>NC_034182.2:11448397-11765897 GCF_002021735.2 Oncorhynchus kisutch | reverse complement strand
GCAATCTTCTGTGGATCTGATGGAGCAGTAGGCAAATTGGAGTGGGTCCAGTGTGCCTGGCATGCTGGCCTTGATGTGGCCCATGACCAGACTCTCGAAGTGCTTCCTGATGACCGGTGTGAGTGCGTCGGAGCAATAGTCATTTGGGCATGTCACCTTGTTTTTCTTCGGCACTGGGACGATGTGTGTGTTTGTGTGAAACCAGGGTTTGTATCGTAGCTGGGTCTGCTGGGGCTGCTCTCTCTTTGTGTACTTCAATCAAGTGGAAGGATTGATGAGCTGCCCCAGGTGGAGGGTCAAGTATCATGAACAGGTATGGAGTTTCAGGCATGGATGGGGCTCCATACCGGAAGTTTGAAAATTCACATGACTCTGTTACTGGCACAGCCTGATCAGTTGTCGTTATAAATTTCACAAGATGCCTCAAGTTAATCGGGAATGAACCTTGGGAAAAAAATTACAGTACAGGGACAAATTGGAGTCGGAATTAAACGGCTCAGACATGAGACGTATGTGGAAGGGACTCCAGACAATCCCGAATAATAAAGGGAAAGCCAGCTACATTGCGGACACCATTTCCTCGTTCCAGGACAATCTAAACACCTTCTTCGCCTGCTTCGAGGAAAACAACATCGAGCCACCAACGCGGGCCCGTTCCGCTTACGAGGACTGTGTGCTCTCGTTCTCCGTGTCCGATCTAAGTAAGTCATTGATGCGTGTTAACCCTCACGAGGCTGATGGCCCAGACAGCATCCCAAGCTGCGTCCTCAGAGCATGTGTAAACCAGCTGAGTGTTTACGGAAATATTAAATCTGTCAGTCTGTCTCCCAGTCTGTTGTCCCCACTTGCTTCAAGATGTCCACAATTGCTCCAGTACCCAAGAAAGCGAAGGTAACTGAACGAACTAAATCGCCCCGTAGCACTCACATCTGTCATCAAGAAGTGCTTAGAGAGGGTAGTTAAGGACCACATCACCTCCACCTTACCCGACAACCTGGACCCACTACAATTCGCAGACCACCCCAACAGATCCACAGATAATGCAATCGCCATTGCACTGCACACTGCCATATCCCACCTGGACAAGAGGAATACCTATGTAAGAATACTGTTCGTCGACTACAGCTCAGCCTTCAACACCATAGTGCCCTCCAAGCTCATCACTAAGCTCAGGGCCCTGGGTCTGAACCCCTCCCTATGCAACGGGGTCCTGGACTTCCTGACAGGCCGACCCCAATTAGTGAAGGTAGGCAACAACACCCCAGCCACGCTGATCAAAACCTCAGCGACACTGATCCCCACAGAAGGGCGTGCTCAGTCCCCTCCTGTATTCCCTGTTCACCCATGACTGCATGGCCAAGCACATCTCCAACTCAATCATCAGGTTTGCTGATGACACAACAGCAGTAAGCCTGATTACCAACAATGACAAGCCCTGGCAGAGTGGTATTAGGAAATGAACCTCTCCTTTAACGTCAGCAAAACAATGGAGCTGATCGTGGACTGTAGGAGACAGCAGAGAACACACCCCCAATTCATATCGATGGAGCTGCAGTGGAGAGGGTCATCGGCTGTTCTTCTGTGATCACATCACTGACAACCTGAAATTGGGGCACACTGCCTGCCCTCCAAGACATCTAACAGCACCTGGTGTCACAGGAAGGCTAAGAATATAATCAAGAACCCCAACCACCCGAGCTACGGCCTGTTCACCCCGCCACCATCGATATAGAACAGAGGTTTCAAAGTCATTCCATGGAGGGCACAGTGTCTGCGGGTTGTTGGTTTTTACTTTCAGTTAAGAACTAGACAACCAGGTGAGGGGAGTTCTTTACTAACTGGTGACCTTAATTCATCAATCAAGTACAAGGGAGGAACGAAAACCCGCAGACACTCGACCATCCATGGAATGAGTTTGACATACAGTATTATGATCTAGAAGGAGCAGACGTTACAGCTGGATCAAAGCTGAGACTGAGAGACTGATAAACCGCTTCTATCTCCAGGCCATCACACTGTTAAACAGTCACCACTAGCCGGTCTCCACCCGGTACTCTACCTTAAAGCGAGACTGCTTTTCCCTATGTACATAGTCATTGAACACTGGTCACTTTAATAGTGTTTACATACCGTTTTACCCACTAGTCATGGCTCATCCTATATAACTACTGCAGTAAAGAACTTTTCTATTCATATACTGTCTATACTGTCTGTACACACCATTATACAGTGCATTTGGAAAGTATTCAGACCTCTTTACTGTTTCCACATTTTGTTACATTACAGCCTTATTCTAAAATGGATTAAATAAACAATTTTCCTCATCAATCTACACACAATACCCCATAATGACAAAGCGAAAACAGCATTTTAGAAATGTTTGCAAATATATATAAAAAAACTGATACCTCATTTAGATAAGTATTCAGACCCAATAGTCCACCTATGACTCAAAATTCAGCTCAGGTGCATCCTGTTTCCATTGATCATCTTGAGATGTTTCTACAGCTTGATTGGAGTCCACCTGTGGTAAATTCAATTGATTGGACATTATTTGGAAAGACAAACACCTGTCTATATGTAACAGTATAGCTTCCGTCCCTCTCATAGTCTTGGCCCACTTAAGTGGCGCCTTTGGAGCGGCGACCCTCGCCGCCGACCTCGGACTGGGGACCCTTGCAGCGGGCCCCGAATAGACGGGAGACTCCGGCAGCTCCTGACTGACGGGCGACTCTGGCAGCTCCTGACTGACGGGCGGCTCTGGCAGCTCCTGACTGATGGGCGGCTCTGGCAGCTCCTGACTGACGGGCGACCCTGGCAGCTCTTGACTGACGGGCGACTCTGGCAGCTCCTGACTGACGGGCGGCTCTGGCAGCTCCTGACTGACGGGCGGCTCTGGCAGCTCCTGACTGACGGGCGGCTCTGGCAGCTCCTGACTGACGGGCGGCTCTGGCAGCGCCGGACGGGAGGGAGGCTCTGGAAGCGCCGGACAGGAGGGAGACTCTGGAAGCGCAGGACAGGCGGGAGCAACTGGAGGGAGGAGACGGAGAGACAGCCTGGTGAGTGGGGCTGCCACAGGAGGCCTGGTGCGTGGAGGAGGCACCGGATGGACCGGACCGTGGAGGTGCACTGGAGGTCTCGAGCACCGAGCCTGCACATCATGTCCTGGCTGGATACCCTCTATAGCCCGGCAAGTGCGGCGGGGTGGAACAGACCGTACTGGGCTGTGCTGGCGAACCGGGGACACCGTGCGTAGGGCTGGTGCCATATAACCCAGGCCGAGGAGACGCACTGGAGACCAGATGCGCTGAGCCGGCTTCATTCCTCCTGGCTCGATTCCCACTCTAGCCCGCTGATACGAGGAGCTGCGATGTAGCGCACCGGGCTATTCGTGCGCACTGGGGACACCGTGCGCCTCACCACATAACACAGTGCCTGCTCTGTCAACCTCTCTCCACGGTAAGCACGAGGAGTTGGCTCAGGTCTCCTACCTGACTTAGCCACACTCCCCGTGTGCCCTCCCCCAATACATTTTTGGGGCTGCCTCTCGTCCCTGTTGCGTTGCCGTGCTAACTCCTCATATCACCACCGCTCGGCTTTAGCTGCCTCCAGCTCTTCCCTGGGGCGGCGATATTCCCCAGCCTGTGCCCAGGGTCCCTTACCGTCCAAAATCTCCTCTCAAGTCCAGGAGTCCAGAACCCTCTGCTCCAGGTTACAACGCTGCTTGGTCCTTTTTTGGTGGGTAGGTCTGTAACGGTCGTTGTAGGTGGAAGAAGGAGAGGACCAAGGTGCAGCGTGGTAAGTGTTCATGTTAAAAATGTAATCAAAACTGAACACTAAACAAAATAACAACGAGGAATAACGAGAACGAAACAGTTCTGTCATGTGATACACACAAAACAAAAAAACAACTACCCACAACTCAAGGGCGAAACCAGGCTGCCTAAGTATGGTTCTCAATCAGAGACAATTGTCTCTGATTGGGAACCATACCAAGCCAAACACATAGAAATACAAACATAGAACAAAACATATAATACCCACCCACATCACACCCTGACCAAACTAAAAATAGAAACATACAAAGCAATCTACGGTCAGGGCGTGACAAAAATATACATTTTGATTTGTTTAACACTTTTTTGGGGTACTACATGATTCCATATGTGTTATGTCATAGTTTTGATGACTTCACTATTATTTTACAATGTAGAAAATAGTCAAAGTAAAGAAAACCCCTTGAATTAGTAGGGGTGTCCAAACTTTTGACTAGTACTGTATGTAAATGTGATATTTCAGTTTGTTTAAGACATTAGAAAAATGTTCTAAAAACCTGTTTTTGCTTTGTCATTATGGGATATTGTGTGCAGATCGATGAGGGAAAAAATGACTCAATCAATTTTAGAATAAGGCTGTAACATCACAAAGTGGAAAAAGTCAAGTGGTCTGAATACTTTCCAAATCCACTGTATACTCTGAGTATACAAAACATGAATAACACCTGCTCTTTCCTTGACATAGATTGGCCAGGTGAAAGTTATGATCCGTTATTGATTTCACTTGTTAAATCCACTTCAGTGTAAATGAAGGGAAGAAGACAGGCTAGAAGGATTTGTAAGCAATCAATTGAGACATTGATTGTGTATGTGTGCCATTCAGAGGGTGAATGGGCAGGCAAAACATGTTAAGTGCCTTTGAACTGGGTATGGTAGTAGGTGCCATGCGCACCGGTTTGTGTCAAGATCTGCAACGCTGCTGGGTTTTTCACACTCAACAGTTTCCCATGTGTATCAAGAATGGTCCACCATCTAAAGGACATCCAGCCAACTTGACTGCAACGGCTCTCGTTGGTAGAAGGAGACCAAGGCGCGGCGTGGTAGGCGTACATCGTATCCTTATTGATGACACCAAACAAAATACACCAGTCAAAGAACAAAAGCGCACAGTTCTGTCAGGCTACAGAAACTCAACAGAAAACAAGATCCCACAATCTAATGGTGAGAAAAAGGGTTGCCTAAGTATGAGCTCCAATCAGAGACAACGATAGACAGTTGCCTCTGATTGGGAACCACACTCGGCCAAAAACAAAGAAACAGAAAACATAGAATTTTCCGCCCAAGTCACACCCTGACCTAACCAAACATAGAGGATAATAAGGATCTCTAAGGTCAGGGCGTGACATTGACAAAACTACGGGAAGCATTGGAGTCAACATTGGCCAGCATCCCTGTGGAATTCTTTTGACACCTTGTGGAGTCCATGCCCCGATGATTGATGCTGTTCTGAGGGCAAAAGGGGTGGGTGCAGCTCAATATTAGAAAGGTGTTCCCCTAATGTTTGGTATAGTCAGTATTCAGACCACTTGACTTTTTCCACATTTTGTTACATTACAACCTTAATTGTAAAACTGATTTAAATAGTTTTTTTTTCTCAATCGGTCTAGACACAATACCTCATAATGACAAAGCAAAAACAGGTTTAGATTTTTTAAAATCATTTACAGAAGTATTCAGACCCTTTACTCAGTACTTTGTTGGCACACCTTCGGCAGCGATTACAGCATCAATTCTTCTTGGGTATGATGCTACAAGCCTGGCACACCTGTATTTGGGAAGTTTCTCCTTTTCTTCTCTGCAGATCCTCTCAATCTCTGTCAGGTTGGATGGGGAGCATTGCTGCACAGCTATTATCAGGTCTCTCCAGAGATGCTTGATCGTGTTTAAGTCCACACTCTCACTGGGTCACTCGAGAACATTCAGAGACTTGTACCAAAGCCACCCCTGCATTGCCTTGGCTGTATGCTTAGGGTCATTGTCCTGTTGGAAGGTGAACCTTAATTCCAGTCTGAGGTCCTGAGTGCTCTGGAGCATGTTTTTCATCAAGGATCTTTCTGTACTTTGCTAAGTTCATCTTTGCCCCGATCCTGACTAGTCTCCCAGTCCCTGCCACTGAAAAGTATCGACACAGCATTATGCTGCCACCACCATGCTTCACCGTAGGGAAGGTGCCAGGTTTCCTCCAGATGTGATGCTTGGCATTCAGGCCAAAGAGTTCAATCTTGGTTTCATCAGACTAGAGAATCTTGTTTCTCATGGTCTGAGAGTTATTTAGGTGCCTTTTGGCAAACTCCAAGCGAGCTGTCATATGTATTTTACTGAGGAGTGGCTTCCTCTGGCCATTACCATAAAGGCCTGATTGGTGGAGTGCTGCAGAGATGGTTGTCCTTCTGGAAAGTTCTCCCATCTCCACAGAGGAACTTTAGAGCTCTGTCAGAGTGATCATCGGGTTCTTGGTCACCTCCCTGACCAAGGCCCTTCTCCCCTGATTGCTCAGTTTTGGTAGGTGGCCAGCTCTAGGAAGAGTCTTGGTGGTTCCAAACATCTTCCATTTAATAATGATGGAGGCCACTGTGTTCTTGGACCTTCAATGCTGCAGAATGTTTTTGGTACCCTTCCACAGATCTGTGCCTCGACACAGTCCTGTCTCGGAGCTCTACACACAATTCCTTCATCCTCATGGCTTGGTTTTTGCTCTGACATGCACTGTCAACTGTGGGACCTTATATAGAACAGTGTGTGCCTTTCCAAATCATGTCCAATCAATTTAATTTACCAGGTGGACTTGTAGAAACATTTCAAGGATGATCAATGGAAACAGGATGCACCTGAGCTGAATTTCGAGTCTCCCCGATAAATCCATGATTATCGAAAACTTCAACAAGCATTTCTCAACGGCTGGCCATGCCTTCCGCCTGGCTACTCCAACCTTGGCCAACAGCTCCGCCCCCCCGCA
This sequence comes from Oncorhynchus kisutch, assembly GCF_002021735.2. Taxonomy (NCBI): domain Eukaryota; kingdom Metazoa; phylum Chordata; class Actinopteri; order Salmoniformes; family Salmonidae; genus Oncorhynchus; species Oncorhynchus kisutch. Next base: position 11,759,105 of record NC_034182.2, on the reverse strand, counting down.
GCTACTCGCCCAAGCCTCTCCAGGTTCTCCTTTACCCAAATCCAAATAGCAGATGTTCTGAAAGAGCTGCAAAACCTGGACCCGTACAAATCAGCTGGGCTTGACAATCTGGACCCTCTATTTCTGAAACTATCCACTGCCATTGTCGCAACCCCTATCACCAGCCTGTTCAACCTCTCTTTCATATCATCTGAGATCCCCAAGGATTGGAAAGCTGCCGCAGTCATCCCCCTCTTCAAAGGGGGAGACACCCTGGACCCAAACTGTTACAGACCTATATCCATCATGCCCTGCCTATCTAAGGTCTTCGAAAGCCAAGTCAACAAACAGGTCACTGACCATCTCGAATCCCACCGTACCTTCTCCGCTGTGCAATCTGGTTTCCGAGCCGGTCACGGGTGCACCTCAGTCACGCTCAAGGTACTAAATGATATCATAACCGCCATCGATAAAAGACAGTACTGTGCAGCCGTCTTCATCGACCTTGCCAAGGCTTTCGACTCTGTCAATCACCATATTCTTATCGGCAGACTCAGTAGCCTCGGTTTTTCTGATGACTGCCTTGCCTGGTTCACCAATTACTTTGCAGACAGAGATCAGTGTGTCAAATCGGAGGGCATGCTGTCCGGTCCTCTGGCAGTCTCTATGGGGGTGCCACAGGGTTCAATTCTCGGGCCGACTCTTTTCTCTGTATATATCAATGATGTTGCTCTTGCTGCGGGCGATTCCCTGATCCACCTCTACGCAGACGACACCATTCTGTATACTTCCGGCCTGTCCTTGGACACTGTGCTACCTAACCTCCAAACGAGCTTCAATGCCATACAACACTCCTTCCGTGGCCTCCAACTGCTCTTAAACGCTAGTAAAACCAAATGCATGCTTTTCAACCGTTCTGCCTGCACCCGCACGCCCGACTAGCATCACCACCCTGGATGGTTCCGACCTTGAATATGTGGACATCTATAAGTACCTAGGTGTCTGGCTAGACTGTAAACTCTCCTTCCAGACTCATATCAAACATCTCCAATCGAAAATCAAATCTAGGGTCGGCTTTCTATTCCGCAACAAAGCCTCCTTCACTCACGCCGCCAAACTTACCCTAGTAAAACTGACTATCCTACCGATCCTCGACTTCGGCGATGTTATCTACAGAATAGCTTCCAACACTCTACTCAGCAAACTGGATGCAGTTTATCACAGTGCCATCCGTTTTGTCACTAAAGCACCTTATACCACCCACCACTGCGACCTGTATGCTCTAGTCGGCTGGCCCTCGCTACATATTCGTCGCCAGACCCACTGGCTCCAGGTCATCTACAAGTCCATGCTAGGTAAAGCTCCGCCTTATCTCAGTTCACTGGTCACGATGGCAACACCCACCCGTAGCACGCGCTCCAGCAGGTGTATCTCACTGATCATCCCTAAAGCCAACACCTCATTTGGCCGCCTTTCGTTCCAGTTCTCTGCTGCCTGTGACTGGAACGAATTGCAAAAATCGCTGAAGTTGTAGACTTTTATCTCCCTCACCAACTTCAAACATCTGCTATCTGAGCAGCTAACCGATCGCTGCAGCTGTACATAGTCTATCGGTAAATAGCCCACCCATTTTTACCTACCTCATCCCCATACTGTTTTTATTTATTTACTTTTCTGCTCTTTTGCACACCTATATCTCTACCTGTACATGACCATCTGATCATATATCACTCCAGTGTTAATCTGTAAAATTGTAATTATTCGCCTACCTCCTCATGCCTTTTGCACACAATGTATATAGACTTTTTTTTCTTTTTTTTCCTACGGTGTTATTGACCTGTTAATTGTTTACTCCATGTGTAACTCTGTGTTGTCTGTTCAAACTGCTATGCTTTATCTTGGCCAGGTCGCAGTTGCAAATGAGAACTTGTTCTCAACTAGCCTACCTGGTTAAATAAAGGTGAAATAAAATGTAAAAAATAGCAAAGGGTCTGAATACTTATGTAAATTAGTTATTTGTGTTTTGTATTTTTTTTATAAATTAGCAAAAATGTATTAACACCTGTTTTCGCTTCGGCATTATGGGGTATTGTGTGTAGATTGCTGAGTAAAAACAAATATTTAATCAATTTTAGAATAAGGTTGTAATGTAATATAATGTGGAGTGAAGAGGTCGGAATACTTTCCGAAGGCATATAGCCTATATATTTATATTCTGGAATCTGACATGGATTATGTGCAAATTGTTGTCTATGTATTATTACTGCACTGTTAACCTAGAAACACACGCATTTCACTGTACCTGTGATAACATCATCTGCAAATTTGTGTTAATAAACTTTGATTTGTCCAGTCATATACAGTCATTGGGCCTAGGCCTACTCCACCATAGCCTAATTTCATACTTATCATCATGGTAATGCTGTGTTCACTTTCTAGTCTGAACTAGGAAACTCTGACATTTCCGACTTAATAACTGGTTGAACGCAGCATGTGTACAACCTGTTAGCAAGTTGGAAATGTCCGGGTTTCCTAGTTCAGACTAATAGGAGAATGCGGCATAAATACCATAGCATCAATTTGACAATCCGCGCTTTCTGTCTCTGCTCCGTTTTGCACGTGTCCACTTCGCTGAATTCCAGTAAAGCGAGATAGTATAAACCAGATATTTCACCAGATGTATAAATGTGAAGCCTCTGGTTAGCATTTCCACTCACTACCAAATATGGTGATGAGAGGAAGCCCAGTGACCGGAATTGGGAGAAGGAGTGAGACGAATTTTGGTAAAATTCTGCAAATTTTGTCATCAATTTAACATTTGACCTCCCATACAGTTTTCTGTTTTCAGAACCAGAATCTGCAACAAACAGAGTGGACTGCGTTTTGCAGACTTTACCCTTTGCCAAGGTTTTAAAAAATTGTTGTTTCGAAGGAATGCAAGGGTCGAATAGCGTTATTGCACATGCGCACTTCACATTGTAGGCGTTCCCTAAAGGAAATATGTAAATAAATGCTAGAACGCGCCAATAGGATTTCACTAGTTCGTGCCTGCCTCGCCCCACCTCTTTGCTCGTTTTGGCCAATATGATTATTTTGTTCCCATTTCATACGACACGCTCTGGTCTAATTTGGGTTAGTTATAAGAATCTTTGGTATAAACATTGGCTGGATTGTACCATTCTCTCAAAAAATATTTTAATTGTGCTTCTTTTGACATATTTTCATGTATTTTAATTTTATTATAAAGATAATACATTTTATGTCATAAATGTTGTGTAACATAACCGTTTAATGCTCTCAAAATGATCTAGTCGTGCATTTCAAAAGTGCGCCTTCCCCCTGTTACGTTTTTGGTTTATTCCCATAGACTGCCATGTTGGATTGAGTCACAAATCTGCCGCTATTTGCGCTGGAGTTCTGATTAAAGTTTAGTATCTACCATATGCAAGACGTTGCAGGAATGTTCTCATAATTTGGATTGAAGGAGGACCTTACGTTGTGTTTGGGACTAACGAAGATAATATTACACTAAAGCTGTTTCTATCGGGAAGTGAACAAACGTGCATCGATGTGAGGGTCCGGTTGCAGGCCACGGGAGATCAATGACTGTTTGTTTGGGTTTCTTACAACGTCGAATCGGAATCATAACACACCTTTTGGTTGATTGTCAATAATGAGTGGCCATCTGCCGCAACGGCGGCCCGCTAACAGTGCATCCAAACTGCTAACCCCACAAGAGAACGACTGTCTCTTCAATTACCTCGGCAGAAAATGCACCGTAAGTTTATCAGTTGTTATACTTTCTTTACTAATTGCTCGTGAATGATGTTTACCCGTTTCAGGATTAATTGAAGCCTCTGTAATTGATGCCCCAATATGTTTGATATAACAATCGAAGGAAAACAACTCTCGCCACTGGCACTGGCTAGATTGGTGGAACAGGGGTAGGGAAAAATAAGTCTTGATATCCCGGGACATAGTGACATTTAGGCGGTAGAAAGTTTCAGTCAAGCCCCGAGGCCTCGGGTGTTCCCTGACACACCTGCATAGCACCCAGAAGAGCCAAACCACTGTTAACAAGAATGTGCTGCTCGGTTTTGTTGGCCCTAGACCTGGGCCAGTGTTAGGATCTGCTAAACTCATCAACCTGACTACGAATATTTTTTCGTACTGAAGTTGCATAATGTCTTGACTGATTTCGGAAGCAGACTGTGTGTTCAGAACAGCCTGTGTGTTCTGAACAATCTGTCTGGCATGCATTGTTCTGTTGTCCACACAATACTTTGTCATAGGCAATCACACAATTCAGTTCAGTTGATTGCTCTCCTCGGTTTTTGAGATGCGGCAATCAGTGAAGAATGTGTCCAATGTAGCGTTAGTGTATCACTGTAGCAAATTAGCTCTGATGGGCAGGGACTCTATTTAATGTGACCGCTTGAGAAATTATATTATATAACGCGTTTTGATATCATTTGACCCGGCCAGGAAATTATATTTCAATAGAAACAATGTGTCCTCTTGAAACGTGATGTGCATTGATTGCGCCCTTTAACCTCGGGTATTTAAGTTGGTGTAATGTACAATAGCATTGTAAAGGCCTAGACTTACTAGACTACTTTCCCTACAGTGGTTGAGCCTACAGTTTCTCCAGAGTAGGTGCATTGATAGTTTTGTCTCGGTAGTAACTTTCCCATGCCACGTTACCACACCCTTTGCTACTTCCCCATATCATCTGGCTTTGAGTCATGTCACCTTTTGTCATGTTCACAAAGTAGGCTAAGATGGTGTTGAGGAAGTTGTCTTCGCTTACTTCCTCTTTCTCACGTGGTGGGCCAGAAGAGTCTCGCCTCCTACCTGTCTGTCACAGTCATACCTGTCCCAGGTGTGTCTCTGCACCTGTTGTACACCTGCATACACAGCCAATGACATCATTCCACAGACATCCAGGCCATGTCACTCACCATGTGAGACAGCCCAGGCAGTTGCGTGAGTGTCATTCCTGCCTCGCTCTCCTCATGAAAACGCTCTTGTTAAAATCTGTGCGAAGTGAGCGATTGCTTGTTATGTAATGGTCTCATGTAGCTAGAGAAGGAAAATGTAGGAAGCTGCTGTCTTTTCTCTTCCTCCACAGAGAACTGAACACTGAACAGCCCCTGCTTCTGTGTTTAACCTTTTGCTTATTCCAGTTGTTGAAGGCAAGTTATGCTAGCTGAGCCAGAAGCTAATGTCTAATACCTGTTGCCTGTTGAGACATGGATGTTATGTGCTAGTTGGAACCAGAGCTGTGTCAGTGGATTTCAGCTCAGGGCCTCTCTCTGTGTCTCTCAGCTCAGGGCCTCTCTCTGTGTCTCTATCTCAGTCTCTATCACTCTGTCACTCCACTCTCTTTCAGTGATTCATACATACAAACAGTGAGCAGCACACTCTGAAACGCAGGCCCTGCCAGATGATTAATCACATATGTGAGAGGCCCAGCCTGTGTTGATGTGGCTTCACTGACATTCAACTCATTGGTATTCCTACTGCTTCACCTTTTACTATCAGCACCGGGCTAGAGGTGGAAGCTATCCAATTCGCATTCTGTGTGAGTGAGACAGAGACACAGAGACTGCCTGATCAGCAGTCCTCTCCAGCAGGAAGTGCAGTGGTCCACCTCCTTCAGTGTTTTGTGCTGGAGTGGCGAAAATGTGCCTTTTGATCTTTACCTCATACTCTCCTTCCCAACCTCTTCCCTGTTCCCACTTTCCCCACTTCGGCCTCCCCTTACCACCCCTACTCTGGGCCTCTGCCTCCCAACACCAGTCTCTGTATTTCCTACTACTCTCCAGTCTCTACTCCTTCCCAACTACACTCTGACTTCCCCCCTCTCTTTCTGTCCTTCCCAACCCTAGCCATTCCTACCCAATCCCACTTTTTAGGCTCATGGGAAATACTGTCAGGACATGGATGAATGATGCACACTTACCGTACATTCAACATCCTGTTTGTTCGTTTTCCCTGTGAGCCCTCTACAGTCCTACTGGCTGTAGTGTGTAGTAGCACCAGCAGCCTGGTGATTGGTGCCATGGTGAGCTTTGATGATGTCACTGGGACTGGGTGCTTCCTGTGGCCGGTGGGGCTCGTTGAGGCTGCCACTTGTGATCAGAGCTCGAGAGTCTGATAGATGAAATTGCTCAGCTCTCTGTGACCTCACTGTCTTTGTCCCGTTGTGGGCACAGCCAGCTAGATGAGCACGGACATGTATTGCTTTCTTTGAAATGTAGTCTAGGCTAGAAAGCTTCATGTTCCCCAGACACTGTATAGCCCTTACCCATCTGTGTGTAGTTAGCTACTAGGCGTTCTCGTGAACTTGCTTTACCACTTTCTGCTCAGGCCTGCCTTTCATCTGCAGGGTAATTGGCCTGAACCCCTCTGCGAGGAGGCTAGTGAACTTGGTGAAGAACCTGGGTCCCGTTTTCCAGTAACATTTTAAGGCTAAGTTCGTCTTTAGAACCTTCATAGGAGCATCGGTAAATCGCTGTGCTGTTTCCCAAAACCGTTGTTACTAAAGTTTCACTTGAAAGCGCTTGTTATTTACCAACTTATTTACCAACAGCTAAGTGTTTTGTGAGCTGCGTTTTTTTTTACCCTTCTGCTTCACTTTATTCACCGACAATCAAGATGTTTCTGTCTGACTGTGACCAACAACTTTCCAACAAAGTTGTCTACACACAGACCTACAAAGTTGCCAAAATATTTGCAATTGTTACAAACAAGTGAAGCGTAAAAAGCTTCAAATGTAACCTGAGATGACTGCATTAAAATATACTTTTGGTCATGTATGTGGACACTTGCTCATCAAACATCTCATTCCAAAATCATGAGCATTTATATGGTGTTGGTCGTCCTGCTCTTTACTGCTATAACAGCCTCCACTCTTCTAGGAAGGCTTTCCGCTAGATGTTGGAACAGTGCTGCTGGAACTTGCTTCCATTCAGCTATAAGTGCATTAGTGAGGTCGGGCACTGATGTTGGGCGATTTGGGCCTGGCTCGCAGTCTGCGTTCTAATTCATCCCAAAGGTGTTCGATGGAGTTGAGGTCAGGGCTCTGTGCAGGCCAGTCAAATTCTTCCACACCAATCTCAACCAACCGTTTTTGTGTGGACCTCACTTTGTGCACGAGGGCATTGTCATCCTGAAACGGTAACGAGCCTTCTCCAAACTGTTGCCACAAAGCACAGAATCATCTGGAATGTAATTCTAGGCCTTTTTACCTTTATTTAACTAGACAAGTTCGGCTAAGAACAAATTCTTATTTTCAATGACAGCCTAGGAACAGGGGCTGATTTGTACCTTGTCAGCTGGGGGATTTGAACTTGCAACTTTTTGGTTACTAGGCCAATGCTCTAACCACTAGGCTACCCTGCAGCCCCAGACCATTATTCCTACTCCACTTAACTTTACAGTTGGCATTGGGCAGGTAGTGTTCTCAAGGCATCCGCCAAACCCAGATTAGTTTCCACTGCTCCAGAATCCAATGGCGGCGAGCTTTCCATCACTCCAGCCAACGCTTGACATTGCGCATGGTGATCTTAAGCTTTTGTTCGGCTGCTCGGCCATGGAAACCCATTTCAACTCCAGACGAAAAGTTAAAGTTGCTTCCAGAGGTAGTTTGGATCTCTGTAGTGAGTGTTGCAACCAATGACAGCCGATTTTTGCGTGCTTCCTCACTCGATGGTCCCGTTCTATAAACTTGTGTGGCCTACCACTTTGCCGCTGAGCCGTTGTTGCTCCTAAACGTTTCCACTTCACAATTACAGCATGTACAGTTGACTGGCGTAGCTCTAGCAGGGCAGAAATTTGATCAACTGACTTGTAGGAAAGGTGGTATCCTATGATTGTGCCACGTTGAATGTCACTGAGTTCTTCAGTAAGGCCATTCTACTGCCATTGTTTGTCTATGGAGATTGCATGACTGTGTGCTTGATTTTTATACACCTATCAGCAATTGGTGTGCCTAAAATTGCCAAATCCACTAATTTGAAGGGATGTCCACATACTCTGGATATATAGTGTAAATGGGCAACGTGTACATATATATTTGCAGTCAAATTGTATTTGTCAATGCTTCGTAAACAACAGGTGTAAACTAATAGTGAAATGCTTATTTACGGGTCCTTTTCCAACAATGCAGAGTTAAAGATCAAATAAAAATGGTGACATGAGGAATAAATACACAGTGAGTAAAAATAACATGGCAATGAGACCGGGTCTACCAGTACCGAGTTGAATTCAGGGGTACGAGGTAACTGAGGTTGCTATGTACATTCTGTGCCTTCAGAAAGTATTCCCACCCTTTGACTTTTTCCACTTTTTGTTACAGCCTGAATTTAAAATATTTCTGTGGGGGGAATGTATTTTAATTGGCCTACACACAATACCCCATAATGTCAAAGTGGAATTATGTTTTAAAATGTCAGTAAGTATTCAACCCCTTTGTTATGGCAAGCCAAAATAAGTACAGGAGTAAACATTTGCCTAACAAGTGTCGTAATAAGTTGAATGGACTCACTCTGTGTGAAGTAAGTGTTTAACGTGCTTTTTGAATGACTACCTCATCTCTATATCCCAAACATACACTTATCTGTAAGGTCCCTTAGTCAAGCAGGGAATTGCATACACAGATTTAACCACAGAGACTATGGAGGATTTCCAGTACCTTGCAAAGAAGGTAGATGGATAAAAAGCAGACCTTGAATATCCCCTTGAGCATGGTGAAGTTATTAATTACACTGTGGATGGTGTATCAATACAACCAGTCACTACAAAGATACCGGCGTCCTTCCTAACTCAGTTGCCTGAGAGGAAAGAAACCGCTCAGGGATTTCACCATGAGGCCAATGGTGACTTTAAAACCGTTAGAGTTTAATGGCTGTGATGGGAGAACTGAGAATGGATGAACAACATTGTAGTTACTCCACAATACCAACCTAATTGACAGAGTGAAAAGAAGGAAGCCTGTACAGAATAAACATTTTCTAAAACATGCGTCCTGTTTGAAACAAGGCACTAAAGTAACACTGCAAAAAATACGGCAAAGCAATTAACTTTGTTCAGAATACAAAGTGTTATGTTTTGGGCAAATCCAAAACATTACTCAGTACCACTTTCAAGCATTGTGATGGCTGCATCATGTTATGGGTATGCTTGTAATCGTTAAGGACTAGGGAGTTTTTTTTATGTTCAAAGGAAACTGAATAAAGCTAAGCACAGGTAAAATCCTAGAGGAAAACCTGTAAAATCCTAGAGGAAAACCTGTTCCTCTAGCGTCTGCTTTCCACCAGACGCTGGGAGATTCATTCACTTTTCAGCAGAACAATAACTAAAACACAAGGCCAAATCTACACTAGTTGCTTACCAAGAAGACGATGAATGTTCCTGAGGGGCTGAGTTAGTTTATGACTTAAATCTACTTGAAAATCTATGGCAAGACCTGAAAATGGTTGTCTAATTTGACAGAGCTTGAAGAATTTAAAAAATAATAATGGGCAAATGGTGCACAATCCAGGTGTGGAAAGCTCTTAGAGACTTACCCAGAGAGACTCACAGCTGTAAACGCTGCCAAAGGGGCTTCTACAAAGTATCCACTCAGGTGTGTGAATACTTGATATTTCTGTATGAAATGTTTAATACATTTGCAAAAATGTCCCCCAAAAATTATTAATTTTGTCATTATGGGGTATTGTGTGTAGATGGGTGAGAAAAATAATCTCTTTAGTCAACTTTGAATTCAGTCTGACACACTTGTCGATCTCCAAGGCATTTCTAGTCAATCGCCAAATATTTCTGTGGGGGAAAAAAATAAACCCCTGTTCATGTTTTATTATTCCCGGGCTGTTGGTGGTAGGTGCAGCCAATTCAGCTGTCCTGCGTGCCAGGTAGGCAAACTGTTGCCATTTCATGTGTCTGAAGGTCCAAACTCTGCCTTCCCGGTGGGCCTGGAGAGGAAATCAAGTGCTCTATGCCATTGCTGGCCAATCCGATTGCTCAGATGACCGAGTCTGCAGTAACGTAGCAGGCATAAAAGAAAGCTACGGCAAAATTGATACTGTGAGATTTCAAAACGTTTAAAACTGTGACTACAGAGAGACTGTCAACGAATACAGCAAAGAGCTGCTGTTTTTAGGAGTGAGTTCATGTTTAAGTTCTTACTCAGAACTGTCAACACTTTGTAGTCAACACTTTTATAACCCATAATGCGCGTTCTTCCTATTTCCACTCAGCGCTACAACAAGCAGTGCAGCAGCAATGAATTAGTAGGAAAGTGTGTATATATATAGGCTTGCGTTGTTATTAGCGGCTTGGGTCTTTTTTTTTTATATCCAGGAATATTTCACTTTTCTCTGTTAATAGGAGTAACAACATGAATTTGTGCATGAGGCAGAAATAATGCGGTGCGACTTGAGTTTCGTCATCGGCTGGAAGACTGTCCCTTTTTGGTTTGTGTCAGTGGAGGAAAGGGGGAGCGGAGGGACGGACCCTCAGTCTGCTGCTCTCTCTCTCCGATAAGACTGACCACCAGGTGCAGGCACCACCAGCCCAGTAAAGTTTAAAAGCAAATTATTCAAATGTGCCTCACAAGTAATACAACAATGGATCTATTACCAGTGTGATCATATAGCCTACCTCAAATTTTGAAATGTATATATTTTTTAAATGTCCCGAACAACAATGCACTGGCAGGTAAATTCAAGCAAAGCCAATATGCAGTGATAATGTATTGGGCCTATAGCCTACTGCACAAACCTCATTGCTACAGAACTGTTTTTAATTGGTTAATGTTGCATAGGCTTACATTTTTAAGTCATGTTAGTAAAAAATCAGAGCGGTAGATCTCGGCATGCATGTTGACTCAAAGTGATCTTGACTCAGAGAAGGTTGGTGACCACTGGGCTTTGTAATTTGTCTAACGATGTACTTAGCGAACATTCTTGCCGTGTGGTGTTTTTGGCTTTCGGCTGTTGTAGGTTTACGATGCGTCGTTCCATCGGTATCGGGAAACCGGGCCCTGATCTTGAGTCTGTGTAGTGGAGCCTGACATCCAGCCCTGCTGAGTCAGAGGGTTCTGCTGCAGGCCTGTCTGACCCAGCAGGATCACACATAATGGGCATGGAAGGAAGGCCTGGCCACATCCGTCTAAGACCATGAGATACTTGGCAATAAGTCTCCAGTTAGCTCTGTTTGAGCTGGCCCTTTATCTTTATGACAAGTTATCTTCAAAGAGCTGCGGACATTGTTTGCATTGCTGCAGCAGCTTCACTTGGTAACCACTCTGTTCCCTGAGACGGCCGCCTCCTCCTAGTACAGGGCTGCCCAACCCTCTTCCGGGAGATCTACTGTCCTGTGGGTTTTCAGTCCAACCCTAATTTAACACACCTGATTCTACTCAGATATGCTAAATTAGGGTTGGACAGTAGATCTCCAGGAAGAGGGTTGGGCTGCCCTGGTCTAGAGCTTCTAGGTCTAGATGCATTACTGACATGTCTGCTGTCGGAGTCAGTCAGCGGTGTGACAGCTCGGTCCTATAGAGAAGGGTGTAGAGGCTGTTATGGTGAGACACACCCTGCTGCCAACAATAAAGACACGTTATGACAGGCCATCCTTCCTGACCTCCTCACATTACTATAAGTAAATGACAAGAGTATATTCACCACTTTTTTGGCAGCCTGACAGGCTACTTTACCGTCCTGCGTGAGGAGACTGCTGAGATGTCAGTAAGCAATACAGAGGACAGTACTGGCACACAAGAGGACAGGGTGACTTTAGTCCTGCTGAGAAATGAACTGCGCTGCGGTAGTCTAAACTCTGCCAGTGCTGTCACACCTCTGTAGTAGTGTTTCTGCGCATGCATTATTTTCTAACCTTTTTTATTTAAAGTTCAACTTGGCGAGATGAGGTTGCCCTGAGCAGATATTGAGATGAGCGCGATGCAAAATGTTGCGCGTGCATGTGCGCTTCACACTGTTACTGCGTGATCTCTACAGGACCAAAACAGCAGAGAAGTTTAGCCTCGCGCTTCAACCCTCTTAGTTGTTGAGGAAGTTGCCCTGTTATTGTGTATACTTGCGTGCTTGAGTCTACCTTTTTTAAAGCAGGAAGTTGATTCCATTGAGGTCAAATACATATTTTTAAAGGGAGACCTGGCCAACACTGCTTCACTGTAAAATATAGACTGAGAGTCTGTGAGTCTCAGTTAAATCCCTATTACATCCATTTGACATTTTAGTCTTTTAGGCGACTCTTATCCAGAGCGACTTACTGTTCGTGGGGGTTGGGCCAGTAACTGAAAGGTTGCTGGATCGATTCCCCGAGCTGACCAGGTAAAAATATGTTCTTCCCCTGAGCAAGGCATTTAACCCACTGTTCCCCCGGGCTCCGAAGAAGTGGATCTCGATTATGCCCCCCCCCCCCCCCCGCACCTCTCTGATTCATAAGGGTTGGGTTAAATACTGAAGACACATTTCAGTTGAATGCATTCGGTTGTATTAACACCTTGTGCCTTTCTCTCCCCTGCAGTCGCTGTGTTCAGCGGTGGTGCAGGTATACTCAGACAGGAACTCAGCCTGGACCAAGAAGTGCTGTGGTGTGGCCTGTCTAGTCAAAGACAACCCAGCACGATCCTACTTTATCAGGGTGTTCGACATGAAGGTGGGTTTAGTTCACACTGTAAAACAACACATTTCACTACACCTATCTGATGTATGTGACAAAACATAGATTAAAACCAATGTATATAATAATAATTACATCCACACACTCTGTCTCTCTCGCCACAGGAGGGTAGAAGCATGTTAGAGCAGGAGCTCTACAACAACTTCTCGATCACTTTTCCCAAATCTTACTTCTTCACATTCGCAGGAGACGTGAGTTATCCCTTTCTCGATGTGCTTCGCTCCAGCCAAGTCCTTTCACATGTCATGGTCATTTTGTTTATGGCAAAAACCTGTGTGTGCTGTCTTTTGAAGCCTGCAGTGTTGTTCGTTCTTATGACATTCCACTTCGTGTGTGTGTGTGTGTGTGTGTGTGTGTGTGTGTGTGTGTGTAGTCGTGCCAGATGGGACTGAACTTCGCCAACGAGGAGGAGGCCAAGCTTTTCCGGGGAGCCGTCGAGGACCTGCTTGGGAGACGACAGAGAAAATCTGGTGACTACTACCTACCGATGCCATCTTTGATTCTACTGACCTCGGATCTCTGATATTGAAACCATCTCCTCTCCTCTCTGACCTAAGCTTGGTCTGCTAATGTTTGGACAGATCCTCTCAATTTTGAGATATGGATCTCTCCTTCTTTCTATGCCATCTCCTTCCTGATTGTTCAATTGGCAGCTCTCGCTCTCTCTGGCCCACAGTTAATTAAGGGCTTTAGCTCCAGTAGAAGGGGAGCAGTTCTAGAATCAGCTTCACCCTCTACTAAATCCTAACATAAACATGTGCCTGATCAGCTAAGATCATTGTCCGGGGGCAACAGTGCTCTTCCGTGCCTCTTTTTGAAGTGCTCATGGAGACCAGCTTGCTATAATGACAAGTTCAGGACTGTTTGTCCTCTGTCCCAAACCAGCAAGAGTCGATGCAGTTTCTGTATGGATGATCCTCTTTTTAGATTTAAACTCTTTCTGGTCAGTCAGTCTGTGACCGTTCTGGTAAATCACTAACTCGCACACGTACGCTTGACAATCAATCCCCACACACACACGCGCATCCATGCTGCTTATAAACTAACCCCCCCCCCCCCCCCCCCTGCTTACAGAAGAGTTCCTCTTTGATCCTCTCTACTCACCTGTAACTCCATACCAATCCCTTACCTTTCACTAACACACAGCACTATACAGGAGTTTAATTCTATACATTTTGTTTTACAGAAAAAAAGACGTCAAAATGGTAGGTCAAAATGGTAGGTCAAAATGGTAGGTCCTTCATGAGTCTTTTTTTTTGGGGGGGGGAAATCATTTTGATAACCAGAAATCGACGTAGACACTAAGTTTTTAAACAAATAACCCTGAAATGATTTGACTTAAAATATACATGCACGTAAACAAACACACTCGTCCCCACGTGGCTTTGATTGAATGGTTCCCGTGTAAAGCCATTGGATAATCCACTGAAAGCAGGTTGTCTCAGAGAGAACACCTCTCCCAAGCCCCTAATTAACAGACTACCTACCCTACCCCCCAGTCTTAATCTTAACCATAAGGGGTATGGAAGTACTGTAAATCTGACTGTGGCATCAGTGGTGAGAAGCAATTTCTATGTACATAAAGCCTCTTTCCCGGACATGCTTAGGTATCCTGCATACACACTCCAGAAAGCCAGTTCTACAGGGACGTTGAGCAGATCCCTCTCTCAATCTTAAAATACCATTCCTGTGACACCACTCACACTTCATCACACACTCCAAACCAGGCCATATGAATAATCAGCCAACCTCCACATTCTACAGATAAGAGACTACAGTTGGAAGTCGGAGGTTTACATACTTAGGTTGGAGTCATTAAAACTCGTTTGTCAACCACTCGACAAGTATCTTGTTAACAAACTATAGTTTTGGCAAGTCGGTAAGGACATTTGCTTTGTGCATGACGTAAGTAATTTTTTAAACAATTGTTTACAGATTAATTCACTGTATCACAATTCCAGTGGGTCAGAAGTTTACATACACTAAGTTGACTGTGCCTTTTAAACAACTTGAAAATTCAAAAAAATGTCATGGCTTTAGAAGCTTCTGATTGGCTAATTGACATCATTTGAGTCAATTGGAGGTGTACCGGTGGATGTGTTTCAAGGCCTACCTTCCAACTCTGTGCCTCTTTGCTTGACATCATGGGAAAATCAAAAGAAATAGACCTCCACAAGTCTGGTTCATCCTTGGGAGCATAACTCCAAATGCCTGAAGGTACCACGTTCATCTGTACAAACAATAGTACGCAAGTATAAACACCAACTGTTTGGCCAAATGACCATCGTTATGTTTGGAGGAAAACGTGGGAGGCTTGCAAGCCAAAGAACTTCATCCCAACCCTGAAGCACAGGGGTGGCAGCATCATGTTGTGGGGGTGCTTTCCTGCGGGAGGGACTGGTGCACTTCACAAAATAGATAGCATCATGAGGAAAGATAATTATGTCTTGATGTTGCTTCAATATATCCACATTTGTCAGGAAGTTAAAGCTTGGTCGCAAATGGGTCTTCCAAATGGATAATGACCCCAAGCATACTTCTAAAGTTGTGGCAAAAAGGCTTAAGGACAACAAAGTCAAGGTAGTGGAGTGGCAATCACAAAGCCCTGACCTCAATCCTATAGAAAATTTGTGGGCAGAACTGGAAAAGGCGTGTGCGAGCAAGGAGGCCTACAAACCTGACTCAGTTACATTAGCTCTGTCTGGAGGAATGGGCCAAAATTCACCCAACTTATTGTGGGAAGGTTGTGGAAGGCTATCCAAAGCATTTGACCCAAGTTAAACAGTTTTTAAAGACAATTCTACCAAATACTAATCGAGTGTATGTCAACTTTTGACCCACAGGGAATGTGATGAAAGAAATAAAAGCTGAAATAAATCTTTCTCTCTACTATTATTCTGACATTTCACATTCTTAAAATAAAGTGGTGATTCTAACTGACCTAAAACAGGGACTTTTTACTAGGATTAAATGTCAGGAATTGTGAAACTGAGTTTAAATGTATTTGGCCTAAAAAAAGGTGTATGTAAACTTCCGACTTCAACTGTATATATAACCTTGTAGAGTATAAGAGGTGCGTCATTCTCCTCATCAGTACCCAGACACGCTGGGGGTGATACAGTTCATTGGCATTTTTCTTGAATTTATGTAATTTAGTACCAGAGCTTTCCTTACTCTACAGATACTATAACAGTCAAAAGCTCTTTCAGAGATGCTCTCGGGAACTGGTCATGTTGATTTGCTGTGGTGGGACATTAGTGTCACACTTTTCACTCCTTGGAATCACTTATCAACGGTGCATTCTATTGGACTTCAAAGCTAGTTTGCTCTGTGCCTGGCTCCCCATAGTGTTGTACTGGTCTTACTGGGGGGGCTGACCGTGCCACCCCAATCAACTCCTGGTCTGCTTAATCAGGCTAAGAGTATTTAATTCAGCTGCTAATGTTAGTTACTTCACAACTCTCACACTACCTCAGTCCACTCACAGCACTGGCCACGGAACGGAAGGAGTTGTTGTGAGGGGGGGGCTGAATTGGTGACATTTTTGCCATTTGTGACCTGTAAACAGATTTCTGAGAGTGATGTTTTCACATTGCATGGCCCAGACCTGCCCTATGAAGTTTTGATCAGACTGGAATGGCTTGGGCTGTGCCCATACAGACAACATTCTGGCCGAGCAGGCATGGTGTGTTCTGCCTGTGGCCATACAGCGGTTTGTCTGTGGTGTCTCAGTGTCTGCAATAATGACAGGTGAGAATGACCCTGCAGATAGGAATTAACTGTGTTCACCCAGAATGTTAGTTTCTGTTGCCTTATCGCTCTCTTTTTCTCACTATCTCTCCTTCTTTCTCCATGCTCTCTCTGAGTCCCGTCTCCCAGCCAGCCAGCCTCTCTCTCTCTCTCTCTGATGTAGATTCATCATGTTTAAGAGAATCTCAGGGATTATGGTGGATTAGCAGTGGGCATTAATGGTTATGTAAAATCCAGCAGCACTGTGATTTGCTGGGATTAGAGGTGGGCTGGAGTTGGGGGTGTGGTTTGGCACGCTGGTGGGGAGGAAGGCAGAAGGGAGGGGATGAGAGAGTATGGGAAAGAGTCTGGCTCGTAGAGCTGGGACCTGGCAGTGCTCCCTGTTGCGAGGCTGTGGAGAGGGCACTCTGTTTGGAGGCGGGGCCAGTTGTGGCATTTGCCCAACCCCTATCCACCTCACTCAGCCGGAGGGTCTTAGTCTGCCTTGGTCTTAGTCTGCCTGGCTCTGCCTGTTCTCTCTGGTTGCTCCTCCACCTGGTTCTCTGGATCTGTTTTTGGAAACGCCTGGAGTTGGTTCTCTAGTTCTATAGCTCGGGATGTCTCTCTGATTCTGTAGATCTTTGGATCAGTGGCTCTCTGAGCTATAGCCCAGGACTAAGCACCACATAGTCTTGCCCCCCCCCCCCCCCCCCATGCTTCTGCCATTGCTCTGAGATGATGTTCTGTACCACCTTCTTGTCCTCTCCCTCTGAGGACCTATCTGAGGGGGGAGGAGGAGGGGCGATGCTTCCGGGAGGGTGTCTCTCCACCCTCCACTGCCTGATCCTTCCCCAGGAGGAACTATATGCGCCTCCCTCGGACCTCGCTACCCGCCTCTCGCTACGCCACGGGGACCACGCTTGTGGCGTGGTGGGTAAGATGCTGCTGGACGTCAACATGGCGGCGGCCGGAGATTGTAAGGTGGACAGAGGGTGGAGGAAGGGGGACGGAATTCCCTGTGACTGTAGTCCCTCAGTCTCACCCTCGGTCAGAAAGAGCCCCCGTGGGGACTCCAGCCACAGAGGTAGGTGGCTAGGGAGTCGGGACACTCATGTCCATATAATTCAGTTTGGATTGACCACTGTGGGTGTCACAGGACGTGTGAGCCGCAGGCGGTGGCAAATAGTATTCAGTGTGAGGATTCCACACGAATCTCATCCAGGCAGTGTTGTAGTGATGGCTTTGTTTTTCTTGTTTGCTGTGCGTTGGTCTATCCCTGTGGTCCCACCAGCAGACAGCTCTCTGACTGACTGCCCTAAGCCTACTGGGAGGCTTTAGAGAGGAGATGGTTTTACACGAGGAGTGCTTACTGAGATTGTAATTTGATCACAGTAGCAGGTAGTGTGTTGTGACGTTGGCTAAACTCTCCAGGTGTATAAAGGCAACCCACTCTCTCACCCTGTGTGCCCTCTCATTGAACTAATTGTTGGAGGACTCGTCAATGATGGAAGTAGGGCCTCATTAATGAAATGTACATCAAAAGTCTTTTGTAATCGGTTTGTTAAACTACCTACTTCTGACACTCGGGTCTCTCTCCCCCAGACCTAGACTCTCCCGGACTCTAGCATTGTGGGTACTGTAGTTCTGACTCTTCTGTTCCTCCTTAGGCCCTGCCCTGCCCATGGCCACGGTGGACATCAAGAATCCAGAGATCAGCAGTATGCCACGGTTCCACGGCCACAACTCTCAGCTCAACATGGTGAGCAGCAGCGTCAACAACAACAACAAGAAGGAGAAGAAGGTGAAGGGAAAGAAGGGCAAGAAGCTGACCAAGGCAGACATCGGAACGCCCAGCAACTTCCAGTAAGTATTCTTTCCAATTTATTCCTTTCCGTTCTTCTCTATTCTGTTTAGTTGTGTGTTTTTAATTCTGCTCTTATTTGTGACATCTGAGAAGTAAGGGTCTTTCACAAGCCCTCAGTGTGGGTTGAATCCATCATGAGATTAAATATTTGGCACTTCTAGTTACTCACTGTGATGTCAAGTTAGGATGTGGCCCATTTGGGTTAACTGGGGGGTATTGCACAGCTAATGTATAGAGGAGTACCTCTAGCCATACTGCAATGTGTTAATGTGCAGGCTAAGAGTTGATGGGACTTTTTAATCCTGGACATATTTCTAATCACATGTAATATGTATCTGGCATGATTGATGGATGTGAGGATAATCTGTCCTGTGTTTTTAGGAATTGGACACTGGTAGTCAATACTATGGTACTGGGTTACTGAAGTAGTGTAAACTAGGGGTATTTAACCAGGGGTCCGCACCCAGGTATTGCAGGGGATCCCGCAAAAATAAATGCATTTATACAGTAGCAGTCAAATGTTTGGACACCTACTCATTATAACCTGCCCAGGGACTGCGGTTGAAAATTAGCCGGCTGGCTAAAACCGGCACTTTTAATGAAACGTTGATTAATGTGCACTGTCCTTGTAAAAATAAATAAACTCATCTCAAGGGTTTTTCTTTTTACTGTT
Source organism: Oncorhynchus kisutch (assembly GCF_002021735.2). Classification (NCBI taxonomy): domain Eukaryota; kingdom Metazoa; phylum Chordata; class Actinopteri; order Salmoniformes; family Salmonidae; genus Oncorhynchus; species Oncorhynchus kisutch. The sequence continues at coordinate 11,740,149 of NC_034182.2, read as the reverse complement.
TTCTACATTGTAGAATAATAGTGAAGACATCAAAACTATGAAATAACATGCATGGAGTCATCTAGTAACCAAAAAAGTGTTAAACAAATCTAAATATATATGAGATTCTTCAAAGTAGCCACACTTTGCCTTGATGACAGCTTTGCACACTCTTGGCAATCTCCCAACCAGCTTCATGAGGAATGCTTTTCCAACAGTCTTGAAGGAGTTCCCACATATGCTGAGCACTTGTTGGCTGCTTTTCCTTCTCTCTGTGGTCTAACCCATTACCAACCCATTACCAAACCATCTCAATTGGGTTGAGTTTGGGTGTCTGTTGCTCGTGTTTCTTGGCCCACGCAAGTCTCTTATTGGTGTCCTTTAGTAGTGGTTTCTTTGCAGCAATTCAACCATGAAGGCCTGATTCGCGCAGTCTCCTCTGAACAGTTGATGTTGAGATGTCTGTTACTTGAACTCTGAAGCATTTATTTGGGCTGCAATCTGAGATCTAATGAACTTATCCTCTGCAGCAGAGGTAACTCTGGGTTTTCCTTTTCTTTGGTGGTCCTCATGAGACAGTTAAGTCATAGTGCTTAATGTTTTTTTTGACTGCACTTGAAGAAACTTTAAGTTCTTGAAATATTCCGTATTGACTGACCTTCATGTCTTCTAGGAATGGACTGTTTCTCTTTGCTTATTTCACCTCTTCTTGCCGTATTATGGACTTGGTCTTTTACCAAATAGGGCCATCTTCTGTATACCACCCCTACCTTGTCACAACACAACTGATTGGCTCAAACACATTAAGAAGGAAAGACATTCCAAAAAGTAACTTTTTTTGAAGGCACACCTGTTAATTGAAATGCATTCCAAGTGATTATCCTTATGAAGCTGGTTGAGAGAATGCCAAGAGTGTGCAAAGTTGTCATCAAGGCAAACTTTGAAGAATCTCAAATATAAAATATTTAATTTATTTTTTATTTTTTTTACACTTGTTTTCTACATGATTCCATATGTGTTGTTTCATAGTTTTGACGTCTTCACTGTTATTCTACAATGTAGAAAATAGCAAAAATGAAAGAAAAACCCTTGAGCGAATAGGTATCCAAACTTTTGACTGGTACTGTATAGATCATTGTTTTTTTGTGTGGATATTTATTTTCAATTTTTTTTTTAATGAATATCGCTAGCAACAACAGAATAAACACATTTTGAATTAGAAGTATCTTGTTTCTATTGATTTCTCAACTCCTAATATTGAGTAAATGACACTCTGGTGTATCTGTCATAGGCTTTGAAAAAGCACCTGCGAATAGGCTACCAGTGTGGCATGTGCAGTGTCTTGACTTGGACGTACATTTCTGCCAACACATGGCTCACCTTTGTTTAACCAGGTAAACGGCTCCTCTTAGCAAAAGTTTGCTTGGAGTTACCTTTTCTAGTTAGGCGACTTTAGAGTTTACACTTCCTCTGTGTCCTCTCATCCCCTGAGTGTAGGGTTAGGCTACCTACTATATACTGATTGGATCATTCCCTCAGGCTCTGTACTCTCTCTCTCTGATCATGTGTTTCCTTCTAGGCACGTTGGCCATGTCGGCTGGGACCCCAACACAGGCTTCGATGTGAGTATGACTGACTGACTGACTGGGTTCTGACTGAGGAAGAGATATTGTTGTCTATACTGTAGCCTCTGGCTAGTAGACTCATCCCCTACTTCTAATGGTATGGGAAGATCCTATCTGACCTGTGATCTGCCTCTTCTCACGCGGCGGTCTACCTAGCCTCTGTCATATAACGTATGGGATGTTTTAATGTCACATGAACAGTGAAATGCCTTTCTAACTCAAACCAATTGGCCTGGACAGTGGGATGGTTTCTCTCCGAGGATGTGTATTACTGGGAGAAAGCGGGGAGGGAAGGAAAGAGAGTGGGGGGGGGGGGTTGTTGCGTTTTCGTCCCCCTTACCAGTCCTCAGGCTCAGAACTTGTTTATTTCTGAGGTAGTGTTCGTCAGACATGATTCTCCTCAGAAATAAATATGAAATATTATGACGCATCTCTCATCTCTGCCCACTGCAGAAGTTACTGCCAGCCCAGGGTTACACAAGGAGATTTCACATTATCAACCTGTTTCTGCATAATCCATCCATTCATTTCCAAAAAAAGGATAAGTAATTATTGCGTGGTGTTCTACATGCACATCGAACAGAGCAGACGGGAACCGGAGGATTTGTTGAAATTTCTAAAAATAAGATTTCAATGATTTTGCGTTTCTGAGCTTTAATACTTTCAAGGACTTAAGTGGAGAGCGAGAGATGAGAGAGGATGTTTTAACATGTTTCGACAGAAACAGGAAAGAACCCTGCAAGATTTGATTTACTTACAGCTGTAATTCATTACATAAAGAACACAACCTGAATTACATAGAGGTAAACAAACTAACTAAGCTGTTTGTGTCTCTGCCCAGAGAGCTAGAGTAGTGGTTTAAAGTAGATATGATATAAACCTGTGTAATCTAGTTCTGTGGGAATATAATCTCACAGCCTTCAATCCACTCCACCGGTTGGCCAACGGGCATTGCCAACCTGGCACAGGTCCCCTCAGCCACCAGGTGGTGATGCAGGGGCTGTTTTACAACAGGGGTGCCAACATCAGAACAGTTTATCTCAGAACATGAGACCGCCAGCTCTGACATAATGTGGTTCTAACTGAGTGATGTTTTATCCCAGTGAGGTTTTACCTAGGGATGCGCAGATGCCATTTTTGACCGATATCCAGTACTTCCCTTGCCAAGAAACCTGATCCTGATAACAGATAGTTAAAGTTTTATCATCCTTTTAAGCATTCCAGTACACTTAAATAGTTGAAATGCACAACACTGACCAAAATGTTATTTTGTTGGCATTTACGCATGTCCCCATTACCAGTGAAACATAATCAACACCCATTTCTTTCACTTACTTGCTGTGCTGTTTTGTTGTTCAGTCGTACAATGAAATCCTGGTTGAGAATGAAACATGTCGAGCAGTGAAGTTTCAGCTCTGTCTGTCCTTTCCTCAGTACGAAATCCTCGTCAACCCACTGTGCTGTCAGACTCAACATGCTCATGGGGCTGACGTCGCTGGTCCAAATGTCAGTTGTGAAGTTAATAGCAGTGACGTCCATAGCAAGTAGCTCGTGGATGTGCGTTTTCAACGTTTCTGTGTAACTCCGGTAGGGCTACATCTGAAAAATAGCGCCTACTTGGTAGTGTGTACCGGGGCTCGAGATGCTCGACCAGTCGGCGAAAGCCAACATCGTCCACAACAGAGAACGGTTGATTGCCAAGGGCAATGATTTCTATCGTTATCGAATTTCGCCTTTTGAGTCTCTCGCTGAGATTTTCTTGAACTTGTTTAGTTGTGCACTTAGTAGTCACTGAACGTCTGGTGGTGATGGACTTTCAAATGAGTAATTAGGTTTGTGGTATTGAAAGATTTCACTTTTCCCCTCTGGAAATAATATAATAAATAATAGCAGCACAAATGTTGCATATGGCCTTTTTGTTATCTTCCTTTGAAACTTAAATAGATCCACACAGCAGACATTGTGGACCAGGTTAGTAATGCTGTATTTTTGGTGTCGTTACGTCATCTACCTACGTTATACAGGTATGCACGTCATCTACCTACGTTATACAGGTATGCACGTCGGCGTTAAACTATACATCATGCCGATGTTGGCATTTTTAGCGAATATCTGCCAATTCCGATATGCTTAACAATTTTTTAATTAAAAAAATAATTAAATTATTGTATTTTTTTTCTGTTTCTCATGCATCCCTAGTTCTAACTCATTGAGGTTCAAACTGAGTGAAGTTCTAACTGATAGGAGATCTAACTCGGCATGGCTCTATTTCCTATAATCCAGTGTTCTCTTCTCTCCTCCAGGTGAACAACCTAGACCCGGAGCTAAAGAACCTGTTTGACATGTGTGGCATCTCTGAGGCCCAGCTGAAGGACAAGGAGACTTCCAAGGTCATCTATGACTTCATTGAGAAGAAGGGAGGAGTGGAGGCAATCAAGATAGAGCTCCGCAGACAAGGTGTGTGTGTGTGGGTGGGAACTAAGGGCTTTGGGTTGTTTGTTTGTCAGAAGAGTATTGATTTACAAAAACATGTTATCTTGTAGCCTATGTAGTGTCCATATAGATTGTTTAGTGCTCTAGAGTCTAATGTTCAGTGTGTGTTCCTCAGGTCCTCCACCTCCAAGGTGGTGTGGTAGGTTGGTTTATCTCTGCATGGTGCTGCTGTGGCATTAGTCTGACTGGGAGCTGTCTGATAGACAAACTCTGACCTCTGTTGGACAAAATAGTCTAACACAGAGTTTCCCAAACTCATTCCTTGGTGCACCTATTTTTTTGTTTGTTGCCCTAGCACTACACAGCTGATTCAAATCACCAACTCATCAAGCTGTGTAGTGCTAGGGCAAGAACCGAAAAGGTGCACACAGGGGGGCCCCAGGACCGAGTTTGGGAATCCCTGGTCTATCACAGGGGTGCACAACTCCTCAGGCCCTCGAGTTCCTCAGGACTGAGGCCCTTGAAGACCAGGGTCTGTATCCACGAAGCATCTGAGTGAGAATGCTGATCGAGGCTCTGTTTTGTCTTAAAGATCATAATGAATCAATTATATGGAAAGATCCTAGATCAGCACTTTTACTCGTAGAAGCTTTGTGCATATGAGCCCAGAGCTGTGTGCCCCTGGGCATGATCTAACATGTATGGACCTTGACATGCCAGACCAGGAGTCCGATTGCAGTGTGCTGAAGAGACGTTTTCCTTTTCTTGACTGTAGAATCACATGTTAGTCAATGCTATACTCTTTTATCCCACCACAAAGCTTTTGTCTGAGTTTCTGGGTTAGTTGAGAAGAATTACTTGAAGCATAGCTGTCCCTAGTGGCTACAGTCATTACTGCATGGTGTCATAGCAGCAATTGAGCTGTATTTATTTGCTGCCTTTCCTCTGAGGTTCTTCTAGAATCTAAAGCATGTTGTGAAGTGTGTACAATAGCAGATGCCATGCTAAAATTATTTCTCTTTCTGGTCCAGCCCCTCCACCCCCTCCTTCCAGAGGCGGACCCCCACCCCCTCCCCCACACCAGACCTCCAGCCCCCCACCCCCGCCCCCACCGGTCAGGGGCAGGGGCGCACCTCCCCCTCCACCCCCCTCCAGAGCGCCCACCTCAGCACCACCACCTCCTCCCCCCTCCAGAACAGGCATGGGAGCTCCACCCCCACCCCCAACTAGAGGCCTTCTGCCCCCTCCTCCCCTGGCTCCCCATGCCCCACCTCCTCCCCCACCTCCCTCCTTCACCTCAGCAGGTATTGGTTCCGGGGCACCACCTCCTCCTCCCCCGCCGCCTCCCGGCCCTCCTCCCCCACCCATGCTTCCGGAAGCTGATGGAGGGGGTGTAGGTGCTGGTAAGCCCTCAGCCCTGTTGAGCCAGATCAGGGAGGGGGCTCCGCTGAAGAAGGTGGAGCCCGTTTCTACCAGCACCAGCCGAGACGGTCTCCTCGAACAGATACGACAGGGCAAACAGCTAAAGGCTGTGAGTGGACATTATCTCCTTATACATTACTCCCTAACCCATTGTTCCCCAACTGCCGTCCCGCGGGCCAAATCTGTCCCGTCAGCAAAATGATTTGTCACCCCAAAGCCCCCCAATTTAATTAGCAATATTTGTTTCATTTAAAAATAAAAATGGCCGGACCCGAGATGCAAAAACTCCCAAAAGCAATGTCCCAAGAAGGCAGTTAACTAAATAATGCGAAAGTTACATTTTAACTTCATTCATGGGGAGAGAGAATGCAGGAGACATTCAAATAATAATAAAGCATGCAGTGGACTATTTTGTGGTGCTGAAATGTTCAACTGCAATCAATAGGAGATGAACAGCGCCTGGTGCTGGAAATATAGCTAACTTGTTATGCAATTGTTGCACAGCAACAGATGGAGAAAAACTACACCAGTCGAGTAATTCATTTCAACAATGATCTTCATTTTAATTTGACTTTACAAACAACAAGCGGGTTTAATTGGAGTCTATTTCTTAAGAGCCGAGGCCTATATAAAATAACTTAACTGGCTGTGGTAGGCTGAGACTCAACAGCTTTTTCACAAGAAAAATAGAAGTGGGATTTTTTAAATGCCTACTTACAATTGCAACTGTCCAAAAATGAAGCGTCCAACATAAGACAATGATTGAAAGAAAAAAAGGTGACGTGTCTGAATGTCGGTATAGGGGTAGCCTGCTCCTGTAATGACAGAACAATTAGAAAATACTGTCAGCTTTACCTAAATATCCCTGAATAAGCACTCACAATGTTAGTATTTATTAAATACAGTCATATAGGCCACTAAGTTGTTTAATCAGTAGGAAAAGTTGCATTTCCCCTGGGACACGATCTTGTGGATGTCGGGTGAGATGGATGCGCTTGTGATGCGCAGGCAGTCCTCAATCGAGTTATGTGAAAGCCGGTTCCTGGCGTGAGTCTATACCGCGTTCATAGAGGAAAATGAGGACTCGCAGGTGTATGTCCAGCCACACATTGTTGGCACATAAAATGTGAGTTTCTTGATTGTGCTGTGTTCCTCTGAGAATGCCACCCAGTTAACGCTTTAGTGTTTCTGCGTCGGGCCTCTGTCTGGGGCGGGAAGGCCACATTCTAGCCTGAAACTTATATTTTCATTAACCAGCTTTGATAGTTTTTGCGATCATGCTAATTGTTCTGAACAAATGTTGATGTTAAAAAAAAAAAAACTGTAGGCTACGTAGATGTGTTTTTTTCCTCACCAATTTACGCACAGAGAAATAGATGACAAAAATCATTAATATAGAGACATGGTGATTTTTATGAGTGTAATCCGATCTAAATTATTATTTTGACACTGAATGTATTATTTACTAATCAGATGTGTTAATGTTGCTCAAATTGTAGTGTAGGCCAATTAACTGGTGTTAATATTATGTACTAGTTATGTTCTGGCCTGCCGACTACTGGCTCAGAAAAAACTTGTCCATAGGCCAAACCTGGTTGAAGAACCCTGCCCTAACCTCTATGCGCCTTTAAGGCTAGCCCTTCACACTTCCCCCTATCCTCTAGAGATACTAGACGCACAGTCCCCTATACTGGAGAGTGTTCACTGGTGTGTATTCCTGTGTGTGTTCCAGGTGACTGACGAACCAGGGTCAGGAGGACCCGCCACCCCTTCAGCCGGCATCGTAGGCGCTCTGATGGAGGTGATGCAGAAGAGGAGCAAAGCCATCCACTCCTCAGGTACACACACACACACACACACGAGATAAGAGGTTGCTGTTATATTCATACCAATGTGTTTTGTTTGTCTTTCTCTCCCTAGATGATGATGACGATGATGACGAGGAAGAAGACTTTGAGGATGATGATGAGTGGGATGACTAGTGACCCTCCCCCTCGCGGATGATTATGACAACACTACATTGTTCCTAAATTGTCTTTCTAAATCTTATTCAAATTATAATGTAAATGTTTTATCAATTTGCTGTATATTTTTGTTGCCTTTTTTTTTTTTTTATAGACTATTCTGTGCAATACCTCATTTAATCTGTAAAGGTTTGTCATGTTATCTTTCTGTAAAGTTTTCTTCTCTCTCTCCTGGATTTAAACTTTTTACGTCAAGTTTCTCTTGATCTAAGAGGTCAGTCAGTGACTGGAGAGAACAAATGAACAAACTGTCAGAGCCCTTAATTTAGTTGTTAAAAATCGAGAACACTATTTTCATACCCTTCTCTTACTTTATTTTTACTTATTCAAAAATCCTAGTTTAGCACTCTTATTTTCTTATGAAATCAGCTATGTTGGAATATTTAGCCCCATTTGCTGTCAATTGTAAATCTACTCGGTTTGTATTTTTGCACGAATTGAAAGAGGCTCAGTACGTGAATACAGAGCAGTAATCATGGCTGTATCTGCAACGTTATGCTTGAAAGGCTATCACTTAAATTATCCAACACTGTCAACCCGTACACTACAGTAGTACACACACACAGCTGTCTTCTCTGTTTTTTGTTTTTTCATCATAGTTACAATACATTATTGATTACAAACGGTTATCACAAACAATGTTTTTTTTGTTTTTTTTATAGTAGCAATCAGTCTCCTACAGTTTATTTGTTTGAATCAGGTCAGTGCAGATGCAAAGCTTGAGGATGAATTAGTTTGTCAACTTAATATGACATCTGATTTTGCAGCTGTGTCCCATGATGATCTGTTTATCTAACAAACTGTCCCTCAGAACCAGTGAACTACACTAACACATCTACTATTGACACTAACCTGACTCTACACAGGGGGATACTGCTTTCTCATTGGAAGGGAACCAATGCTGTTCTTTACAGTATTGCTCTGTCTGTTTTCACGATGAGTGAAACTGCGTTCAGGAACCAAGATATATGGACATCAAACCTTCAGAAATTAGGTTGGAAGAATAATGGACTATTAAATTGTACACTCAAATAAATGTTAATAATTTACAGAGATGCTCTCCTGTTTTCTGTGGGATGGATGTGAATATGTTTAAATATGAACAGCTGTTGTACAGTAGGATATGCACCTTTTTTACAATAAGTGCTTGTTTGGGCCTAAGGTTGTTTGAGGGAGAGCAACTTCTGAGTGTTTACCTATTTTGATGTGTGAGCACGTTCAAGGCCTAAACATGGACGTGTGTGTGCGTGCGCACTGAGCCCACTGGCATCCCTTCCATCAGTAGTGAGTGATGACCAGAGCTCTCATCAGCAGCAGCTTAGTATGACTGATTCGATGAGCTGGCCATCTTCACATGGGGTCTTTGAACAGTACATATCGAGATGAATGAATATGGAAGACCTGAATCTATATGCTACTGATATAGAGTCTGATCTACACTTAATATTTCTGACTGTCCGGTGATGTTCCACGGCATGTCTGAATACACGAATATCCCCCTGGTATGTCTGCTCACACAGACTGAAATAAGATTGCCTGCGTTAATATTTAGATTTAATTGTAGTTGGTTGTTATTGCTACCTGTTCCAGGTGAGTGTAGCTATGCAATCTGTTCCAGTGTAGCTATGCCAAAGATGGAGGGGGTGCAGCAGGGTAGAATATGTTCTGTGTCCACGCTCCTTTGTGCACTTGGTAAGCCTGTCCCCTATGAAGGGTTTACGAAAGCGATTATAGCAGGCATGTCACATTTCCAGCTGGCTCCTCCATCGCGACGTTACCTGAACGCCCATCTGCTGCCCGCTAATCGTTAGCTGTCTTATCAGCTACTATCTGATTAGATCTATCGGACATTTTCTTTTTTCTTGGGCCTCTATAACTATATATTTTTTTGCGAATTGGATTGATCCACTCTACCACACGGAACCCCACTAATCGTACCGATGAAAATGCACGAGGTGGCTAAAAACAGACCTCCATCCTATGCTAGCTTGCTACCGATGGCCCGACTAGCTGTCTGAATCGCCGTGACCCCAACCAACCTCACTACTCACTGGACCCTTTTGATCACTCGACTAAGCATGCCTCTGTCAATATGCCTTGTCCATTGCTGTTCTGTTTAGTGTTTATTGGCTTATTTCACTGTAGAGTCTCTAGTCTTGCTCACTATACCTTATCCAACCTATTAGTTCCACCACCCACACATACGATGACATCTCCTGGTTTCAATTATGTTTCTAGAGACTATCTCTCATATCACTCAATACCTAGGTTTATCTCCACTGTATTCACATCCTACCATACCTTTGTCTGTACATTATACCTTGAAGCTATTTCATCGCCCCAGAAACCTCCTTATACTATCTGTTCTAGACGACCAATTCTCATTGCTTTTAGCCGTACCCTTATCCTACTCCTCCTCTTTTCCTCTGGTGATGTAGAGGTGAATCCAGGCCCTGCAGTGCCTAGCTCCACTCCTATTCCCCAGGCGCTCTCTTTTGATGACTTCTGTAACCGTATTAGCCTTGGTTTCATGCATGTTAACATTAGAAGCCTCCTCCCTAAGTTTGTTTTATTCACTGCTTTAGCACACTCTGCCCATCCGGATGTTCTAGCTGTGTCTGAATCCTGGCTTAGGAAGACCAAAAACATTCTGAAATTTTCATCCCTAACTACAACATTTTCAGACAAGATAGAACTGCCAAAGGGGGCGGTGTTGCAATCTATTGCAAAGACAGCCTGCAGAGTTCTTTCCTACTATCCAGGTCTGTACCCAAACAATTTGAACTTCTACTTTTAAAAATCCACCTCTCTAAAAACAAGTCTCTCACCGTTGCCGCCTGCTCTAGACCACCCTCTGCCCCCAGCTGTGCTCTGGACACCATATGTGAACTGATTGCCCCCCATCTTATCTTCAGAGCTCGTGCTGCTAGAGCGACCTAAACTGGAACATGCTTAACACCCCAGCCAGCCTACAATCTAAGCTTGATGCCCTCAATCTCACACTAATTATCAATGAACCTACCATGTACCTACCCAAAGCTGTAAACACAGGCACCCTCATAGATATCATCCTAACCAACTTGCCCTCTAAATACACCTCTGCTGTTTTCAAACAAGATCTCAGCCTCCAGTATTTATGCTGCAGTAGTTTATGTGTCGGGGGGCTGGGGTCAGTTTGTTATATCTGGAGTACTTCTCCTGTCCTATTCGGTGTCCTGTGTGAATCTAAGTGTGCGTTCTCTAATTCTCTCCTTCTCTCTTTCTTTCTCTCTCTCGGAGGACCTGAGCCCTAGGACCATGCCCCAGGACTACCTGACATGATGACTCCTTGCTGTCCCCAGTCCACCTGGCCATGCTGCTGTTCCAGTTTCAACTGACCTGAGCCCTAGGACCATGCCCCAGGAATACCTGACATGATGACTCCTTACTGTCCCCAGTCCACCTGGCCATGCTGCTGCTCCAGTTTCAACTTCCACCTGACTGTGCTGCTGCTCCAGTTTCAACTGTTCTGCCTTATTATTATTCGACCATGCTGGTCATTTATGAACATTTTAACATCTTGGCCATGTTCTGTTATAATCTCCACCCGGCACAGCCAGAAGAGGACTGGCCACCCCACATAGCCTGGTTCCTCTCTAGGTTTCTTCCTAGGTATTGGCCTTTCTAGGGAGTTTTTCCTAGCCACCGTGCTTCTACACCTGCATTGCTTGTGTTTGGGGTTTTAGGCTGGGTTTCTGTACAGCACTTTGAGATATCAGCTGATGTACGAAGGGCTATATAAATAAATTTGATTTGATTTGATCTCAGCGATCACTGCCTCATTGCCTGCATCTGTAATGGGTCAGCGGTCAAACGACCTCCACTCATCACTGTCAAACGCTCCCTGAAACACTTCAGCGAGCAGGCCTTTCTAATCGACCTGGCCTGGGTATCCTGGAAGGATATTGATCTCATCCCGTCAGTAGAGGATGCCTGGTTTAAAAAAAAAAAATGCCTTCCTAACCATCTTAAATAAGCATGCCCCATTCAAGAAATTTAGAACCAGGAACAGAACCATAGCCCTTGGTTCTCACCAGACCTGACTTCCCTTAACCAACACAAAAACATCCTATGGCGTTCTGCATTAGCATCGAACAGCCCCCGTGATATGCAGCTTTTCAGGGAAGCTAGAAACCAATATACGCAGGCAGTTAGAAAAGCCAAGGCTAGCTTTTTCAAGCAGAAATTTGCTTCCTGCAACAATAACTCAAAAAAGCTATGGGACACTGTAAAGTCCATGGAGAATAAGAACACCTCCTCCCAGCTGCCCACTGCACTGAGGACATAAAACACTGTCACCACTGATAAATCCACTATAATTGAGAATTTCAATAAGCATTTTTTACGGCTGGCCATGCTTTCCACCAGGCTACCCCTACCCCGGTCAACAGCACTGCACCCCCCACAGCAACTCGCCCAAGCCTTCCCCATTTTTCCTTCTCCCAAATCCAGTCAGCTGATGTTCTGAAAGAGCTGCAAAATCTGGACCCCTACAAATCAGCCGGGCTAGACAATCTGGACCCTTTCTACAATTATCTGCCGAAATTGTTGCCACCCCTATTACTAGCCTGTTCAACCTCTATTTGTGTCATCTGAGATTCCCAAAGATTGGAAAGCAGCTGCGGCCATCCCCCTCTTTAAAGGGGGGGGACACTCTTGACCCAAACTGCTACAGACCTATATCTATCCTACCCTGCCTTTAAGGTCTTTGAAAGCCAAGTCAACAAACAGATTACCGACCATTTCGAATCTAACCATACCCTCTCACCATATTGATCTGGCCAAGGCTTTTGACTCTGTCAATAACCACATCCTCATCGGCAGACTTGACAGCCTTGGTTTCTCAAATGATTGCCTCGCCTGGTTCACCAACTACTTCTCTGATATAGTTCAGTGTGTCAAATCGGAGGGTCTGTTGTCCGGACCTCTGGCACTCTCTATGTGGGTGCCTCAGGGTTCAATTCTTGGACCGACTCTCTTCTCTGTATACATCAATGATGTCGCTCTTTCTGCTGGTGAGTCTCTGATCCACCTCTACGCAGACGACACCATTCTGTATACTTCTGGCCCTTCTTTGGATACTGTGTTAACAACCCTCCAGGCAAGCTTCAATGCCATACAACTATCCTTCCGTGGCCTCCAATTGCTCTTAAATACAAGTCAAACTAAATTCATGCTCTTCAACCGATCGCTGCCTGCACCTGCCCGCCTGTCCAACATCACTACTCTGGACGGCTCTGACTTAGAATACGTGGACAACTACAAATACCTAGGTGTCTGGTTAGACTGTAAACCCTCCTTCCAGACCCACATCAAACGTCTCCAATCCAAAGTTAAATCTATAATTGGCTTCCTATTTCGCAACAAAGCATCCTTCACTCATGCTGCCAAACATACCCTTGTAAAACTGACCATCCTACCAATCCTCGACTTCGGCGATGTCATTTACAAAATAGCCTCCAATACCCTACTCAACAAATAGGATGCAGTCTATCACAGTGCCATCCGTTTTGTCACCAAAGCCCCATATACTACACACCATTGCGACCTGTACGCTCTCGTTGGCTGGCCCTCGCTTCATACTCGTAGCCAAACCCACTGGCTCCATGTCATCTACAAGACCCTGCTAGGTAAAGTCCCCCCTTATCTCAGCTCGCTGGTCACCATAGCATCACCCACCTGTAGCATGCGCTCCAGCAGGTATACAGTGGGGCAAAAAAGTATTCAGTCAGCCACCAATTGTGCAAGTTCTCCCACTTAAAAAGATGAGGCCTTGTATTAAAAGTCCTACAGTGTGATTTTCTGGATTTTCTTTCTCATTTTGTCTGTCAAAGTTCAAGTGTACCTATGATGAAAATTACAGGCCTCTCTCATCTTTTTAAGTGGGAGAACTTGCACAAATGGTGGCTGACTGAATACTTTTTTGCCCCACTGTACCTCTTTCCCTACTGTATTTATTTTATTGATTTATTTTGCTCCTTTTGCACCCCATTATTTTTATTTCTACTTTGCACATTCTTCCACTGCAAATCTACCATTCCAGTGTTTTACTTGCTATATTGTATTTACTTTTCCACCATGGATTTTTTTTGCCTTTACCTCCCTTATCTCACTCAATTTGCTCACATTGTATATCGACTTGTTTCTACTGTATTATTGACTGTATGTTTGTTTTACTCCATGTGTAACTCTGTGTTGTTGTATGTGTCGAACTGCTTTGCTTTATCTTGGCCAGGTCGCAATTGTAAATGAGATCTTGTTCTCAACTTGCCTACCTGGTTAAATAAAGGTAAATAAAAAATAATAATACAAATTCCACAGTTCCAGGCCCCAGCATTGTATGGGAATTACACCTGAGCAGTGAGCTGGGCACCCTTGGTGACAATACACTGGGAACAGAGCATGGACATATAGCAACAAGGGGATTTACTGTAGCACAGGTGGCATGGGAACAACACGGCTTAATGGGAACATGTGGACATATGCCAAAAGTCCACCACAGCCACTGAGTACATTAATGTTTGCTGGAGGCCTGTAGAAGCGTGATGGGAGGGTTGGACCAAGTAGTGGGAAAAGACAGTATTAACAGCTGTTAACTTGGTTTCAGTGTGGCCTATGGCCCCATTTGTCTCTCAGTTCCCAGTACTCATCATGTTGGCTAAACCCACACGTGAAACTGCGAGGTCGGACCGCGTCCACATGACATAACTCATGGATTATTTGTAGTGTGTATGTAGAAGAGATTAAGCTGGAATGATTGGATAGAAGGATGGAAAGAGAGTGAATGCTTTTGTTTTTGTTTTAAATTAATGAGAATACAGTTTGCCGGGCAGTGGGATTAGAAAAATAACTCCAATGACCTTTCGGTAGACACTTTATTAAGTTATTTTACACCCTGTCATTGGCTGTGTTTACACAATCTGTACACATCTTTTTTTCTGACTGTCCACACAGTTTTATGTTACCCATGTCAGATTTGCACATTCACACTGATGTGCAAAGCCTCTGAAGTAGCATACAGATGCAGTGCTCATTTCCTGGCACTAGCTAGGTTTCCGTCCAATTGGCGAGAGATTTTCATGCGAATATTCTGAAAAATCCGCGTAAACACAAATTTAGAATTTTCCATCAAATATACTTGTTGTGGATAAAAATCATTGCGTGATGACATTGTGCACACAAAATGTACTCTAGCCAACAGCTCGCAGATACAGTACGTGTAGACTAGTCTACATTATGGATTATAGGTAAAAACGAGAATATTTGTCAAACGGAAGTCATTCATAAATCATCATGTCACCAGAATAAGACCCTCGATTTTTATTGGAAAGGAGCATCAAGATCACCGTGCGTGCACTTTCTCCACCCTGTGAATTGTATCATAAATTATTTCATCTGTAGCCTATAACCTGCATGGTTTTGCAAATCGTAGTGGGAGGACCACACACCATATCATCGCGTGACTCCAAGTTTATCTCGATATGATGGTTATTATATCACTATTCTTGCGCGTATAGGCTTTTCAACCGCCATTTATTTCACATTAAATTTTCCCGACGCCAATATCTGCATTTTATAAAATTGTACCAAAACGTCATGCTTCCATCACACATATTGTGATTTTTTTTTTTATATGGTATGACTTTACTCTCACAAAAACTGTGGATGGAAACAAGTGTTCCTGGGTAGTTTTGTGGTAACGGCTGGTCGTGTAAAAAAACAAAAACACTTCAGAGGCAAAAAGAAATCCAGTCCAAACCATCGAGATCCTATTAAATTATTCTAATTCCATGGTCGACTGAGGTCGCATATGGAGCACTACAATTTTATCAGGATTGAGATCCACATATGGATGAGGTCATATCTGAACTCAAAATATCAGATTCCATGTGTTTTTTTTCTTCCAGTTTACACATTAGGGAAAGATCAGATATACAGTACCTGATGATAATACCTGATAATACCGAAAACTGCTGAAGCTCGTTGGCTAGTGCCAGTGTTGTCTAAGTGGTGAATATTGTTTCCCTCCAAGTCAGTTTTTGCGGAGTTTGATGTCCTTTCCAATCCCATGTGGGAAGCTAGGATGGTTAGTCAAGGACAGTTGTTGCTGCTGCCAAAAGCATTTCAGTGTTGTGTTTGCTTTTAACAGATGTGGGGTGGATTTAGGACCATTCCAGAGAACTCTTCCAAGACACACAAATGCACAGGGGAAGTATTAAGTGTTCCTCTGCTACATACACAGAGTATAAAAAAAACATTAAGAACATCTGCTCTTTCAGTGACAGACTGACCAGCTGAATCCAGGTGAAAGCTTTGATCCCTTATTGATGTCACCTGTTAAATCCACTTCAGTCAGTGTAGATGAAGGGGAGGAGACAGAATAAAGATTGATTTTTAAGTCTTGAGACAATTGAGATGGGTTGTGTATGGTCTACCACCCAAAGGACATCCAGCCAACTTGACACAACAGTGGGAAGCATTTGGGTCAACAAGGGCCAGCATCCCTGTGGAACGCTTGAAGAGTCCATCCAAACGAATTGAGGCTGTTCTGAGGGCAAAGGGAGGCCCTCAGAACCTTTTATACAAAAGCCTTAGGACAGTAACTTTTGAACATTACATTTTTAAGAAAAAATGTTGGACAGTCACAATACCTCTTGGACAGTAACATGGTTTAAGCAGTAATAAAACACCATCAAACTTAATTGTGTTGTCGCTTTTATCTTCATGTTTTATTCATACAGTATATTCCTCACACACCAAATACAATATTTACAATTATACAAAGGTTACCTCAGTAAACAATTTAGACAACCAAATGCCTTCTGCAAAGCATACACCGTAACTACATTTAAAATAACATGAATTTCAGATTTTTTTTTACTCCAAAAGTAAAGGTGCTAATACAGGGTTAATTTCCAGTATCCTCTCTGAGGAAATTCCAGTTCAATCTGAATGTATTGTTTATGTGTCCTCAGTCGTCTCAGGGTGTTCCCTGTGTCTTCAGATCAGCTAGTCTCTTCATCAGGGACAAAGACAAACTTCCTCTGTGGAACTTCCACCTGCAATTTAAAAAAAACAACACCGATTTCTGTTAAATAAAACAGGACTTTTCTTATGCTAGGTTCCTCGAAAACAAAAGATTCCATTTTGTGATTCTGCGATTGCCACATTGTTTGCAAAATCAACAATACCCTACATATTATGCAAGGGCTTGCAAATGTGATCAATCACTGCACTATTACCGCATATATCAGTCAAATCACCTAATATTACTGCATGAAACTGTCCGATCACCACACTACAAAAAAAGGTCTCACAAAAAAATTCAACCAATCACCACACTTTTACAGCATAAAGTTAAGCCACATGTCAACAAATGTTTTCCCCGTCAGTGCATTTTCGTGATAAATTGGGCAAAACTCATCACAAAATGTCAAATGCAGCAGCAGTATCGAACATTTTTGCCCACAAATATCACAAAAATGACTGCACTTTCCTTATTTACTCTTTGTTGTTCGTTCTGGCACTGTGAGGCCTCTCCCGTTTCCGTTATCGCAGCAGCCGTCTGACAGTCCTATTTATATCTCTAGTTAAGTGGCAGGCATTCACAGACTCTAGACCCTAGCCTTCTGAGGGCAACCAGGATTTGCCACAGTAACAACATAACAAGCAGCTACCACACATTAATGGGCCCACAGAAACATTAGAGACTAGACTACTCTCCCGCTCCTTTCTCCTTCTTTCTTTCTTTCTTTCTTTCTCTCTCTCTCTCTCTCTCTCTCTCTCTCTCTCTCTCTCTCTCAGCCTGTGTTAGGGACTTCAACCATGGCTTGTGTTGTGTTTGGCTTTGTTCAGACATAACACAGCGCTTGACGATGGAAAGGTGTCATATGATCAGCGTCCATCGTAAAAAATAACATGTCAACCACAGGAGATGACTCAGATAGCGATGTTCCTCTGTCACCTGTCTAAATCAGACTGACCTCGGCGGTATGTGTTCCCTTTGACGGTAAGAACGCACCCCGAGGTTCTCAAAGCACAACCTTTTTCATCTTTGACTGTTTAGACCAGATTCTTTCTCTCAGCCATTTTTTATGAGTTGTCATTGACATTTTCCAAGATGACATAGTGTCTCAGACTGCTGGCTATGTCACAGAAAGGAACACTTTTCCAGATGGATACATGTTAATTAGTTTCCAGGGCTATTAGGCTGGTGGTGAAGAATTGGAGCATACAGTGTCGGTCCAGGAATACCCAGCCCCGTATACGGCTGGAATAGACTCCACGTTGGTAAGGGCCAATTCTTTTTCCTAGCCATGTGACCTGACTAGAAAAGAACTCTGGGCCCAATTGATGATGTATGAGGTGGTGTCTCACCACCTGACCATCTTTAACCCTTAAACTCTTGTTAACTCTCATTGGCTGTGCATGTACTGCACGCACATGCACACAATCTCACCTTTCTGAGGGAGCGGACACTAGCGTTGCGGATGGAGTCCATGAGCTGGTCGTGTGAGGAGCGCAGTGGAGTGGGTGGTCTGCTGTGCTCCTGGTCTCTGTTCTCTGCCACTGGCCGCAGAGCGTTCTTCAGCTCCTTCAAGATACTGTTGGTCTCTTTCAGTCCTTTCTTCCCCTTCTTCCCCTTCCCTTTCCCTTGCTTCTTAACGACCTCCTCGTGGAGCCTGATCACCTCCGCTATCTTCCTAGTCGGCTTCTTCTTCTCTGCCGGGGGCTGGCAGGGTAGTGGGGGGGGTGGGGGAGGAGGTGGAGGAGGCGGCGGGGGAGCAGGAGGGGTCTGTTTCTTGGGGAGTTTGGGGGATTGCCAAGGAGACACCCGCGGGGAACCATAGGGCGAAGAACCCGGAGTGGCCTTCAAGAGAGCGGTCGTACGGGGGTTAACGGCCCCCTCTGGCCCCGCCTGCTGGTTCTGTCTCTGCTCCAGCAGGCGTTTCTGTCTCTGACGGTCCATGTTACGGGTCAGGATGCCTGTCATGCTCATCCGGGGGCCTGGCAGGTGGAACTGGTAACCCAGCTTGATCAGGGTGTGGTTCTCCCTCAGAACCTTCACCATCTCCATCTCCACCTGAGAGACAGACAGACAGACAGAGAGAGGGGGGGGGGGGGGGGGGGGTTGGGATCGTGAGGTTGTGCTTTTACCATTGCCTGAAAATGTGTGTCGAGCAGCAGCATCAAGACTGAATACCAAGTCCAAACTGACTGACCTGTCCTCCACACATGTGTCTCTGGTTATGGAAGCGTAGCTCAGTCAAGGTGCTATTGCTAGGCAGAGCCTGGACCATGGCCAGAACCCCTTTCCCTGTCACATAGTTGGACTCGATGTTCAGGCTGATGATGGAGGTGTTTTCGCACAGCGTCTTGGCAATGGCCAGCGCCACGGGGTCGTCGGCATGCGTGTTGGCCAGGCTAAAGACACGCACGTGTGTGTTGGAGCGCAGTGCCTCAGCGAACTGAATTAGAGTGTCCTGTGAGATGTCCTCAATGTTGTTGAGGTTGATCTCTTTGAGCTCAGGGTCGTTATTAAGGACTCTTTCCAGGGCCTCGTCGACAACTATTGGGTTACCGTCGGCGTTGGGGTCAAGTGGAGGTGGGGGTGGGGTTAGTCTCATAGGCTCCACCCTTGGAGGTCTCAGGAGGCTAGGGGAGGAGATGGCGACTGACAGCAGTGATGGAGGACCAGAATCCTTTGGAGTCGCTGCTTTAGGCCTCTTCTCTTCCTGCTCCTCTTCATCCTCCTCTTCATCCTCCTCATCCTCTGTTTCAGCTTCCTCTTCCTCACTCTCCTCCTCCTCTTCTTCTTCCTCCTCTTCCTCTTCCTCTTCATAATCTTTATTTTCTTTCTTGTTCTCGTCATCCTTCTCCTCTGCTTCGCTGTTGGTTTCTGTCACGCATTCTTCCTCACTCTTTTCGGCATCATCCTCGTCATCCTGTTTAGACATAAGGTGTAAATCTCTCATTAATCTGACTCCGACACCATGGCCATGTTCTCTTTTAACTGTATTATGTCTAAAGTTAGACCTAAACGGGAGGTAAGATTTGTATTGTTTTTGTGTGAAGGTCCTAACTGGTTCTCCATTATACCAGAAAGTGATCATTATTGAATAATTAAGCTCCTTAATTGGTCAAACATAATTTAAGGTTATCCATAAAGATCTGAGAGTAGCAAGCTAGCTGAGTTCAGACTCTCTCCTGATCACTGACCTGTTTGGGGCTGCTGGCTTCCCCTCTCTCATCCTCCAGTATCCTCTTGGTCTCCTTCTCCCAGTACTTCAACAGAGAGTCTCTACTGAAGGTGCCAGTGGGGGTCTTCTCCGTCTGGTCTCTCTGTCTCAGGCCGATGGGCACGTTGGCATCAGGGTCTATGTCTGCCAGCTCCATCTCCAGCTCTGCTAGCTCCTCTGGGCTGAGAGAAGCCAGTAGTTCATCCTCATCCACATCCTCATACTTACTCAACTCCCGACGGTACCCAAAACTGTTCATCACTGAAGAGGTTGGCCTCTGGGCTGGGCTCCAGGTAGATGGGGCTATGCGTGCCGTGCGAGTCCGATCAGGGTGGGATCTTTCTGGGATAGGTTTCCGGTCAGAATGGAGTCTTTCTGGAGGTGTGGGTCCTGTCAAGTTCAGTCTCGGCCTGATCTGTTTGTCCTCTACTGCTTCAGTGAGAACAGTACCAGTGGTGTGTGCAAGGGGCCAAGCTGGGGTGTCTGTGTCGGTGGTGTGTGTGTTGAGTGTGTGTGTGAGTGTGTGTCCTGTTCTCTCTTCTAATCTCTCCAGCTGCTGCAGAGGCCTTAAGAGGGGGATCAGTGGAGTGCAACAAAGCGTTGGACCATGATGCACAGTCCTTTTTTTGGGAGGCGCTGCTCAGAGAGATAGACTAGAGCCACAAAAAGCATGTGAGCTCAGAGTACAGAGCGGCCCTGGTCAGGCCTGTCAGTGGATCCCAGCAGCGGCCACATTGTTCGTGGCCAAAAAAAAAGCCCAACCGGACCCAAGAGAGACAGAGAGCGAGTCATAGAGGAACAGAACAAGAAGCAGAAACACAGCGGCCAACATACAGAGACACATAGCAACATTAAACACGTATTTACACACAGAGGGACATCACATCACACACAGAGAAACCCACAGACATAGAAAGACATTCAGACTCAGAGACACACACCATGACATAAATGTTGTCTCAAATAGTACACTTTTCACTAGGTGGCTTTGTTCAAATGTGGTGCACTGCATAAGGAATAGGGTGTCATTTCAGATATGCCTCTAGTAAGGACCAGAGTGGTTGTTTATCTGATAGGCGACAGCGTGAAGTAGGCCGTATTGAAATGGTCACTTTTCAAGTGTCTATCACCACTCAACATTGCTGTGTGACACCACTGGCCATCCCGTGGGATGAACTACTAAAGATAACATGGTTTCTATGGTAACATGTTTCTATGGAGCAGACTAATATAGCAATAATGTGGAAGTAGAGCTGTATCTTTTAGTGGGCTTTCATTTAGTACAATGGTTCCTGAAATACTGGGAATAACAATAGACGATTGCGACCGTGGGCTTATTTAAAAGAGGGTTATGTTATCATTTTAGGCTTGTCAGGGTAGAGTGGAGGAGCTTTTCTGAGAGCTGGCAGACTAGGCAGTGGGGATGTTCTCTATCTCTCTCTGCTATACACTGCTGGCTTTGGGCTTTTAATCAAACCTCTTTATACATCACCACTCTGTCTGACTGAATGAAAATTTGTACTTAGTTGGGGAACAAAAACGGTCTGTTTATCTACGAAGCTTTGTAGAAGCTCTTCCGTTCTGTCAGTCTAAATCTTCTAATGAGCCTGAGTGATAACAGTCTGGCTAACACCTAACTCTCAAAGTCCTCCTGACTTCAAAGTCAGGAATGGCTGTTTGAAGTTGTGGGCACAATGTGTCGATAATGAACGGGGCTGTGCTTTTTACTGATTGGCTCATCTCAGTGTCATTCTCACTCAAACAACCATAGGCACAGCCACACACAGGCCCAGAGCGCCGTCCCCCTCCCATTACAACGGTTGGATTTTCCAATCCAAACAAAGAGGTCTCAATCCCAGAGGGAAAAAAACAACATTTGAGCGAACCAATCCTTTGCAGACTAGCGTGTCACAGCTCTCCCTGCTCTGGGTCACGTGGGTTGCGTCAGACAGGCTAGGGTGATAACTCTCTTTGGGTAAAGGGCTTGTTGTTGTAGGTGGCTAATTCCAGATATCCAAAATGGGTTTGACGTGTGTAGATGCATGATGTGTGTATACTGTTTCAGGTAATGGGCAATTATGTGGAGCCTACGATACCTTTCTGTGGATCTATTTCTATGTACAGCAGAATTGTGTGGTCAATGCATTTTCCCTCTGGGATAATAAAGTGTATTGAATTGTGTAATGACACACAGAGAGGGGCTACTGTGAGTGAGGAGGATGGAGGATGGGCTTTAGGTCAAAGTGGTGTCAGGGAAATTCATATTATTCTGTATGTAAATCTGTGACACTCTGTTTAGTATGATGTATTACGTAACATTAGGTTACAGACCATTATGAATGGAGTAGTGGTCATACAAATCGTACAAATGAGAGGACGTATAGTGTCATCCCACTGGGCACACAATGTCATTTCTGCGTGTACAATTGGATAATATTTGATTGAGACGTTGATCAATGAGATTACAATTTACGTTCGCCCAATCAAAAAGACAGCCAATGTCTCCCGAGTGGTGCAGTGTTCTAAGGCAGTGCTAGCTGTGCCACTAGAGATCCTGGTTCGAGTCCAGGCTCTGTCGCAGCCGGTCGCGACCTGGAGACTCATTGGGCAACGCACAATTGACCCGTCCGGGTTAGGGGAGGGTTTGGCCAGCAGGGATGTTCATGTTCCATTGCGCTCTAGCGACTCCTGTGGTCAGCCAGGTGCAATGCACGCTTACAAGGTCACCAGGTGTACGGTGTTTCCTCCTGTTTCTTTTGGGTAAGTGGGCAATGTGTCAAGAAGCAGTTATAGCCCCAGACCCATTGATCGCTCTGTTTGGTACAGTTGATGGGAATAACCAGGAGGGGAAGGCTGCCTCTAGTTGTACTCTTTTAGCCAAAAGGCTCATGTTGCAATTTTGGAAATTGGAGACTCTACCTTTGAAATGTGGTTACGGGATTTAGGGAATGTAATGCATATGGAAAAGATTCGATACAATACCTCCAATAGAAGTCCAATAGAAATATGGCAGCCGATACTGGATAAATGGTCTAGTCCCGCTTCATAACTGGGTTGATGATCTGCTGCTACTCTGTGCTGTACTCCACTCAATATTTATTTTTGACTGTTGTGTTTGGTAGGACGAGCGGTTCTCGACCTTAGCCTCTCCTGAGTCCGTACGGGAGTACAACAGCAATGGGACAAGACTGTAACTACCAATTGGATACCACAAAATTGGAGAGACAAAAAAAAAAGACAGCCAAAAGACAGTTTCCAATGTGTTACCACTACGCTCTCAACTGTATAAAAACGCAACCAAATTCCAATGGAAAAACAATGACCGACTTGGTTTGGTTGTCATCCAAATGTCTATTGCTTTAAACTATTTATAAGAACAGCAGAGCTCAAATGGGAATATAATGTCAGATATTTTGTTGATTTATACAACATATTAATGTATTATCACTGTGCGACATCTAATAGCAGAACCAAATGACCTGGATTGCAGTTGAAATTACATTAAAAGTACATGGTGCAACTGATAAATGCCGCTTGAGATTCTGCACCGATTATTACAGCAGTTTTGAAGATCTTCACAGTCCTGCGACAACCTATTCATGCTACTGTATCTTGAACATGCACGCTCTTTATGATTACATAAGCAGACATTTATAGTAACAGTAACCTCAAAATGTGGCCATGGATGTGTTACTCATTTTATGGTTGAATGTTAGATTAGTTTGTAAGATTTGGCTATTTTCTGTATTAAAAGTAATATTGAATTGTGTTTGGTTGGCAACGCAACCAAATATCAACATTTGAAAGAGATGTTTCTGCTTGGATAGTTCCATCTGTACAACTGAAACACTGTATCAATATGGCGCCGGAGAAGAATGCAGACGTTTTACGTGCCCCCAACCGATTGTGTTTTTTGTTTGTTTATTTGCATTGTTCGTTGTTTTTTACTTATTTTGTTCAATATGTTGCCGCTACCGTCTCTTATGACAGAAAATAACTTCTGGACATCAGGACTGCGATTACTCACCACGGACTGGCAGAATCCTTTTTTTCCCTTTAAGGAGTCTGATGAGCCTAACGTGAAGGATATACTGCTTTCATGGGAACAGGCCCAGATCCCCGTGATTTGCATGAAGAGGAAGCAGAGAAAAAGGTGACCGAGGGTGGGCTGCCTTCTGAGAATTCGTAGGCGATTGAATAAACCTCCACTTCCTTCCATTCTGCTAGCAAATGTGCGATCTTTGGACAATAAAATAGATGACCTACGTGGAAGATTAAACTTCCGATGAGACATTCAAAACTGTTATATCTTGTGCTTCACGGAGTCGTGGCTGAACGACGACACTATCAACGTACAGCTGGCCGGTCATACACTGCACCGCAGGCTAGAACAGCAGCGTTTGGTAAGACAAGGGGCAGCGGACTATCTATTTTTTTGTAAATAACAGCTGGTGCACGACATCTAAGGAAGTCTCAAGCTATTTCTCGCCTGAGGTAGAGTATCTCATGATTAACTGCAGACCACACTATCTAACTAGAAAGTTTTAATCTGTATTTTTCATAGCTGTTCACATACCACCACAGTCAGAAGCTGGGACTAAGACAGCATTGAATGAGCTGTCATAAGCAATAAGCAAACAAGAAAACTCTTACCCAGAGGTGACCTTTAAACAGGGCAAAATTCATAAGGCCTCAGTGCCAGACGGATTACCAGGACGTGCACTGTGAGCATGCGCTGACCAACTGGCAAGTTTCTTCACTGACATTTTCAACCTCTCCCTGTCGGAGTGTAATACAAACATGTTTTAAGCAGACCACCATAGTGCCTGTGCCCAAGAACACTAAGGTATCCTGCCTAAATGACTACCGAACCGTAGCACTCACGTCTGTAGCCATGAAGTGCTTTGAAAGGCTGGTCATGGCTCACATCAACACCATTATCCCAGAAATCCTAGACCCACCCCCAATTTTCATACCGCCCCAACAGATCCACAGATGATGCAATCTCTATTGCACTATACACTGGCCTTTCCCACCTGGACAAAAGGAACACCTATGTGAGAATGCTATTAATTGACTACAGCTCAGCGTTCAACACCATAGTGCCCTCAAAGCTCATCAATAAGCTAAGGACCCTGGGACTAAACACCTCCCTCTGCAACTGGATCCTGGACTTCCTGACGGACCGCCCCCAGGTGGTAAGGGTAGGTAACCACACATCTGCCATGCTGATCATCATACAAGGGCATTGCACCTGTTGTATTCGTCGCATGTGACTAATAACACCTGATTTGACTCTGGCTTTAATTCCAGTTTGTCTACAAATTAATAAGATACATTTTGGATTCACGTCTCCATCTCAACCAAAAATCACATTTAAAGAATAGGACTAAATCAAATCATATCATGCTTTAAATGCACTTTAAATATGGATTTAGTGCTCTTGTTTTTACGTAGATTTTTGGTTGAGATGGAGACGTGAGTCCAACATATCAATTATTCATTTGTAGACAAACTGGAATTAAAGCCTGACTAATTTAGTGGCACAGATGAAACTATCCAATCAAAAAATACATCTCCTTCGAATGTTGATATTTGGTTGCGTTGACAACCTAACACAATTCAATATCACTACATTTCAAATCAACCAGAGTTTGAAATGCTAGGCCTATTGAATTGTCTATTTTTTGTTGAAGTCTGGGTTGAATTGAAACAATAGCTGTTGATGACTGCAAATGCTATATAGGCCTAAATAGCTACTAGCTACCGTTTTCTATTAGAATGTTATTTTTAAGTAACACTGCATAATCCATAACCCCTAGGAGACATTGACTGACATTGTGACAAAGCTCTTGAAAGAAAAGGAGGGGGAAACAGAATGGACTGTCTAGTTATCCTACTGTTTTGACCGAACAAATGTCAATGAAAAGCATCACTAAGGATCTATGAGTGATAAAGTATGGTTACATTTCATTTGCTCTGTTAAACCTACCCTTTGGAATGACTTCGATAGCAGCAGTGAATCTACAGTATTTCGTTTTTATGTGGAGCTCTTTCAACAATCACTCTCACGATAGCGCATTGGTAATAGTCAGTGACAAATAGCTAAGCAGGGATTGGCTTGGTTAAAACCCTGGATGGGAGACCAAAAGGTAGCTGTAGATAGATCAATTCTCCAGTAGGAGGTGCTACCCAGCTTGTTTTTTTCTTTCTGATAGTGGATATTACATTGAAGATCTGACGTTGTTATAAAGGTACAAATCAAATTCAACATATTTTATAAAAGGCTATGTTGAAATTTGGCTACCATGATGGCATAATCCTGTGGTTGAAATTTCAACTCTCAAAACAACAATTGACGTTGATTACTCTTTTCAAATCCAATGTATTGTCCAATACGTCACAATACGTCTACTATTACATTGAAACAATATTGAGTAAACCAGTTTGGGAAGTGGGATATGTCTTACCCAGTCGTACAATAATATATGAATTGGATGATAATCATTAAAGTATTATACTTCTTTCTCTGAGACCAGGTTGCTTGTTGCATCTTGTCAACAGAGGAGAATTATGGGGAGGATTTAAGTTGGTGGTTAAGTGAATTAATGACAAAGGTTAGGCAAATTTAAGTAGAAGGTTAGGTGAATTGGGTTAAGTTTAGGATAAGAATTAGCTCAAATCCTACAGTTGTCTCCCCATTAGCTCGAACGCTCAACCTTTGGAATGCCAAATGGTTGCAGATTACTCACCCATCCCCCTTGAACAAATTCCCTACTTTTGTTTCTGTCTCAAGTAGCGAGACCCTTAGTAAGTATCATACGTCTTGGAGGTGCTAAAAAATGTGTAAGTATGTTTCATATGGTTCTGAGGCCAGGCTGTTTAGGTAGATGACCAAAGACTTATAGTACTCGTAGTATTCTCTTTAGTGTGACCAGAGAGAATGTCTATGGCAGGGTTCTCCAACCCTGTTCCTGTTCACTTCAACCCTAATCTAGATGGCTTATTCATCACAAAACCATTTGATGTTGCCAATTATTTTAATGAGTACTTTATTGGCAAAGTGAGAAAACTTTGGCAGGAAATGCCAACAACGAACAGTGAAACATCATATTCATGCATCAAAAAACGAAGGAAAATTGTAAATTAGAATTTTGTAAAGTCAGTGTGGGAGAGGTGGAAAAAGTTTTGTTTTCGATCAATAATGACAAACCTCCTGGCATTGACAACATAGATGGAAAGCTCCTGAGGATGGTAGCTGACTCTATCGCCACTCCTATCTGTCATATCTTTAATCTGAGTCTAGAGGAAGGTGTTTGTGCTCAGGACTGGAGGGAAGCCAAGTTCATTCTGCTACCCAAGAGTGGTAAAGCAGCCTTTACTGGTTCTAACAGCAGACCTATCAGCTTGATGCCAGCTCTTAGCAAACAGTGTGAAAAAATGGTGTTTGACCAAATACAAGGCTATTTCTTAGTAAACAAATTTGACAACAGACTTTCAGCATATAGAGAAGAGCACTCAACATGTACTGCACTGACACAAATGACTCATATGTTTTATTCTGAGCTATCTATTGAATAGAACTCAGAGGGTTTTCTTTAATGGAAATCTCTCTAATGTCAAATATGTAGGGTGTGGTGTACTGCAGGGCAGCTCTTTAGGCCCTCTACTGTTTTCTATTTTTACCCATGACCTGCCACTGACATTAAACAAAGCCTGTGTGTCCGTATATGCTGATGATTCAGCCATATACAGTGGGGCAAAAAAGTATTTAGTCAGCCACCAATTGTGCAAGTTCTCCCACTTAAAAAGATGAGAGAGGCCTGTAATTTTAATCAAAAGTACACTTCAACTATGACAGACAAAATTAGAAAAGAAATCCAGAAAATCACATTGTAGGATATTTAATGAATTTATTTGCAAATTATGGTGGAAAATAAGTATTTGGTCACCTACAAACAAGCAAGATTTCTGTCTCTCACAGACCTGTAACTTCTTCTTTAAGAGGCTCCTCTGTCCTCCACTCATTACCTGTATTTAATGGCACCTGTTTGAACTTGTTATCAGTATAAAAGACACCTGTCCACAACCTCAAATAGTCACACTCCAAACTCCACTATGGCCAAGCCCAAAAAGCTGTCAGAGGACACCAGAAACAAAATTGTAGACCTGCACCAGGCTGGGAAGACAATCTGAAATAGGTAAGCAGCTTGGTTTGAAGAAATCAACTGTGGGAGCAATTATTAGGAAATGGAAGACATACAAGACCACTGATAATCTCCCTCGGCGGCTCCACGCAAGATCTCACCCCGTGGGGTCAAAATTATCACAAGAACGGTGAGCAAAAATCCCAGAACCACACGGGGGGACCTAGTGAATGACCTGCAGAGAGCTGGGACCAAAGTAACAAAGCCTACCATCAGTAACACACTACGCCTCCAGGGACTCAAATCCTGCTGTGCCAGACGTGTCCCCCTGCTTAAGCCAGTACATGTCCAGGCCCATCTGAAGTTTGCTAGAGAGCATTTGGATTATCCAGAAGAAGATTGTGAGAATGTCATAGGTTCAGATGAAACCAAAATATAACTTTTTGGTAAAAACTCAAATCGTCGTTTGAGGACAAAGAATGCTGAGTTGCATCCAAAGAACACCATACCTACTGTGAAGCATGGGGGTGGAAACATCATGCTTTGGGGCTGTTTTTCTGCAAAGGGACCAGGACGACTGATCCGTGTAAAGGAAAGAATGAATGGGGCCATGTATCGTGAGATCTTGAGTGAAAACCTCCTTCCATCAGCAAGGGCATTGCTGATGAAACGTGGCAGGGTCTTTCATCATGACAATGATCCCAAACACACCGCCCGGGCAACGAAGGAAATGCTTAGTAAGAAGCATTTCAAGGTCCTGGAGTGGCCTAGCCAGTCTCCAGATCTCAACCCCATAGAAAATCTTTGGAGGGAGTTGAAAGTCTGTGTTGCCCAGCAACAGCCCCAAAACATCACTGCTCTAGAGATCTGCATGGAGGAATGGGCCAAAATACCAGCAACAGTGTGTGAAAACCTTGTGAAGACTTACACATCAAATCAAATTTTATTTGTCACATACACATGGTTAGCAGATGTTAATGCGAGTGTGGCGAAATGCTTGTGCTTCTAGTTCCGACAATGCAGTAATAACGAACAAGTAATCTAACTAACAATTCCAAAAAAACGACTGTCTTATACACAGTGTAAGGGGATAAGGAATATGTACATAAGGATATATGAATGAGTGATGGTACAGAGCAGCATAGGCAAGATACAGTAGATGATATCGAGTACAGTATAACATATGAGATGAGTATGTAAACAAAGTGGCATAGTTAAAGTGGCTAGTGATACATGTATTACATAAGGATGCAGTCGATGATATAGAGTACAGTATATACGTATGCATATGAGATGAATAATGTAGGGTAAGTAACATTATATAAGGTAGCATTGTTTAAAGTGGCTAGTGATATATTTACATCATTTCCCATCAATTCCCATTATTAAAGTGGCTGGAGTTGAGTCAGTGTCATTGACAGTGTGTTGGCAGCAGCCACTCAATGTTAGTGGTGGCTGTTTAACAGTCTGATGGCCTTGAGATAGAAGCTGTTTTTCAGTCTCTCGGTCCCAGCTTTGATGCACCTGTACTGACCTCGCCTTCTGGATGACAGCGGGGTGAACAGGCAGTGGCTCGGGTGGTTGATGTCCTTGATGATCTTTATGGCCTTCCTGTAGCATCGGGTGGTGTAGGTGTCCTGGAGGGCAGGTAGTTTGCCCCCGGTGATGCGTTGTGCAGACCTCACTACCCTCTGGAGAGCCTTACGGTTGAGGGCGGTGCAGTTGCCATACCAGAAAACGTTTGACCTCTGTCATTGCCAACAAATGGTATATAGTTGAAGTGTACCTATGATGAAAATTACAGGCCTCTCTCATCTTTTTAAGTGGGAGAACTTGCACAATTGGTGGCTGACTAAATACTTTTTTGCCCCACTGTACGTGTCAGCAACCACAGCTAATAAAGTCACTTAAACCCTTAACAAGGAGTTGCAGTCAGTTTTGGAATGGGTGGCCAGTAATAAACTGATCCTGGACATCTTTAAAACTAAGAGCATTGTATTTGGTACAAATCCTTCCCTAAGCTCTAGACCTCAGCTGGATCTGGTAATGAATTCTGTGGCTGTTGAACAAGTTGAGGAGACTAAATTACTTGGCATTACCTTAGATTGTAAACTGTCATGGTCAAAACATATAGATTCAATGGTTGTAAAGATGGGGAGAGGTCTGGCCGTAATTAAGAGGTGCTCTGCATTTTTTACACCACACTCCAAAAAGCAAGTCCTGCAGACTCTAGTTTTGTCTTATTTTGATTATTGTCCAGTCATGTGGTCAAATGCTGCAAAAGACCTAATTAAGCTGTAGCTGGCCCAGAACAGAGTGGCACATCTTGCTCTTCATTGTAATCAGAGGGCTGATATAAATAGTATGTATGCCAGTCTCTCTTGGCTAAGAGATGAGGAGAGACTGACTGCATCACTTATTTTTATAAGAAACATTACAGTGTTGAAAATTAAAAATTGTTTGCGTAGTCAACTTACACACAGGGGTCTTTTCACAGTCCCCAAATCCATAACAAATTCAAGAAAGCGTACAATATTATATAGAACCGTTATTGCACGGAACTCCTTTCTATCTCATATTGCTCAAATGAACAGCAAACTTAGTTTCAAAAAACAGATAAAGCAACACCTCACGGCACAACGCCTCTCCCTTATTTGACCTAGATATTTGTGTGTATGTATTGATATCTAGGCTTCAGTATGTGTGCCTTTTTTAAATGTATGTAGTTCTGTCCTTCAGCTGTTTATTCATGTTCTGTATTATGTCAAGTTTTCCTGTTTTGTGTTGGACCCCAGGAGGAGTCGCTGCTAATGGGGATCCTAACAAAATACCAAATAACAAATCTAGCTCACATGATTCTAATAATTAGCTGGTTGATAAGCTGAATCAGGTTAGATAAAACTGGGATTAGAGCAAAAGCCTACAAGAGGTCAGCTCTCCAGAAACAGGGTTGGAGATCCCTGGTCTATGGTATGACTAGTGGGTAGGAACACAGTTTCCACTCCACTGTGTCTCTGAGCGGCAGGCTGGTGTTGACAGGGCAGGAATGCTGCCGTTCAGATAACAACAATAGTCTGGCAACGCTAGAACTCTCTCAATGTAATTCTACATTGGACCATGCTACTCTTGTCTACCCTCCGCTAGCTGTGCCTTCACAACAACAGAACTCACGTTTGGTTCAGTGAGTTACCTGGGGTGTTCTTCACTTGAAACATTTCACTGGGGCGGCAGATAGCTTAGTGGTTAGAGCGTTGGACTAGTAACCGCAAGGTTGCAAGATCAAATCCCTGAGCTGACAAGGTGAAAAATATGTCATTCTGCACCTGAACAAGACAGTTTAACCCACTGTTCCTAGGCCATCATTTAAAATAAGAATTCTTTTCTTAACTGACTTGCCTAGTTAAATAAATAAACTATATGATTTCTGAATACAGCAACTGTAAAGGCCTAAGGCTTGGTTGGAGTCGAGGATGCTGATTGTAACATTACCACCAAATGGTATTTTAGGGTTACTTGACTTTGCTTTGGGAAAACGGCCAAAATCCTAACATGTATTTGGGGAATGTTACGAGATCTGGCTCATACCCTCTCTGTGTGCCAGGGAGAGTTGAGCTGAGGGTTGCACTACACAGCAGGATCATTGAGTTAGCCAGCTAACTCCTAAATATTCTGAAATAACTTCTTATTTGTTTCAGAAAGATACGCTTGGAATGGTCTAATTGATTCAACTTCCAAAAACACATACAGTAACTAAGTTAAGCTTTCATAATAAACCTGAAAATGTATAGTTATTTCTGGTTGTTTATCAAAGTTAGCTGGCTAACTCATTGATTCTGCTTTGTAGTACACCCAACAGGCCTCCATAGCCTTGTTTATACCTGGTGCAAACATGTATCCTGTCCTGATCTTGTCAATATTCACATTTTCAGACATTCTTTCAAAATAATATGTATTTACTTATTTTAAGTCTCATATTGAGTCACTTGTCAAGGATTTTAGAGTGCTGGATAATGATGATTTAAATTGTTTCACTGTCCAGATCTGTCTACACTTGCACGCCTGACTACCTCCGGAGGTTGTCAGGGAAATCTGATCACAATGCCTCTTTTAATCGTCTACACATGTCTAAAAATGTGGGCACAATCAGAATGTGGACAAGATCAGGACAAAGAATCCATGTTAGCACCAGGTATAAACAGGGCTAGTGACAACACAGTCTCAGATCCAGAGCTCCACAACTAACTCCCAGAACCTCGATAATATGGATGTCTAGATCTCTCAAGATTTAAGCCCTGGTCTAATGAGTCAGGTAGGTGTCAGGGTCACTGTAAAAGTCAACAGTCCATTGCAGCAGAGTCATTCAGACCAGTGTCCAGTGAGTGTTTAGCTCTATGTATAAACTGAATGAGCTCTGAGAGTTATTTTTAGTCCTGTTTTTCCCACGGGGAGATCTTGAGGAGTAGATCACACTACATGCACTGTACCATGATGCACAGCTGTGCTGTCTAATGTGTGCAGTCTAGTAGAAGTAGATGTACTATGGTAAGGACTATTCTGACTATTCAGAGAGCATATATCAGTGTGACAATAAATGTAGTTATTACAAACATTACACAACAAGTACACTTGCCATACTTCATATAAGCATAAGTATATGAGCTAAAGCATTATGTGATAGATCAGTTATGTACAGAACAGGATCATTTATTCTTCTAAATATGTTTTCATTGATATAGTCCCCCTATGAGTTTGTGGCTGCCAACCCACCATACTCGTCGTTCTCCCTGTAGGTGAGGTAGTGTTTGAGTGACGGGGGGAACGGTACGGCAGCCATGACCTGAGGGTCATTCAGTCTTCTAGGGGTCATCTGTCTCCTAATGACCAAACGACACTGGTGCTGCAGGGACCGCGGGTTGTCTGGGGATACACACACATGGACGGGTACACACACACACACACACACACACACACACACACAAGTCTGTTTATTCTGTTCATGATGGTGAGTTGATCTGTAAGATATTTCAGTATTTGCATTCCCACAGTTTTCCCACAGTTTCTTGTCCACTATTATTGTATTTATGATTAAAAGAGGACGTGTATTACGCTTATTAGCAATGATGCTGCATTACCCAGAATGTCACAGATGTCTGGCCACTCTTTCTGTTTTTCCAGGACCCGTAGGAGGTTGGGGCAGATACGTGGGTGTCTGATGTAGTCCAGAAGCATCCGTACCACACTCCCCGCCAGGTTGACCACCGACGACAGGGAGATGATTTCACAGAACTGGAGCAGAGAGCGAACAGGACAGCGAGACTGACATCAGAAGGACACGCAGTGGAACTGGACTTGCTGTTATGTTCTAAGTTAGACCAACACATTCTACATCAGTGGCGGCCAACCCAGGTCATAGAGGACCACATTGTGTGCAGGCTTTTGTTCCAGCCCAGAACAAAAAAACTGAACCTGCCTCTCTCCAGAACCAGGACTTGTCTACTTCCTGTATTCTAAATTAAAGTTTGGGGGCCTACTCCTGTTGTACTGGAATAGACCAGGAATAGGCCTACAGGACTTACCGGAGCTCTGCAGTCCTGGTTATAAAATAAAGTTCTTCTATGGTTATTTCGGTAGTCGACCCAGGAGTCGCAGTCCATATCCTGCCCATTGCCATGGTTACACATGAAGCACTTGTCTACGTCGTAGCCGTTGTTGAGCAGCAGGCGCAGAATCATGTGATCTCTGAGACAGTACTGCAACGCGGTGGGAAACAGTGTGTCACTGATCATTCTGAAGTAGCAGTTGACCTCGGCACCCCTGGACAATAGCAGACGCACCAGCTCATACCTGGGGTCGGATGGGATAGGGTTAGAAAGGTGATGTCATAGAAGAGAGACCAGGAAGTAGGCAATACATGGGAGCTAGGTTGAAGATAAAAGGTTAAGACAACATCATAATTACAAGCGGAAGCAGATTTTTTTCTTCTCGGACCTAGCATGGGAGCCAACAAACTGTTCCAATAGATAGAAGTTGGTGACGTCATTGCTGTGTTCCATTCAGTTTCATTTAAACAGTGCATTCGGAAAGTATTCAGACTCCTTGACTTTTCCCACATTTTGTTATGGATTAAAATTGATTTTTTTAAATCCTCATCAATCTACATACAATACCCCATAAAGACAAAGCAAAAACTGATTTTTTAAATGTTTTATATCAAATTTATATTAAAAAAAAAACAGAAATACCTTATTTACATAAGTATTCAGACCATTTGCTATGAGTCTCAAAATTGAACTCAGGTGCATCCTGTTTCCAATGATCATCATCTAGAACTTGATTGTAGTCCACCTGTGGTAAATGCAATTGATTGGACATGATCTGGAAAGGCAAACACCTGTCTATATAAGGTCCCACAGTTGACAGTGCTTGTCAGAGAAAAAACCAAGCCATTAGGTCAAAAGAATTGTCCTTAGAGTTCCGAGACAGGATTATGTCGACGCACAGATCTGGGGAAGGGTACCAAAATATTTCTGCAGCATTGAAGGTCCCCAAGAACACAGTGGCCTCCATCATTATTAAATGGAAGAAATTTGGATCCACCAAAAATCTTCCTAGAGCTGGCCACCCAGCCAAACTGAGCAATCGGGGGAGAAGGGCTGTGGTCAGAGAGATGACCAAGAAGCCAATGGTCACTCTGACAGAGCTCCAGAGTTCCTTTGTGGAGATGGGAGAACCTTCCAGAAAGACAACCATCCCTGCAGCACTACACAAATCAGACCTTTATGGCCAGATGGAAGCCACTCCTTAGTAAAAGTCACATGCCAGCCCGCTTGGAATTTGCCAAAAGGCACCTAAAGGACTCTCAGACCATGAGAAACAAGATTCTCTGGTTTGATGAAACCAAGATTGAACTCTTTTGCCTGAATGCCAAGCGTCACATCTGGAGGAAATCTGGTACCATCCCTACGGTGAAGCATGGTACTGGTAGCTTCATGCTGTGGGGATGTTTTTCAGCGGCAGGGACTAGGAGACCGGTCAAGATCGAGGCAAAGATGATCGGAGCAAAGTACAGAGAGATTCTTGATGAAAACCTGCTCCAGAACACTCAGGACCTCAGACTGGGGAGAAGGTTCGCCTTCCAACAGGACAATGGCCCTAAGCACACAGCCAAGACAATACAGGAGTGGCTTAAGGACAAGTCTCTGAATGTCCTTGAGTGGTCCAGCCAGAGCCCGGACTTGAACCCAATGTAACATCTCTGGAGAGACCTGAAAATAGTTGTGCAGCGACGCTCCCCATTCAACCTGACAGAGCTTGAGAGGATCTGCAGAAAAGAATGGGAGAAACTCCCCAAATACAGGTGTGCCAAGCTTGTAGCATCATACCCAAGAAGACTCAAGGCTGTAATCGCTGCCAAAGGTGCTTCAACAAAGTACTGAGTAAAGGGTCTGAATATTTATGCAAATGTCATATTTCTGTTTTTTTTATTTTATACATTTGCAGAAAAAAATCTAAAAACAAGTTTTTTATTTGTCATTATCTGGTATAGTGTGTAGATTGAGGGGGGGAAACAATTTAATCAATTTTAGAATAAGGTTGTAACATACAAAATGTGGAAAAAGTCAAGGGGTCTGAATACTTTCCAAATGCACTGTAGCTACAGTGCTTTGCAAAAGTATTCATCCCCCTTGGCGTTTTTCCTATTTTGATGCATTACAGACTATAATTTAAATATATTTTTATTTGGATTCAATGTAATGGACATACACAAAATAGTTTAAATTGGTGAAGTGAAATGGGAAAAATAACTTGTTTTAAAAAATTCTGAAAAAATACAAACGGAAAAGTGGTGCATGTATATGTATTCACCCCCTTGGCTATGAAGCTCCTAAACTTTGAACATCCTCTATTACATCTATTATTTAAAAAAATTGAAAGAATACGGCACCACAACAAACCTGCCAAGAGAGGGCCGCCCAACAAAAATCAAGGACCAGGCAAGGAGTGCATTAATGAGAGAGGCAACAAAGAGACCAAAGATAACCCTAAAGGAGCTGCGAGGCTCCACAGTAGAGATTGGAGTATCTGTCCTTAAGACCACTTTAAGCCATACACTCCACAGAGCTGGGCTTTACAGTAGAGTGGCCAGAAAAAAAACATTGCATAAAGAAAAAAATAAGCAAACACATTTGATGTTCGCCAAAAGGCATGTGGGAGACTACCCAAACATACGGAAGAAGGTACTCTGGACCGATCAGACAAAAATGTTACTTTTTGGCCATCAAGGAAAATACACCTTTCATCTCACCGAGAACACCATCCCCACAGTGAAGCATGGTGGTGGCAGCATCATACTGTGGGAATGTTTTTCATCGTTCAGAAACTGGTTAGATTTGAAGGAATGATGGATGGCACTAAATACAGGGAAATTCTTGAGGGGAAACCTGTTTCAGTCTTCCAGAAATTTGAGACTGGGACGGAGGTTCACCTTCCAGCAGGACAATGTCCCCAAGCATACTGCTAAAGCAACACTTGAATGGTTTAAGGGGAAAACATTTAAATGTCTTGGAATTGCCTAGTCAAAGCCCAGGCCTCAATCCAATTGAGAATCTGTTGTATGATTGATGTTCCCCCACAGAACCCATCCAACTCGAAGGAGCTGAAGCAGTTCTGCCTTGAAAAATGTATTGACTTTGGGGGGGGTGAATAGTTATGCACTCTCAAGATTTCATTTTTTTGTCTTATTTATTGTTTGTTTAACAATAAAAAAATATTTTGCATCTTCAAAGTGGTAGGCATGTTGTGTAAATCAAATGATATGAACCCCCCAAAAAATCTATTTTAATTCCAGGTTGTAAGTCAACCTTCACTCGCCAAGGGGAGTGAATACTTCCGCAAGCCACTGTATTGCAGAGGTTGTTTGTGAAACATATCAAGCAAGGAATAACTCTCAAGCAAGGAATAACTTTTCCTAAGGGAGACATAAAGACTTGCGTTATCCCAAAGTTAACACCTGCTGTAGGCTTAGTTCTAACACAGTCTTGAGGTCTTAACACGGTCTTGAGTTACCCATACAGACACGGTCTCATACCTCCCAGCGCGTACAGCCACCAGGAAGCAGCGTAGCGGGTCCAGGTCAGTTTTGGCGCCGGCAGCCAGCAGCATCTCTGTGCAGGTGAGATCACTGTTGGATACGGCGAAGTACAGCGGACTCCGCCTCATGTCTCCGTAGTTCTCTGGTAACACAGTATTAAACAACACGCTCAACTTATCCATTTCATTTCATTCTTATCCACAACATTTTACAGTTAAACCATGTATAATCAGAAGCCTGTATGCAGGTTTGGCCTCAGGCATAAGCGACATAAGCGGTTTCTTAGTGCCTCCTGCCACTAGGAACTCAGTCGGGGATGAGCATTAGAATAGAAGAATAAACAATGTGCTATTTTGAAATGTGGTTGTGCATCGGCAGTTTTTCTCTTGTTATGTCAGTCACTGTCAGTCATTCAATTAGCCCATGTCTGCTAACATTTTTTAGACTGGTAAGTTAGTCTAGACAGCATGAAGGGAACGTGCCCAGGGGCCTTGACCTCCAGGGGGGCCCCCATTGGCCCACACAGGAATCAACCTCACAACTCTGGAGTTACAAGCACCTTCCTCTTGGACAGGTCTCCCTTATAAAAGAGATTGTGTGTCCATGTGTGTGCCCAATTGTACAACCTGGTTTGTGTGTGTCCATGGATTGTACCTGAGATGTGTGTGTCCAGCTGAGCGTTGACATCGAAGCCTTTCTCTATGAGCAGCTCCAGACAGTCAACATGGCCTCCATCTGCTGCCGAGTGGACTGGGCTCTGGCCAGACAGACGGATGGCTCTCTTAGTTGTGATGGGGATGAAGGTCCTCAGAGCACTGGGACAAACCAAAACATCATAGATCAGATTGTTGATTATACCAGCACTGTTGATTATGTTGTTGAAATAAGATCTGGACTATGAATTGAACAACTGCTTCTAGACCCAGGGATGGACCATTCCTCAGGGACAACGCTTTCTAAGAACTGGATAATCAGATAACTCTCTAGCCAAATACATATCTTGATCAATTGATTTCAACAAAGACCGGCATGCTTTCCAGTAGTTGTTCTCGACATCCTTGTTCTAGACTGTTAGTAATATATGCCATTTAGCAGACACTTTCATACAAAGCAATTTACAGTCGTATGTGAATACATTTACATACGGGATAGTTTACATCCTGGGAATCGAAACCCACATGCTCTACCAGCTGAGCTACAGAGGACCGCGTAGTAAGAGTCGGCCACTCACAGGATGTGTCCCTCATAGGCAGCTCTGTGTATGGGCAGCTGACAGGCCAGACTGGCTATGTTAGGGTTGGCTCCAGCTTGCAGGAGGAGGTATATGCAGTCCAGGTTCCCTGAGCCGGCTGCATCGTACAGAACACTGTCTCCGTTATATGCCTGGGCGTTCACGTCGCCACCTGGTGGGAAAGGAGGACGATTAACCCTACTCTAGTCCTGTGTAGACTTCTGTTCAAGCCAAACATTTATGAATAACGGATATTTACATTAAATTATTAACTATTTTTCAGTTCCTTGTAATTGTATTTTTGGTTATTCTTCGAGAATGTTTATTTGCCTTTCGGTATGTTTACATTATTCATCAAGGAAAATCTAAGGCCTCTGATTGGCTCGTACCGTTCTTTATGAGTATATCCAGGACATCCACGTGGGCGTACTCTGCTGCGATGCCCAGCGGGGTGACATTGTGCCCATCTACAGCTGTCACCTTGGCCCCATGTCTCAGCAGAAGCACCAGGATGGCACTGCAGCCCACCTGGCAAGATAACCCACACTTTTTAAGGAGTATATAAAAAATATTGTTAATATAGTTTTTTTAATGGCATTCCAGCAACTGGATGATAGGAGAAGTGGCTGAAGAAGAAATATAAACAAGACTACAGGCGTAACTTGATCTCACCTTGGCTGCCTCGTGAATGGCCATCCACTTCTTCAGACACACCTGTTCCACGAAGGCCCCACAAATGATCAGAGTGGACACCATGTCATATGATCCCTCTCTCACCGCTAACACACATCAACACAGGACAACACATAACAAAACAGCACATGCATGCTTGATTGACAACACAGAATAGTGTTTGAATACAGTGTGTGTGTGTGTGTGTGTGTGTGTGTGTGTGTGTGTGTGTGTGTGTGTGTGTGTGTGTGTGTGTGTGTGTGTGTGTGTTACCGAGCAGCAGTGGGGACTCGTTCAGGCTGTTGGTTTTGTGTGGAGACGCTCCATGCTGCAGTAGAGTCCTGACGTTCTCCAGCAGACCCTCCTGAGCAGCCAGAATCAACGCTGTGTCACCGTCTGCAGTCACATCATCCACAGTCACATCACAGGAAGCTGCAGGGTCACACACACACAAAAGTAATGGGAATTAAACACGTCTTAGGTGGTTCATTAGTATATCCCAGTAGCAGAGTGTTATAGAATCAGTACTGTAAGTGGCTACTGATATTTAAGGTACTAGTAGTGAGGTACTGCTGGTGGTATGTGGTCCTCTCACCCAGCAGGACCTGATCCAAGACCTCTCCCTGGGACTGCACAGCGGCTCTGTGTAGGGGAAGCCACCCTCTGCTGTCCCTCTCTGTGAAAGCCTGCAACCCAGACAGCTCCTGCAGGGTACACACATCACCTAGGGAGAGACACCACACAGAACCCTACATTAGGGTTATGGCTAGCGTTATGGCTAGGGTTAGGTTTGAACCCTGATGTGGACCTGAAGCTAGGGTTAGGGTTAATGGCTTAAGAGCAAGAGTTGGACTAGGGCAGATTGAAAGGCACGGTCGGTGAGGGGTAGTCCTACCTTGCTCGATGGCAGTCACTATCCTCAGATAGTCACCACTGACTGTTGGCATGCTGTTGAGATATGGGTAAACTAAGTCAGGGAGTGGTGACAAACTTTTTGCGGGATGTGCAAATAATACATTCATGTAAATCCTCTCCATTTTCTGAATACCTGTCTATTGATACATCTCGAATACTCTCTCGAATGGCATACTCAATAAGCTCCTCCTCACATCTATCGACGTCCTCCATTCCTACAGAGAAATAAAATAGAAACACCATGGACCTCAATACTCATGTCACTGCAGTCCGCATAGATCAACAGACACATTCCTAAACTACAGGCATACAGGAATGACATTGCAATGACAAATTGAGAGGTTTTAAAGCACCTTCGTCACTAACAAATATCCCAATGAATGGGCAACTCCAGTCTTATCTGTAAAATCTTCAGTGAAAGTCCCAGTCTCCGGAGGTTTGTTGGCAGCCAACTAAATTTTACATTGGTGTTTGCAGGAGTAATGGGATATTTTTAGACCTGTTTGTAATATCAGCCCCACACGCTCTGAGAATGCCTGTCACGCTGTCACATGCAGTGCTTCACTATCACACTAAACACAGTTTATCATAATATGATTGAATTTACTATAGGACCCATACAGTATAGACAGGCTGTCTGGCTTAATGCATTATTTTTTGATATTGCTAGTATGTGTAGTGTACCCACTTCATTTGTAATACTTATTTTTCCAATCTAATCATTGAACATGTATTGTAGGAGCCGTTAGTTAATAACATGCATTTAGGCTACTGAATAAGAGGACTCATGTCCACTTACTATCAAACATGTTGAGCTTTTATTTTGAAAAAAAAACGAGGACTTGTTGACGTCATTTTTAATCGACAGAAGTGACCCAGAATCCATTGCGCCCAAAATCATGGCTGGTGTTCTGAAAAAGGTACGAGTGGAGGTCATGTTATGATTATGATTTTGTGAAAATGTAATGTGCTTCGGCTAATTCAGTTAGTTCCCTTTCACTTTACAATTGATATGAGCTTTGTCGCTTTCTATTGACAAGCAACTTACATGGCTGACACGATGCG
Source organism: Oncorhynchus kisutch (assembly GCF_002021735.2). NCBI lineage: Eukaryota > Metazoa > Chordata > Actinopteri > Salmoniformes > Salmonidae > Oncorhynchus > Oncorhynchus kisutch. The sequence continues at coordinate 11,699,267 of NC_034182.2, read as the reverse complement.
AACTCAAAGCTACATGGCGTTGTATCCTTACGTTCTGTAATGTTCCGCCTTCCTTCTGAATGCCGTATGACTATTTTACTCAGGAGGTTACTAGCTAACTTGCTAGCTCATTGTGTGTAATATTTTCCCCAGACCACAGGCTTGGTGGGACTGGCCGTGTCTCACAACCCTCATGAGGTGAGTCCCCAGTAATGACCATAATATACAGCTTTAGTAGTTGTGTAGCTGGTGTAATGACCATAAACGGCAGTAGTAGACCACAACTACTTTTGTCTTTAAATGTAACGTTTGTGTGTGTGTGTGTGTGTGCCCTCAGCGCCTGAGGATCCTGTACAGTAAGATCCTGGCGTCTCTCCAGATCATCCCTCAGGACGCAGCCTACAGAAAGTACACAGAACAGCTTGTCCATGACCGCTTTGACCTTATCAAAGCTGTAAGTTACACTCACAGCTAGACCAGGGTCAGGTTAAGTTTAACACAGTAGAAAACCCTTCCTACCAGCCCTCATTGCGACTGATTTCATGTATTAGCTTAAACTTGTATGAACCTCTGTGAGGTTATCCCCTTATTGACTTTTATATTTGATATCATGTTACGAGATATTGTTTGGGATGGCATCTGTGTGTTTAAATCCATATAGATCATTTTATTTTCTGGCTTCATTTCAATGGAAAGGAGCCTGATGTGGAGAAACTAGAGAAGAAAATCAACTGTGGACAGATCGAGGAGGTCATTCACCAGGTACAGAGAGGAGCCTCACACTCTTTTCATTGCTTTGTATCTTCCTCCTAGAGTTGCTTTTTCTAGCCCGGTTTATACCTGGTTTCAACATGCGTCCGTTGTCCTGATCGTGTCCAAATTCGGGTTGGGCCCACATTTGTTGACAGGTGTAGACAATCAAAAGACACATTGTGATCTGATTGTGATAATTTCTTACTGACCACCTCTGGAGGTAGTCGATGACACATCTTGTGCGGATATCCTTGAAGTGGATACCTAAAAATGGTCATTATCGTAAGAGTAGGGGTGTTAACCCCCGGTGTCCTGGCTAAATTCCCAATCTGTCCCTCGGGTACCTAATCATCCCCAGTTTACAATTGTCACATTCATCCCTCCTCCTCTCCCCTGTAACTATTCCCCAGGTCGTTGCTGTAAATGAGAATGTGTTCTCAGTCAACTTACCTGGTAAAATATAATAAAAAGTGTAAACAAATCCGGACAACGAAAGCGTATACATTTGGCTAACGTCACGGTTGTCCCGGCCTCTCAAAAAAAAAAAAAGCAAACCGACCAGTTGAATTAAGATCATGGTCTTTACAAACCAAGTGCCAACTGGCACTGTGCGTCCAGCGCCGATTAAAATTGGAATATAGAAAAATATGTTTGACATATTGTCCCGAATGAAAGAAAGGGTTCTCCTGTTCTCACATCCAATGCCAGCGCAAAATCAGATGTTTGAAAACATCATAGGCTACAGAAAGGCCAAGGACTGTAATACCAACATTTAAACGGAAGTAAAAATGTATTGGCAGGGTGGTGAATAGTCTTTCAGTTGCTATAGCAGATATGAAAATAATAGTCATATTATAATGCAATCCTGTTCAGATATCAATAAAGTGCAGAAGATGTCCAAACTGATGCGTAAAGGCGCATAGCTTTTTGTAGCCTAAGTATGAGCGAGGCTACTGTCCAATAGGCTAATGTGGGCTTAAATTAAGATGGACTCTTCAGGCTACTGTCCAATAGGCTAATGTAGGCTTAAATTACGATGGACTCTTCAGGCTACTGTCCAATAGGCTAATGTAGGCTTAAATTACGAAGGACTCTTCAGGCTACTGTCCAATAGGCTAATGTAGGCTTAAATTACGAAGGACTCTTCAGGCTACTGTCCAATAGGCTAATGTAGGCTTAAATTACGAAGGACTCTTCAGGCTACTGTCCAATAGGCTAATGTAGGCTTAAATTACGATGGACTCTTCAGGCTACTGTCCAATAGGCTAATGTAGGCTTAAATTACGATGGACTCTTCAGGCTACTGTCCAATAGGCTAATGTAGGCTTAAATTACGATGGACTCTTCAGGCTACTGTCCAATAGGCTAATGTAGGCTTAAATTACGAAGGACTCTTCAGGCTAATGTAGGCTTAAATTACGATGGACTCTTCAGGCTACTGTCCAATAGGCTAATGTAGGCTTAAATTACGATGGACTCTTCAGGCTACTGTCCAATAGGCTAATGTAGGCTTAAATTACGATGGACTCTTCAGGCTACTGTCCAATAGGCTAATGTAGGCTTAAATTACGATGGACTCTTCAGGCTACTGTCCAATAGGCTAATGTAGGCTTAAATTACGAAGGACTCTTCAGGCTACTGTCCAATAGGCTAATGTAGGCTTAAATTACGATGGACTCTTCAGGCTACTGTCCAATAGGCTAATGTAGGCTTAAATTACGATGGACTCTTCAGGCTACTTTTAGATTGACACTTTGTTCCTTTATAAAGCCTTTGCTTTACATGCTTGCTCCTTTGCACTTTTTATAGATTGCTGCTTTTATCCATGCATTTTCATAATTTGACCACGCGTCTTGCTATCAAATCAATGTTATTAGTCACATGGGCCGAATACAACAGGTGTAGACCTTACAGTGAAATGCTTACTTACAAGCCCCTAACCAACAATGCAGTTTAAAAAAAATATGGATAAGAAATAAAAGTGTAAAATAACAATAGCGAGAATATATACAGGGGGTACCGGTTAGTTGAAGTAATATGTACTACTATGTAGGTAGAGTTATTAAAGTGATGATAGTAGATAACATTAGCAGCAATGTAAAAGGGGGGTACAGGCAATGCAAATAGTCAAGAGTCTTATGGCTTGGGGGTAGACTCTGTTTAGAGGCCTCTTAGACCTAGACTTGGCGCTCTGGTACCGCTTGCTGTGCAGTAGCAGAGAGAACCGTCTATGACTAGGGTGGCTGGAGTCTTGGACAATATTTAGGGCCTTCCTCTGACCCCGCCTGGTATAGAGGTCCTGGATGGCAGAGATCTTGGCCCCAGTGATGTAATGGGCCGTTCGCACTACCCTCTGTAGTCCCTTGCGGTCAGGATGCTCTCGATGGTGCAGCTGTAGAAACTTTGAGGATCTGAGGACCCATGCCAAATCTTTTCAGTCTCTGGAGGAGGAATAGGTTTTGTCGTGCCCTCTTCGACTGTCTTGGTTTGCTTGCACCATGTTAGTTTGTTGGTGATGTGGACACCAAGGAACTTCAACCTGCTTCACTGCAGCCCCATCGATGAGAATGGGGGCTCGGTCCTCTTTTTCATGTAGTCTACAATCATCTCCTTTGTCTTGATCACGTTGAGGGAGCGGTTGTTGTCCTGGCACCACACGGCCAGGTCTCTGACCACCTCCCTATAGGATGTCTCGTCGTTGTTGGTGATCAGGCCTACCACTGTTGTGTCATCGGCAAACTTAATGGTGTTGGAGTCGTGCCTGGCCATGCAGTCATGAGTGAACAGGGAGTACAGGAGGGGACTGAGCACGCAACCCTGAGGGGCCCGTGTTGAGGATCAGCGTGGCGGATGGATTGCTACCTACCCTTATCACCAGGGGGCGGCCCGTCAGGAAGTCCAGGATCCTGTTGCAGAGGGAGGTGTTTAGTCCCAGGGTCCTTAGCGGATTGATGAGTTTTGAGGGCACTATGGTGTTGAACGCTGAGCTGTAGTCAATGAATAGCATTCTCAAATAGGTGTTCCTTTTGTCCAGGTGGGAAATGGCAGTGTGGAGTGCAATAGAGATTGCATCGTCTGGATCTGTTGCTGCGGTATGCAAATTGGAGTGGGTCTAGGATTTCTGGGATAATGGAGTTGTGAGCCATGACTATCCTTTCAAAGCACTTCATGGCTACAGATGTGAGTGCTACGGTTCAGTAGTCATTTAGGCAGGTTACCTTAGTGTTCTTGGGCACAGGCACTATGGTGGTCTGCTTAAAACAAACTCGGACAGGGAGGTTGAAAATGTTGGTGAAGACACTTGCCAGTTGGTCAGCGCATGCTCACAGTACACGTCCTGGTATTCAGTCTGGCCTTGTGAATGTTGACCTGTTTAAAGGTCTTACTCACATCGGCTGCGGAGAGTGTGATAACACATTCTACCCAGAACATGTTGAGGTACCGTTAGTGAATTATCAATGATTGAGGAAACTAAACCATGGTAATTCTCCCAGCATGTCACTTTTTTTGTATTCCTTTGGTACCGTTTAGGCCTATACTAAAGTTGACTTAATAATGTAAAGATAATGGATGTAAGCAATGATGCGTAAAGAACAAACCTATCCAGACCTGTTTGGATAATGCGTTGCGCCATTCAGAGATGGACTTTGTATCCGACTCTAACTTAACCGGTTTGTTTTTACTGTGTGCATTAGGGCTTAGTCATATTTGTATTTATACTGTGCAATAATTGTATTTTGTATACGCATCCAGATTGTTTGTGGGGGTGACGTTTTTAGGGATGGGAGAGATTCTCTGAATATTTATTTGTATGGCTGCTGGACAAGTCGAGGTTATCGGCACAGTAGTCCGTTACGCCCAGTCTTAAATCGTTGGATAACAAAAGTAGGCTCTAATGATGAGTTTAAAACGATTGATTATAAAATCGCGTCTTTTATACAGCTTGTGTCATAATGGTAGGTCGGATTAATATGCATACAGGGAGGGACCGGGGAATCTGGTCACAATAAGGACAAAGTGGGCAGATAAGAATCACTTTTTATTACTGTGTGTAGACGCATGTCGATCTGATCACGACAGCCATGTTAATGCAAGGTGTAACCACGGCTACTGAGACATTGTTGTTTCTTAAACTATTTTGAAGCATTCAAAAACCTCCCGCATACTGTCTCTCTTCCCCATTTATCCTACATCCCTTGCCTTATCTGACCCACTAGTTTCCTCTTCCCTCCAGGCGGAGTGTGAGTTGGCACTATCCAGGAAGATGGCAGAGTGGAAACCATGGGAACCACTGATTGAAGAGCCTCCTGTCAACCAATGGAAGTGGCCTGTTTAAAGACTACTTCCTGTATTTATCATATGTCTGTTTGTGTGAATGTGTAAGTTCTTCATGCTCCATTCACAATGAAGCATGCACAAATAAAGCAGTGGAAATATTTTCCCTATCCTTGTAAAAACTCATCTTTGACATTTTGCCTTGTGGGTACTGGGTGATACATTTAAAAAATAAAAATTCAGACAGTTTACACAACTCAGCCAAACCAAGGAGAATGAATGGAAGTTAAAAATATACTATTTATTGAAAAACATGCCAATCCAAATTGTGATTGTGCTCACTTATTGCAAAACGATTAGCTACCCGATAAAACCGCATTTAATATACCTCCTTTGAGAAAGGGTGTCGTTCTATCCTAATGTACCCCACATATTTAAAGCTGTTCAGTCAAAGTTAACTTAGAAATATAATTGGGTAAGATTGGACAACAGAAGTCAAAACTGGGATTCAAACTGACAACCGTGTGGGTCGCAACCTGCGTGTAATGCACCTGTGGACAAGATTAGGACACATGCTGCATATTACGAGGTATAAACAGGGCTCAAGATTACAAGCCTTCCCCAGGGAGCCCTCTTATCAGGCACAACAACTTGTTTTACTTCTCGTTTTATTATAACCACAACCATAGAGCTTTAGACCCACAGTACATCATTAAAGACAGAACATATGAACAGTTGTATAGGCCAGACAGGGCTCTAATCAATCCATATCGCTGAAGTGTTATATTTAGCGAGCTATTAATCTAAAGGTAGTTTACGGCAAACCCGGCAGGAACATTGCATTTAAATTACGCGGAATTTCCACCATATAGATTGAAGAGCCCTTAGATTAGGTTAACTATTATTAAAGTCCTACCATCAATCATTCCTTATAATGATAATTATTGTTCACAATAAAGCATTTAATAGAACAAAATGTGGTTAACCAGTAAAGCCCCTACCAATAACTAGCAAGCATTTATTTCCCCGTTCAATAGTATGAAACACAGGTAACTTCCCCCTTGTGCTGCCCTCTGTGGCATAGTTATAGAATTAGCAGAACAGAAATGTGCATACAACATGGTGTGTGGCGTTCCATTTGGAATGTTTGAATTGCTCCTTATCACATCCACAGAAATGGAGCAACCCTTAAGTCATATCAATAATGGAAACTCCTGTTGGGTGGACCATTAAAAAGGCTTGTTCATAGCCATGTCTGTTCTACAAATTCTAATTCTATAGTCATAACATTCATAATATCTGGATGTGTTCTTCACGGAGCCATTCTCCATGCCCATGTGAAACGCACAGTTGCATCATGGGAGCGGTAGTTCCCTCAGGTCCTGGAGTCCTGGGCTCCGCTGGTGGCCCTCTGCAGCAGCTGAACCATGATGGGGTAGACGGGGGCGAACTCCTTCCCCTGACGAGCCCTCACACTCTGCATGTAGGCTTCCAGAGCACCCCTAGTACACACAGAAGGAGATGGCGTTGCTAAAGACACACTAACTGATGGGAATTTCATCACTTTACCACAAGAGGGTGCTCACTCACTCCTCAGTGATACCAAACATCCCACCAGCGGTCTCAAAGGCTGTAAGACTTTTGTCATTCTCCTGCAGTTACCTAATGAGTGTGAGGCGGTCTCTCTCTGAAGGGTGGTCATCCAGCCACTGGGAGTAGCGAGCGATGGACCACTCTGCTCTCTGTGGAAGAGGGATACATTTGTACAAAGTTAAGATAAAGATGACAGTTGGAATCAGTATAGATAAGTGTGTATATAGCAGTTTGTAGGTACACTATAAGACCAAAAATATGTGGACACCTGCCAGTCGAACATTTCATTCCAAAATCATGGGCATTAATATGGAGTTGGTCCCCCCTTTGCTGCTATAACAGCCTCCACTCTTCTGAGAAAGCTTTCCACTAGATGTTGGGACATTGCTGCAAGGACTTGCTTCCATTCAGCCACAAGAGCATTAGTGAGGTCGAGCCCTGATGTTGGGTGATTAGGCCTGGTTCGTGTTCCAATTCATCCTAAACGAGTTCGATGGGGTTGAGGTCACGGCTCTGTGCAGGCCAGTCAAGTTCTTCCACACCGATCTCGACAAACCATTTCTGTATGGACCTCGCTTTGTGCACGGAAGCATTGTCATGCTGAAACAGAAAATGTCCTTCTCCAAACTGTTGCTACAAAATTGGAAGCACAGAATCGTCTAGAATGTCATTGTATGCTGTAGCGTTAATATTTCCCTTCACTGGAACTAAGGGGCCTAGCCCGAACCATGAAAAACAGCCTTGGACCATTATTCCTCCTCCACCAAACTTTCTCCTGGCATTCGCCAAACCCAGATTTGTCCGTCGGACTGCAAGATGGTGAAGAGTGATTCATCACCCCAGAGAACGTGTTTCCACTTCTCCAGAGTCCAATGGCGGCGAGCTTTACACCACTCCAGCCGACACTTGGCATTGCACATGGTGATCTTAGGCTTGTGTGCGCCTGCTCGGCCATGGAAACCCATTTTATAAAGCTTCCGACGAACAGGTCTTGTGCTTCAGCACTCAGTGGTCCCGTTCTGTGAGCTTGTGGGGCCTTACCACTTAGCGGCTGAGCCGTTGTTGCTCCTAGACATTTCCACTTCACAATAACAGCACTTACAGTTGACCGGGACAGCTCTAGCAGGGCAGAAATTTGTATATATGTACCTGGTGAGGTGATTTGAGCTCAGACGGTGCTCTGGTGAACAGGAAGTGTAGCAGGGTGCTGTATGGAATCAGATCCCCCACGGCTGGACTGCTGGCTATCAGCTCACTGTTCTGGAACAGCAGGGGCCTTACAAAACACACACACACACCAGCTACATTGAGGTAGCCTAAATAACGTGTTCATTGTGTTACAGCATTAGCCTTTACCCATTATCTTTAAACCATTACCCTAGCGTCTAAGTAGAGGCAGACGGCAGGGAGACTGAGAGAATTACAGCTCTCTAACCCTCCAATAATGACTAACATCTTCATTAAGAGCCACTCTCACTCTGGAAACTACCGCTGCTATTGAGGCGTTCCCCATCTCATCAAAGGTTTACCAGGAATAGGTTGTGCATAATAACTGATGTAATAACTATGCATAACTAATGCGTCATACATGTGTAACAAGCAGTGATGTAATAACATACCTGAAAGATCTCAGCAGGCGGTAGGGTTTCCCCAGCTCAGACACTCTCCTACAGAGAGGGGCGACGGCCAGCTCCATCTAAAAACACAGAAGAAATAGCACAGTGAGAACACGATTATAGAGTTACTTGGTGAACTTCAAGATGCACAGAAAAACCCGAGAGACAGACAAACAGCGAAGGAGAGCTGACAGGCAGGTACGGAGAGAGATACCGATCATACCCTCACATACAACCCTCACATACAGCCCTTCTCCTCACCTGAGCGAAGTCAGCCGCCAATCTCATCTTGCCTCCCTCCCCTAGGGGGCGCAGCAGGCTGGCGTGGCGGATGAACAGTGTGATGCAGCGCTGGGCTATGCTCTCTGTGTTGTCGTATATGAAGTCGACACACTGGAAGTGGCGGAAGTAGTCCGCCATCACGCGGCCCACGAAGCCCTGTAGCTCCCGCATGTACAGAGAGCAGGGCACGTCCGGCTTCCCCGGGGTGGACATAGACCTGGACACAGAGACAGAAATAGAAATATCTGTCTGTGATTGCTTACATAAGACCGCACCACAACAAACAGTGCAAATCCTTCAACGCTTATGCGCACGCACACACACACACAGGTTAGTATAGGCCACTGACTAAAGGTCTGACTCATAACCTTGAACCTCAGGCCATTAAGTGACTACACACTATACCTATGTGTGTGTGTGTGTGTGTGTGTGTGTGTGTGTGTGTGTGGGTATGCGTGTGCTGTGAGTCGGCTAAGTCCCAGCAGGGCCTTGTCTGTGTAAGTTCAGAGAGCGGAAAGCAGTCTAGTCTGTATTCAGAGTGCTGAATGTCAATCTGAGCTCTCGGTCTCTGTATGTATGGCCGTGACAGAATAACCAGCGGGTGCCAGGGGCCGATAACATTTAGCCAGCGGCAGGAGGCTACAGTACTGACGCAGGGACCCTTTGTGTGGCTCTGTCTAACGGGACCCTGCTAGCTGTGTGTGTGTGTGTGTGTGTGTGTGAGTCTGTGTCATGACTGCAAAGCCCCAAGACTAACTGAGTCTACAGGTCCATTGGGAGCCTCTCAATTGTACAGAGACGAGTCTGGGTAATATGAATGGACCACGGCATGAATGGAGGGAGAATATCTGAATGCAACTGTAGAGGGTTTAGAGATGAAGGGTCCCTAAACTTTTTCACTCAGGCCCCCCTTCCAGCACTGGGAAACATCCCTCGCCCCCCCCCCCACGCTGCGCGCACCACAAACTGTTCACATCCCTCTTGTTGGCCAAGAGAACACTTTGCAGGTTTAAAGCTTATTTCCTGCAATTCTACACATTTTGCCATATCTAATGTGTACTCGTGTGATATTTGAGTGACTCGAACACTACTACAAAATCTATGGGCTAGAAAACCTAGCCAGAAAACGTTAGCTGACATGGGCTAGTTGATCTGTGCACTTCTGACCAAGTTGTAAATCGCTCTCTAAGGTATGACAAGACGTATACTGATGATGCACTACCCAATGGAGAAATGTCACCTTGTGCACCTAAGAGGGTGCGCCCCACAGTTTGGGAACCACTGGTCTAGACCATAAAGACCCTGTTAAATTCATTCCTAATTCTATAGTCTAGACTGGTTCTACCTGTGTGTGCACACATTGACAAGTGAGCTGCTGGTCTCACAGCTAGGTTCCACAGGGCATCCATGGATGCTTGCTGATTCAGACTTGACCTTCTTACAAAATGAGACCTCCCAGCCTTTTTTATCACGTCAATATCGCCGCTGTGACTCGAATCCTGCAACAGCTACTCTGCCACTGTGTCCCTATGGCTATCTGGGAGACGGTCAGTGGGGTCAATGCCTCAGGGAGACTTGGATGGTAGCGTGACTAAGAGTTCACTCAGAGGACGTGTGTGTGAGGAACAGGGTGTGTGTGTTAGAACTAGTTTTACGATGGTCACTGCAAGGAGCTCCCTCTGCACAACACAAGAGCAAGAGTGTGTGTACAAGTGTATTTGTTGGGGAGAAAGGGGGCAGGGGTGAGTTCAGCCACTTAGCCACATTGTGTTTATCTGACCATGAAAAGGTCATTTGGACAGGGGGCTGAAGAAACAACGCACACAGGATTCTATACAAGAGCAGAGCGGTGTGTGTAGAACAGTAGATAGCCTGAGGATGTGTGTATGAGTGTGTAAATGTCAAGCTCAGGGGAAAGAGAGAAACATTTTGTAAATGTAAATTAGCAACAGATGCTGTTTGGTGCCTGGTGAAACAGAGAGACAATCAGATAATAGTATCACAGACAACGTATTGTCACATATAAAGCTCTGTAGCACTATGTCACCAAGCCCACCTGTAAACATGACCCTTTAAACAACTTAAACTCCAACCGTACTCCTAGAACGTTACAACTAGCTTGAGGAGTGTGGTGTCTTAAAGTGTGTGTGTGTGTGTGTATACTAACCCAGAGAAGTCTTCCTGATGCATAGTGATGATGATGGCTTCTATGGAGTCACTGACCGACAGCAGCAGAGGCTGTACTGCACTGGCCATCAGAGCCTGTACTCCCTACACGCACGCACACGCAAGAGAGTGCATCATTTAACAAGGCATAAGACGGGTTGTGTGTCACAACTCTGAAACAGCTCAGTCAGACAATGACATCTCAAATATCAGTGGACACACAATGATGAACTGAACAAACAGGAACATAACTTCTTGCATCTGCAGGCCAGGTACATAGCTGAAGGGCACAGTGCCCGCAGGGACACACCTGATTCACTTAAGTCTGCCATTGCCTAGCAACCCAAACAGACTGGTGGTCTTGGCTTGCATGAATGCGATTTGCTGATAAGCGGACGTTTGCAGTGAGCTTTAGGATAGGAGCTCTGTGCATGTGACATGTCAGACGAGAGAGGAAGAGCGTGTGTGTATGTGTGTGTGTGATGTTCGTATTTGTGTGTGTGTGTGTGAGACTGTGTGTGTGTGTGTGTGTGTGTGTGTGTGTCGGTCGCGGGGTTCGGAGTGGGGCCGCCAGTTTATCGTTCGCTCCATCTTTAGATCAATCTAAACTCAATAGACCTGACCCAGTGTGTGTGTGTGCGTTTGTGTTTGTGCCCGTCAGCTAAGCCCCTGCCAATGATAGATAACCAGATCTCTGTTCAGATCTCCTCTCTAAACTCCTTCACAACAAAGTTAACAATGTCCCCTCCGCTGTGTGTGGTGTGGGGGATTGGCGGAACGCAGAGAGAAACAAGCCTCCGAACATTTTCCCGGTTACAACAAAATACCTTTGTGAGAAAAAGCGAGTGATTGCCAAAGAAGAGTCTACACACTCCACTCAGTGTTTACCGTTTTATCTTCCAGAATGAGATGCATCAGAAATAGCAATGTTTTGTTTGGTTTCCATAACTCAGTTCCAAGTTCCAAAAGTGCCCATTCAAACCCCATAATGAAAAGTCAACAGCATAATCCACCACCATCTGCACATCAGATAGAATGGAGAGAAAAGGAAGAGGGGAAGACTAGAGAGGAGAGGAGGAGGAAATCAGCAGAGAAGAACGATAGAGGAGAAGAGAGGAGAAAACTGTAGAGAGAAGTATGGGAGGAGACGAGTGTCTGTCTTACCTCCAGTGAAGCAGTGAGAGCATGTTCAGCAGCCGGAGGACATGACCCCAATCCTGATATCACCTGAGAACACACACACAAACACACACAAAAAAAGGTCAAAGGTTAGGTTACAGTGAAACCTGACAAACACTATTCGTCTTTTTTCCCCACATATCCCTCCCATATTCTTATTACATATCCCTCCCATAACGGTTATTACAGCATTTATCCTCCCTCCTTGCTCTCCAATCCTCCACGTCCCTCCTTCCATCCCATCCTTCTCCCACCCTCCCTCCCTCCTAAAATAACCAGCCGTTCTTGCTGAAACGGCCTCACTGCTTTCAAATGGTTACATTTTGACAACCTCCCAGGCCACTAAATATTTGATGGCAGAGTAATCTCCTTTTATGCCACTATTAATCACACAGGCCCCAGCACCAGGACACATCATACATCTTTAATGGGCCATATGAAGGAATACGTTTCCCCCATCTCTCCCTCTAACTCTCTCTGGTTCCCACTTCCTTGCTCTCTCTTTCTCTGCCTCTCTCGACATCTGACTCCCTTCCTTGTCATCCCTCTCGCTCTCTTTACTCTTCTCTCTCTCGCTCCCCTTCTCTCTCTCTCTCCCCTTCTCTCTCTCTCTCTCCCCTCTCTCTCTCTCCCCTTCTCTCTCTCTCTCCCCTTCTCTCTCCCCTTCTCTCTCTCTCTCTCTCCCCTTCTCTCTCTCTCTCTCTCCCCTTCTCTCGCTCTCTCCCCTTCTCTCGCTCTCTCCCCTTCTCTCGCTCTCTCTCCCCTTCTCTCGCTCTCTCTCCCCTTCTCTCGCTCTCTCTCCCCTTCTCTCCCTCCCCTGCAGCTAGTTTACTTTGGGTGATGAGATACATTAACTCTGGAAATAATTGGTTGTCAGCATTTTCCCATCAAACCCTTGTCAGATGACCAGCACACACACGCACACGCACACACACACACTCTTCTGCGTGAACTCGTAGTCACGCTACCATCCCAGTCTCCCTATAATATGTAATATAACATGTAAAACATAACGTAGCTGTGTAAAACATAACGTAGCCGTGTAAAACATAACGTAGCCGTGTAAAACATAACGTAGGCGTGTAAAACATAACGTAGTCGTGTAAAACATAACGTAGCCGTGTAAAACATAACGTAGCCGTGTAAAACATAACGTAGCCGTGTAAAACATAACGTAGTCGTGTAAAACATAACGTAGCCGTGTAAAACATAACGTAGCCGTGTAAAACATAACGTAGCCGTGTAAAACATAACGTAGCAGTGTAAAACATAACGTAGCCGTGTAAAACATAACGTAGCCGTGTAAAACATAACGTAGCAGTGTAAAACATAACGTAGACATGTAAAACATAATGTAGACATGTAAAAAGAACACAAGTGAAATGTGTTGTGTGTGTATGATCGTGTGTGTGTTACTTTAGCAACAGCCTGGTGTAGTCTGTAGAGGGAGTTGACCACCGCCATGTTCCTCCTCTGACCTTCTGTTAGAGGCCCTATCACCTGACTGGCATCCCCCTGGGTAGATAGCTGGAGAGAAAGAGAGAGGAAGGGAAGGATGGAGGGAGAGAAATAGAGGAAGAGAGAGAGAGAGAGAAATAGGTGGAGAGAAGAGAGAGAGAAAAAGTCAGGACACCTGTAGTACTCAACAGACACACAGCAGCAGTGAGAGCAAGGGCACACCGGAGCCAGGATCCAGCTCCCACTGCTATAGCAGAGCATGGAGGGGCCCGGGAACAACACATACAAATGGGACAGGAGCCAGGATCCAGCTGTAGTAGCAGTTTGGGCTGCTGTCTCCTGGCCATGTTCCACAGACAGATAGGGACACCTCACCACCTCTCACCTCAGAGGTGATAACAAGCAGGTCACACACACACCTGGGGAAATTAGAGGCTCCCTATCTGACATGGCCATCTCAGGAAGACGAATAGAGAGGAATTGGGGCCATCTCAGGAAGACGAAGAGAGAGGAATTGGGGCCATCTCAGGAAGACAGAGAGAGAGGAATTGGGGCCATCTCAGGAAGACAGAGCGAGAGAGAAAAAGCGAGAGACAACATGTGCAAAGTGGTGCCATAGCAACGGTCTAAAAATGGCAAAGCAACAGTTAACTATAGCTTTAGAGTATAGTTGTGTGGATGGCAAACACGCACACACAGAGGCGCACACACATTGACATTCATGACACATGCACGTGCCCACACACACGCACAGAGAGGTGTCAGGATACCAGCACCGAAGTAGCTTCCTGTTCACACCTGAGTATGTCTGTGTTTGTGTGAGTGAGTGTATGAGAGTGACTGTAGATCAGGCCTGTGTGTGTCGCATGTCAGTGTGTGTCCGAGTGTATATTTAGAGCTTGGGGTGTCTGTGGAGGAGGCTCCAACCTACTAATAAAACTTAGTTAGTCACTGTTAACTTAGAAGCATGTTTTTGTACCCTTCCCATTGATGAGCATTTTTATTTAGTTAATCAATTTAGAATAAGGCTGTAACGTAACAAAATGTGGAAAGGGGAAGGGGTCTGAATACTTTCCGAATGCACTGTAATTAGAGGGTTGTAGGCATAAAACAAATAATAATAATATTGAAGTAAAAAAAAGTTTTTAAAAAGTAACCAATTCAGACCTTTACAATTAAGTTAGCAGACTTCATGAGTGGGTAATGAAGACAAATAAAACAAAGATGATATGATTGCTGTAGGACCAATAGCACTTAATCCATTATCTTAATTCATTATTAGCAATATACTTTAAAAGACCTTAAACCAAAATGTGCCATCCTTTAAGTGCTCTATACTCTTTACCAAAAAACAAGAAGAGGGCATGTGCAAAAAGCCTATACTCTTATATAATAATTCATCATTGCCTGTAGGGAAAGTCCTCCCTGGGAGATACATTCAGTAGCCTAAGCCGAGGGAGACAGGAATCAACAGGAAGAAAAACAAGCAAAAGCTAAAAAAGTTATTGTGTAGTAGCCCAAACTGGGATAGCTAACCCATATGTGTAGTTGTCCAAATAGATTCAATCTTTTTTTACCTCCCCTTTTCTCCATCATTTCGTCATATCCAATTATGATCTTGTCTCATCGCTGAAACTCCCCAATGGGCTCGGCACAGGCAAAGGTCGAGTCGTGTGTCCTCCGAAACATGACCCACCAAACCGCGCTCCTTCACACCTGCCCGCTTAAACCGGAAGCCAGCCGGACCAATTTGTCGGAGGAAACAGTGTTTAACTGACGACTGAAGTCATCCTGCAGGTGCCTGGACCGCCACAAGGAGTCGCTAGAGCGTGATGAGCCAAGTAAAGTCAAGCCAAGTCTTTTGGGGTATGCCTGTGTGTCCGCCAGTAGTTGAAACTGACAGCTCTGGGGCATTCAACATGTCAACCTCTCACAAATACAAGTAGTGATGAAGTCAATTGACATGCATATTATTAATGTTAGCTCTCTGTGTACATCCAAGGGCCAGCCGTGCTGCCCTGTTCGGAGACAAAACTAGGGCCTGTAGAACCTGCCTTGTTGATAGTGCTAATAAGAAGATAGAGCTGCGCTTTATTATGGACAGACTTCTCCCCATTTTAGCTACTGTTGTATAAATATGTTTTGACCATGGAAGTTTACAATCCAGGGTTACTCCAAGCAGCTCAATTTACACATTATTTATTACAAGATGTAAGTGAGTTTTAGGGTTTAGTGAATGACTTGTCCCAAATACAATGTTTTTAGTAAAAAAATAAACTTATTCCTTGCCACCCACTCTGAAACTAACTGCAGATCTTAGTTAAGTGTTGCAGTCATTTCAGTCGCTGTAGTACAGTTGCTGACTTGTATAGTGTTGAGTCATCCGCATACATAGACACATCTTAGTTTGGATCTGGATACTGCTTCAAGCTCATTTCTGCAGCATTAGTAAAGATGTGAACGATAAATGTTGATGATTTCATTCCTGTGCTGTTTGTATGATAGCCTGATCCAGGTTGCTGGCACTGGTTACAGTTTGACGCTTTTTCTTAAATGGTCAGTTTGATGATAGCCAGTCAATATTTAAAATCACCCAGAACTTATACCTCTCTGTTTATATCACATATATTATTAAGCATTTCACACATTATCCAGATACTGACTGTTAGCACTTGGTGGTCTATAGCAGCTTCCCTCAAGAATGGGCTTTAGGTGAGGCAGATGAACCTGTAGCCATATTACTTCAACCGTATTTAACATGAGATTCTCTATAAGCTTTACAGGAATGTGGTTCTGAATATAAACAGGAACACCTCCACCATTGGCATTTCTGTATTTTCTGTAAATGTTATAACCTTGTATTGCTACCTCTGTATCAAATGTATTAACTGAGTGAGTTTCAGAGTCAAAACATGAATGTCATCTGTTAACAGCAAATTATTGATTTCAGCAACCTTGCTCTTTAAAAGTGCTTTCTTCGCAATCTTAAATTAGCATGCCCCATTCAAAAAATGTAGAACTAACAACAGATATAGCCCTTGGTTCATCCCAGATTTGACTGCCCTTGACCAGCACAAAAACATCCTGTGGGGTTCTGCATTAGCATCGAATAGCCCCCGCGATATGCAACTTTTCAGGGAAGCCAGGAACCAATATACTCAGTCATAAATTTGCATCCTGTAGCACTGATTCCCAAAAAGTTTTGGGACACTGTAAAGTCCATGGAGACTAAGAGCACCTCCTCCCAGCTGCCCACTGCACTGAATCTAGGAAACACTGTCACCACTGATAAATGGGTGAGAGCCAGGGTGGACAGATGTGTCTCTACACATCTTTTATTTATTCATGTTCAGGTCAACTCTACATTTTGAAGACTACATTAGTAGGCAGGAGGAACCACTCACAGACACTGTGGCTGTGTCCCTAATGACACCATATTCCCCATATATATATAGTACACTACTTTTGACCAGAGCCCTATGGGTCACTAACCCAGCCCAACCCATTGATTCATAGCAGGGAAATTCGGAATGAACACTGACGACTATGGGCTGAGAGAGACATGCTCGGTCTGACCGGTCTGTACTATTCTACCCCCCTCTATTCTCTTCTCCTCCTCCCTGCTCATCAAATCAAGTCAAATCAAACATTATTTGTGACATGCCCCCGAATACAACAGGTGTAGACTTTACCGGGAAATGCTTATTTACAAGCCCTTAACCAACAGTGCAGTACAAGAAGAGTTTAGGAAATATTTACCAAATAAACTAAAGTTTAAAAAATTATAAAAATCTCCCCTCATATCCTCTCCTTGCGCCCACTGACACTCACTGCCATACAGGGCTGCCACTTAGCCACAGAACAGGGTTTGACTGATGAACAATTGGATGTTGTGGTGACCTACCAGCTGCTCAGACTTGACACAGAAGAGCTGGACGGTCTTGGCAGCGTTCTTGGCCACTGCCAGAGTCAGACTGGTGTCTACCGATGCCACGTTCAGCTCACTGAGGACACACACATAATAATATAACATGTAGGACAATGGAAAGAACAGGATCAGGGCAGGATCAGCAAAAAAAGTGAGATGACCAACAGATGTAAGAAATAATATTTCTGCTTTTTTTCTGAGAATTTTGTCTGAGTAGGGAACAGTGTTTGTGTAGGTGTGTACCTGGTGATGGTCTTGATGATGCTGTCCAGTTCGTCGTGGGAGGGGGGGTTGCGTCCCCCCATGGGGAACACCAGGTTGATGGGGTCAAACAGACGAGACAGAGACTTGGAGAGGTACGCTGCCTCGTAGGGCTGCAGAGAGTCCTTCAAAGCCTTCTCTGGACTACACACAGACACATGTTATTTATCTCATGAATGTGTTTACAAACTATATACAGCGATGGTTCATTATTTTCCTGGTTTTAAACAAAGTTCTACATTTGGGAACATGCCTACAGGCCAGATTATCGGTCTATTTACACATCTCACACACACTGATCTAGACCCACAGCGAGCGCACAGTGGACTGGTCTGTGGCGCTGGAGCGAGATGAAGACATCAGTAGTGACAGGCTCTGGCAGGCCTACCCTCTCTTCCAACTCTCTCTCTCCCTTGCGCGCTCTCTCGTTTCTCTCACACTGATGAAATAGGGAAGAGGTAGAGAAACCAAAGCTAACATCAGCCTGTAGGGCCATCAAGCTTGCACACACACACACACACAGCTATATGCACTTCTCCAGCAGCGCTCCAATCTTTGGTTCATCTGGCCAGTCATTTTATGCACCACAATTCATCAGACAGGGCGCTTATTGATTAATGGTGCTCTCTCGTTAACTGAAATGTAGCTCAATGAGAACAATGACGACAAGTGCCTTTCGCACACGAGCAAATGTGCATTCAATGTTTGTTCTCCATCTCATCACCACTCCTCTGAATGATTTTGCTCCCTCATATACCTCCCTGTGTCAACCAGCCGATTCATCCATCTCTTCCCACCCTGTCACTTCTCCGTCTGGGCTTTTTCACACCACCTCCTTTCATCCTATTCCCTCACTTTATCCGTTCTGCAGCTCTCTATCAGCTTGTTAGTGTACCCTCTTTCCATGCACCTCTCTCCCTCCGTCCGTCCGTCCATCCATCCATCCCCTCTCCCTCCCTTCATCCCCCTCTCTGCCCAACCACAGCAACAGACACCTTGAGTAACAGAGGCAATTTGGCCCACAGCAGCGCCCGTAATTACAAGTTTAAACACTGAGACGACACACAACACACAGGCTGACAGCTCTACATCAGAGAGCAAACAGAGAGACGAAGCGAGAAAGAGGGTATGGGGTAGAGCGAGACAGGCAGAGCAAGGAAATGAAAGAGAGGTAGAGAGCGGGACGGAGAGAGGGACCCAAGAGAGAAGAGAGTAATAGAGAGAGGGAGAGAAAGAGATTTAATGGAGTCAGGGAGATAACCTGGGCCTGCTCCCAGTGGCTCTCATGTACCCATGGTTAATCAACACTGACTCAACTTGACTGAGTGCCAGGGGGATAACCAGCAGGGCCAGGCGCTGTAACCTGGCACAGGATCTCCTACTGGGAAACAGGGAGCAGCAAGGGCCCCTGGCTGGGCCTGGAGCTCCACACCATTAGGTTAATGTGTGACTCATATCAGGCTCCAGCAGTTACAGACATACGCTATAGTGTACAGGAGCCATTTCCACCTGTCTGGTCACCTAGCCATCACAACACAATTTAAACACTCAAGGTGTTCGCATCTGTCACAAATATAGTTGCTTATTCCAGACATCTACCGGCAGGATAGGGATATGTCAGGCCTGAAGTTCCCCCAGTAGAGAGGGCCTACGTCCCAAATAGCACCCTATTCTACGGCTGTCCCTGACAAAAAAATATATATATCTTGGTCGACGAGAGTAGTCTGTTCTTTAGAACCAACGATTGTTCGAGATTTTAAAATGTGTATTTTACCATATATAAAAACCATATATAAAAATCAAATCAAATGTTATTTGTCACATGCGCCGAATACAACAGGTGAAGGTAGACCTTACCATGAAATGCTTACTAACAAAGCCCTTAACCAACCATGCAGTGAAAAAAATATTTACTAAATAAACTAGAAAAATAAAATCTAAAAAGTAACACAATAGGGCCTCCCAAGTGGTATAGTGGTCTAAGGCACTACATTGCAGTTGCTAGCTGTGCCACTAGAGATCTTGGTTAGAGTCCAGGCTCTGTCGCAGCCGGCACAATTAGCCCAGCGTAGTCTGGGTTAGGGGAGGGTTTGACAGGCAGGGATGTCCTTGTTCCATCGTGCTCTAGCGACTTCTGTGACAGGCCAGACGCATGCATGCTGACACGGTCGCCAGGTGTTCCTTTGTTTCCTCCGACACATTGGTGCGGCTTCCGGGTTATGCGGGCATTGTGTCAAGAAGCAGTGCAGAAATTGGGGAGAAAGTAAATACAAATATTTTACCCCTTTTTCTCCCAAATTTTGTAGTATCCAATTGGTAGTAGTTACAATCTTGTCTCATCGCTGCAACTCCCGTACGGACTCGGGAGAGGCAAAGAATGAGAGCCATGCGTCCTCCGAAATATATATATAAAACGTAACACAATAAAATATTGAGGCTATATACAGGGGGCACCGGTACCGACTCAATGTGCAGGGGTGCAGGTTAGTCAAGGTCATTTGTACATGTAGGTAGGGGTAATGTTACTATGCATGGACAAGAAAACAACGAGTAGCAGCAGTGTAAGAACAAAGGAGGCAAATAGTCCGGGTGGCCATTTGATTAATTGTACAGCAGTCTTATGGCTTAGGGGTAGAAGCTGTTGAGTAGCTTTTTGTACTTAGACTTGTGCTCCGGTACCACTTGTCGTGCGGTAGCAGAGAGAACAGTCTATGACTTGGGTGACTGGAGTCTTTGACAATTTCTTTGGCCTTCCTCTGACACCACCAAGTATATAGGTCCTGGATGGCAGGAAGCTTGGCCCCAGGTATGCACTACCCTCTGTAACGCCTTATGGTCGGATGCCGAGCAGTTGGTGATGCAACTAGACGGTGATGCAACCGGTCAGGATGCTCTCGATGGTGCAGCTGTAGAACTTTTTGAAGATCACGGGACCCATGCAAAATCTTTTCAGTCTCCTGAGGGGGAAAAGACATCGTCATGCCCTCTTCACAACTTTCTTAGTGTGTTTGGACCATGATAGTTTGTTGGTGGACACCAAGGAACTTGAAACTCTCGACCCGCTTCACACAGCCCATCGATGTAAATGGGAGTGTGTTCGGCCCTCCTTTTCCTGTAGTCCACGATAATCTCATTTGTCTTGCTCACGTTGACAGAGAGCTTGTTGTCCTGGCACCACACTGCCAGGTCTCTGACCTCCTCTCTATAGGCGGTCTCAGTTGTCGGTGATCAGGCCTACCGCCGTTGTGTCTTCAGCAAACGTAATGATGGCGCTGGAGTCATACTTGGCCACACAGTCGTGAGTCAAAAGGGAGTACAGGAGGGGACTAAGCACGCACCCCTGTGGGGCCCCTGTGTTAAGGATCAGCGTCGCAGTTGTGTTGTTGCCTACCCGTCAGGAAGTCAAGGATCCAGTTGCAGAGGGAGGTGTTTGGTCCTAGGGTTCTTAGCTTAGCGATGAGCTTTGTGGGCACTATGGTGTTGAACACTGAGCTGTAGTCAATTAACAGCATTTTCACATACAGTACCGGTCAAAAGTTTTAACACTTACTCATTCAAGGGTTTTTGTTTATTTTTTACTATTTTCTACATTGTAGAATAATAGTGAAGACATCAAAACCAAAAAATATATTTTAGATTCTTCAAAGTAGCCATCCTTTGCCTTGATGACAGCTTTGGACACTCATGGCATTCTCTCAATCAGCTTCACCTGGAATGCTTTTCCAACAGTCTTGAAGTTCCCACATATGCTGAGCCGGCTTTTTCTTCAGTCTGCGGTCCAACTCATCCCAAACCATCTCAATTAGGTTGAGGTCGGGTGATTGTGGAGGCCAGGTCATCTGATGCAAGACTCCATCACTCTCCTTCTTGGTCAAATAGCCCTTACACAGCCTGGAGGTGTGTTGGGTCATTGTCCTGTTGGCAGAAAAAAATTATAGTCCCCACTTATCGCTGCAGAATGCATTGGTTAAGTGTGCCTTGAATTCTAAATAAATCACAGACAGGGTCACCAGCAAACCACCCCCACACCTTGGCCCAAGCAAGTCCTTTCCTTTTATTGGTGTCCTTTAGTAGTGGTTTCTTTGCAGCAATATGACCATGAAGGCCTGATTCACACAGTCTCCTCGGAGCAGTTGATGTTGAGATGTGTCTGTTACTTGAACTCTCTGAAGCATTAATTTGGGCTGCAATCTGAGGCTGGTAACTCTAGTGAATTTATCCTCTGCAGCAGAGGTAACTCTGGGTCTTCCTTTCCTGGGGCGGTCCTCATGAGAGCCAGTTTCATCATAGCGCTTAATGGTTTTTACAACTGCACTTGAAGAAACGTTCAAAGTTCTTGAAATCTTCCAGATTGACTGACCTTCATGTCTTAAAGTAATGATGGACTGTTGTCTCTCTTTGCTTATTTGAGCTGTTCTTTCCATAATATGGACTTGGTATTTTACCAAATAGGGCTATCTTCTGTATAGCACACCTACCTTGTCACAACACAACTGATTGGCTCAATGCATTAAGGAAAGAAATCCCACAAACAAACTTTTAACAAGGCACACCTGTTAATTGAAATCCATTCCAGGTGAGTACCTCATGAAGCTGGTTGACAGAATGCCAAGAGTGTGCAAAGCTGTCATCAAGGCAAAGGAGAAGAATCTAAAATCTAAAATATATTTTGGTTACTACATGGATACGTTTTTGGTTACTACATGACTCCTTATGTGTTATTGAATAGTTTTGATGTCTTCACTATTATTGTATAATGTAGAAAATAGTAAATATAAAGAAAAACCCTTGAATGAGTAGGTGTGTCCAAACTCTTGACCGGTACTGTAGGTGTAATATAGACACCCTATGTTTGAATAAAACCAACTATACTGTATGTAGGATACTTTGCCTGATGCTTTAGGCACTGAAATTAAAAATCAACACACAGAAATGACTAAAGAGGGAACAAGAGACCAATATAGCCTAATAAAACCTGTTCCCAACCCGACCCTCTTCCTCCCTCTGGCCTTCTCAGATTCTGCCATTATGCTCCTGAAGTTGCTGATAATAGGCTACACCAGCGGTCGGAAAGTTATCATACCATTTCTACTGATCTGCGTGCCAGTTCTGATTTTCAAATGCACATTTTTGTGGAACAGTTTTGTGGAACATTTTATTCATAATAAAGTCTTCACATCTCAAAATCAATGTCATGTGGTTAATCAAAATTATATCTAAATGAAAATTATACAAATTCAACTTCTATTGCCATAGCCTACATAAAGCCAACAAATAAAAACACTGTAGGCCGTAGGTAGAAAATATCCTGATAAAAATAAATGTCCTATAAACCACATTTGCTATTGCATGGCCTGTCTGCAAGGAACTTGAAACATGGTATCAACTTAACTTAGGTCCAGCCTGAAGCTCACACTAGCAATCTTGTAACATTGTATAAAATACAGTTGAAGTCGGAAGTTTACATACACCTTTGCCAAACACATTTAAACTCAGTTTTCACAATTCCTGACATTTAATTCTAGTGAAAACTCCCTGTCTTAGGTCAGTTAAGGATCACCACTTTATTTTGAGAATGTGAAATGTCAGAATAATAGTAGAGAGAATGATTTATTTCAGCTTTTATTTATTTCATCACATTCCCAGTGGGTCTGAAGTTTACATACACTCAATTAGTATTTGGTAGCATTGCCTTTAAATTGTTGAATTTGGGTCAAATGTTCCGGGTAGCCTTCCACAAGCTTCCCACAATAAGTTGGGTGAATTTTGGCCCATTCCTCCTGACAGAGCTGGTGTAACTGAGTCAGGTTTGTAGGCCTCCTTGCTCGCACACACTTTTTCAGTTCTGCCCACAAATTGTCTATGGGATTGAGGTCAGGGCTTTGTGATGGCCACTCCAATAGCTCGACTTTGTTGTCCTTAAGCCATTTTGCCACAACTTTGGAAGTATGCTTGGGGTCATTGTCCATTTGGAAGACCCATTTGCAACCAAGCTTTAACTTCCTGACTGATGTCTTGAGATGTTGCTACTACATATCCACATAATTCATCATGATGCCATCGATTTTGTGAAGTGCACCAGTTCCTCCTGCAGCAAAATACTTTTGTACCCGTTTCCTCCAGCATCTTCACAAGGACCTTTGCTGTTGTTCTGGGATTGAGTTGCACTTTTCGCAACAAAGTACTTTCATCTCTAGGAGACAGAACGTGTCTCCTTCCTGAGCGGTATGACGGCTGCGTGGTCCCATGGTGTTTATACTTGCGTAATATTGTTTGTACAGATAAACGTGATACCTTCAGGCATTTGGAAATTGCTCCCAAGGATGAACCAGACTTGTGGAGGTCTACAATTATTTTTTTCTGAGGTCTTGGCTGATTTCTTTTGATTTTCCCATGATGTCAAGCAAAGAGGCACTGAGTTTGTAGGTAGGCCTTGAAATACATCCACAGGTATACCTCCAATTGACTAAAATGGCATCAACTATTCTATCAGAAGCTTCTAAAGCCATGACATAATTTCCTGGAATTTCCCGAGCTGTTTAAAGGCACAGTCAACTTAGTGTATGTAAACGTCTGACCCCCTGGAATTGTGATACAGTGAATTATAAGTGAAATAATCTGTCTGTAAACAATTGTTGGAAAAATGACTTGTGTCATGCACAAAGCAGATGTCATAACCGACTTGCCAGAACTATAGTTTGTTAACAAGAAATTTGTGGAGTGGTTGAAAAACTAGTTTTAATGATTCCAACCTAAGTGTATGTAAACGTCCGACTTCAACTGTATGTGAGCTCTGGACAGACAGACAGACAGAGCTGTAGGATATTTGCGCAAGGGATAAGAAGTAATCAGGTAGGTCTTTTTTTACACATTTCCACCGGATCAGAGCATGAGATTTTTACCCCTTTCATGCTGAGTGGTTATCGAAAGAGAGAGAGAGATGGAAAGATTTTTCAAATAGGCTACGTTGAGGAACTATTGTCATTCACAACGGATGTAAAAACAGACTTTGTTTACTTGCTTTTTGAGACAAAGAAAAAATGACTTTCAGATGTACTATTTCCAATTGTCTTAACTCATCATCACTGTGGAGATGATGAGTTAAGACAATTGGAAATAGTCCATTTGCTCGCAGGCCAGGTAGCCTAGTTCTATGTGTAATCAGGTGCATGTCCTAACTCAAGATTGACAGGAGCACTCCAAACAAAAGACAATGAATAAATTGACAACTCGTAAATGGAAAGAAATAAACCCACATTTTCCCTCACAAGTGTAGCCTAGATTGTGCACTCCTAAATAGACAACGGTAAGACTAATATTAATAATATATTGAATCTATTAACAGAAATGACCGTAACAAAACAAACATAGATTAGAAATGATAGGAATTAACTGTAAATGTACTACTGGTGTGCCATCCCCGCGGCCTCTGCAATGGATTAGTCCAATCAGACAGGCGTGAATCATACCAGTGTCTCATGTGCCATAACAGTTTTTGTATATATTTGTCAATGCTCAACAACAAAAAATGTAATATATCGGGCGACCAACAGCCTATCGACCAAACAATCGACTAAATGGGGTCAGCCCTACCCTATTCCCTATTTAGTGCACTACTATTGACCAGGGCAATGGGAGGGTGAGTCTGGTCCAGCAGGACTCTATAAAACTCTGATGTTGACGTTTCTTTATCAATCGTTTTCTTCTACTGTCCTTCGATCGTTCTCTGTTCTCTCCACTACAAAGCCCTGTCTCTCCTCAGAGAGGTGCCATATAGCTTGCTCCCGTCAGATAGCTACTGCCCTCCGTGTCTTCATTCAGCTACTTCTTATACACTCACACTGGAGGCCTTTGGAAAAGCTCTCTCTCCCCCTTCTTTCACTCTTTCTGGCACTCTGCCCACACACATACACACTTTATCTCTAACTCGCCCCCTCCTCCCCCATCATTGAGCACTCTAAAATATAGTAGGTTTAATGGACGTTTACTTTCTGCTCCATCCATGCATACCAATCAGTGTGCTAGCTGTGACCGGTTCTGTGGTTTGTTTTAATTGCTAGTGGTCTCCCATATTTAAACTCTCCTACAGCTTTAGTACTCTGTATAAAGAGATAGAGACTTTACATTCTGAGATTCACCACGTATCACAGAATGTGTGTGTGAGAGAGAATCTTCATACTGAAATTATTTCTGTCAATCACAGCAAGCTGGGTCAAATCCCCCACTGGTTAGTCAAGGTAAGGCTGTGTGTGTGTGTGTGTGTGTGAGAGAGAGAGAGAGAGAGAGAGACTCATCCCGAACCGGTCGATCATTGAGTAGGATGTGAAGAGGCAGACTGCATACTGTAACAAAGCCGAGAGTGTGTGTGTGTATTCGTTCACTTCAGACTCACTCGTAGTCGTGTTTGGTTTGTGTGAAAAGGTCCTGGTTGTCCATCTCTGTGGTGGGCAGGTCCATGGCGGTGTCCAGCCCTGCGCTGCTCGATATCACCCCCTGGATGCTGGAGCTGTACTGCTGCAGCCGACGCCACAGGTCGTTATAGAGACGGAGAAGCTTAGGGTACTCTCCCTCTAATGCCTGCTTGAGGAAGGATGAGGCTGGAGAGGGAGAGAGAGAACGAGAGAGAGAGAACGGGGTAGGGGTGAGGAGGAGGTCACAAAAAGAGAAGGATGGGAAGGAGGACGAGCAGAAGAGTGGAGCCGTAAAATGTCACCTTCTGTGTTTTAATGACTGCAAAGGTAAACATCTGCTTTGATGCACACTAACAGTCTTTCTGCTCCCGTGAACTAGAAACATCACATTATCCCTGATTACCAGACTAGAACATGGATGAAGGGATGAGACTGAAACAGAAAGACTATCCTGATAAAAATAAAGCAAAATGAAATAAATGGTGACATTTTCCCGCTCATTATTATGTTAATTACCTGACTTTGCGAGTGATTTGTTGCTCGTTAAGGGATGATATGCAGATTGTTTTAATGTAGATTGATTTGGTGAATGCATAATATAGTGTTTTATAATGATTCATACAGGTTTGAACTGAAGTACTTTCAGGCTCTCGTATATTTTTCCATATGCTAATTGAACCAAAAGGTTATTTCACCATAAGAGAAAGAATAAGAGGAACAAAATTGAAGAATATTTGGAGGAGTGCAGGGCACTGGTACAGAGACAGATGGATAGAGAGAGAAAGAGAGAGCCAGCGAGACAAAGACAGAGAGAGAACGAGGAAGGAGAGATATACTGGGCCTGTGCGGATTAACTCCGTATTGACCAGTGAGAGTGAATGAGGAGCATCATTAACAGGTGATAACACTGTACTGTGTTAGAGCAGGGATCAATAGACACGGATTCGTCCAAGGCAGGCTGCTGTGGGCTTCACGACATGGCAAAGACACACGTAATGATTAGGGTGATGGTGACTGGATCATAGCTTGACTTCGCTCTTTCTTTACCCTGCCAAGAGAACACTTTGTATAGGTTGTGTTGTGGACATTTTCCCTTCGTATCCTTTTCACGTCATCCGCTATCAGTCAATGTTCTCGAGTCTCTCTCACCACCAGGGCATTAGATACAGATCTCGGCAGCAGAAACGGCAACGGCGTCTATAAGAGTTTTTAGAAACAGCTCCATACGCAGTCAACAGATCCTGTAGGTAGGCAGCCCACAGATCGTTGTGTGGAAATAGAGTTAACAGCACCACAGGAACCAAACGCGCCGCTCTTTTACTCTCATCTAAATCTACTGACATTTATCCCTTCTGTTGAAATGGCACACTTACTGTATGATAAGGAGGGGGCGGAAACTTTACTCTGCGGTGTTTGTGGATGGATGCTGTTGGGTTGTCTCTCCACCTTTTATAGGGCCTGTCCCATGGCGGGGTATAAATTAAAGAAGGGGTGTGCGAGTGTGTCTGTATGTGTTTATAGACCCTGTCCTGTCTGAAAAGGGGTTATATATCACCAGAGAGGTGTAATCATACACCGCAGTGGTTGGGACGGGACATGGAGGGGCGTTTAGGGTTTTTAGGCGAAGGGAAGAGTGATGGCCCACTGTTTGTGCTGTACCGCTGACACACACACACACACACACACACAAACGCAGGTACAGCATTATTTGCAGGTGGCATAACGCTATGGCTAACAGAGAGAAAATGAAGAGAAACGTAAGAGGGAGAGAGAGAGAGAGAGAGAGAGCGAGACCCAGAGAGAGAGTAAGCACACACACACACACTGCTACTAGGGTGCATCAGCATTACTCTGTGAAACAGACATTGCTCTGTAGCCTCACCAGCCGTAGCTCTCTGGAACTCCACCGAGAGAGTGTGTGTGACATCACTCCAAAACGTGTAGAGGATATCAGGCTGGCCGTCCTGCCGAGAGAAGAGAGAAACAACTGAACAGAGAGTCACACAAGGAGACACACGCACACAGGGCTGTGATGAGTGCAGTCTGCGCCCAACAGGCAGAAGGGCAGGGTGACTGCCATTATCATCATTATCTACCAGTGTGATCCTCAGCCACACCAGATGCTGCTATCGCCGCACACATTTATCACACTGCAAATCAGCTAGAAACACGCACACACACACACACACACACACACACACACACACACACACACACACACACACACACAACCACCGTGCTGTGCCATAACCATCACAGTGGACAACAATGACAGCTCATCACCATCATGACAAGTCATAGCAGGGCGTCTTACGATGGGCTGAGGAGGTTTGTCCACTAATGAGGGTCCACTCCTCTGAAGCATGCAGAGCTAGTACACACATCTGACTCAAATAGGAGTCTTGTAACACAGGGAATACACACTGACTAGATAGGGTGGTGAGTGCCATTTTTAAACACACACAAACGTAAATGCAAACACTGACACATACACACACACACACGCATGAACACTCAAAAACACACACACACACACAGTTTACTAAACACACACATACACACGACGGAAGTGAAAGTAGAGAGGGAGGGGAAAGTCTAATCAAAACAAAGACATATGAAGGGGGAGTGTGTGTCACCACATCCCTCCAACGTGGCCCTCCTCGCCTCCTAATATAATCACTGCTAATCAGTGGAGAAGGACACACAGGCATGCACACACACACACACACACAGATGCTAGTAGCAGATTAGTGTGTCTTCGAAGGGTGAATTTCAATTATTGAATGGCCGTGTCTCTCAGAAACTAAAGTAAACTAGGCCTACTTTGCTCCATGTTCTGCACCAGGGGTGGGGAAACTTTTTGGCTCGAGGGCCACATCGAGCCAAAAACGGAGGGACGCATTTTTTGGGGGACATTTTTTTGTTTGTTAAAATCAATTTGCGGGGGCCTCCTGAGTGGCGTAGCGGTCTAAGGTACTGCGTCGCAGTGCTTGACGCATCACTACAGACCCGGGTTTGTTCCCAGGCTGTGTCACAGTTGGCCGTGACTGGGAGACCCATGTGGCGGCGCACAATTGGCCCAGCATCGTCTGGGTTAGGAGAGGGTTTGGCAGGCCGAGATTTCCCTGTTTCATTGCGCTCTAGCGACTGCTGTGGCGGGCCGGGCGCATGCACGCTGACACGGTCACCAGGTGTACGGTGTTTCCTCCGACACATTGGTGCGGCTGGGTTCCGGGTTAAGTGGGCATTGTGTCAAGACGCAGTGTGGGGGCCTGGCTGGGTCGTGTTTCGGAGGATGCACGGCTCTCGACCTTCGCCTCTCCTGAGTCCGTACGGGAGTTCAAGTGATGGAAGAAGACTGTAACTACCAATTGGGTATCACAAAATTTGGGGAGAAAAAAAAAAAGTGTAAAAATGTTTGGGTTTAAAAAAGAAATTATTCGTATTTAAAAACAAAAATGTAATGTCTGGCGGGCCAGATTGAAGTGCCCGGAGGGCCATACTTTGCCCCCCCCCCCTTGTTTTACACTGTTCTGTGGCCCAACACAAAGAGAATGGAGACACACAGTCCATCAATGTTACCCTGCTAATGTTCAACACAAAACAGACCAGACCATGTGTATGTCCTACTTCTAAACATACGCACACAGGCATGCGCACACACACTAGATTTTAATTGGTGCAAGCTGCTAATAGGTCGACTGCTGTCCTGAATATAAAAGGACAATTATAGGACTGTGGAGCGTGACAACGGCGGGAACGAGAGGGTGGGGGAATAGAAGCAGAGCGAGTGAGGAAGGAAGGGAGAGAAAGAGAGGAGCGGGAGCAAATTAAGAGGTCTATGCTCCTGTAAGAAAGAAAATCGGCACAGCTGAATCTCTTTCAGCTTGTATTAGATAACTCAAGTCCCTCCAAGCTGTTCTGCTTAACAGCCCAGCATTCTGCTGATGCAAGCAAGAGTCAATAAAGCCTGGGCAGGTCTGGTTCAGGACAGGCCCAAGTAACGGACCGATCAGGATGGAGAGAGGGGAATGGGAGAGGGACAGAGGAGGGGTAGGCAGGGGAAGGGAGAAGAGAATGATACTGACAAGAGTTTAAATGTTTTTGATTTTACCTTTATTTAACTAGGCAAGTCAGTTAAGAACATATTCTTGTTTTCAAATGACAGCCTAGGAACAGTGAGTTAACTGCCTTGTTCAGTGGCAGAATTACATATTTTTACCTTGTCAGCTCGGGGATTCGATCTTGCAACCTTTCAGTTACAAGTCCAACGCTCTAACCACTAGGCGACCTGCCGCCCCAGTATTAGAGGAATAGATGTTGTGGAAGGGTGTGCTGATGACAGTTCAGGGGCAAGAACACACGGGCCTTTTATGAGGACATGGCGTCTCACCTTAATGATCTCACTGATGAAGCAGACGTGAGTGACAGGGTCTCTCTTCTTCGTCAGGACCTTCTGGAGGTGTTGCACCTAAACACAGAGAGGTTACATGTTAACTCCGTACTCCCTGACTAGGTACATTATTCTACTTCAGCAGGTAAAAATGTGCACATTTACTTTTAAAATATCTGCAAAGGTAAAGGCATACCTGTCCGCAAGCGGCACAGATCTGGTCCATGAGTTTCTCTAGGTTGGTCCAGAGAGCAGCTCGGAACGCTGCCGTGTTACCTGGGGTTGGCATCACCGCTCTGCCTGGCGCACCTGACACACACACACACACACACACAAATGAAATGACACGGGTGAAAAAGTTACACAGGACAAGAGTACCAAAACTGAAACACTATTTTCCTCACCCCCTAACTCTCACCCCCGCCTACCTCTGTTGCCTGTGGGCTGGGTGAGTCCCTTGATGTCCAGGGCGGTGGTGACGTTGTCCTGTATGGTGGTCCGGTAGCCCTCCACCACCCCACTGATGGTCTCCCTCAGACTGCCCAGGTTATAGAACACCTGGAGGGCCGTGCCCACCTGGGTCGGGTTCTACATGGGGACACAGAGGAGAGGAGACAGTTGGTGTGTGCGTGTGTGTCAGGTTCAGTCATTCAACACCAACCCTATCTAGTCTGAGACAGTCAGTCTTGGAGCACAGTGGAGTCCAATCAAACTAAATACACGTCAGACATACTTCTACTGACTGGATAGACACACAGAATGGAGTGCACCTCACACTCTGGAATAGCAGAGAAACACTCGTACCGACACACACACACACACACACACACACACAAGTTCAGACGATTGACGTCACTATACGGAAGGGAGGGGGTGGTCTAAAAAATGGGTCATATTCAACAATTCTCCTCAGCTAACGGGAAAAGATCAGGATACGCAAGTACTCGGACATTTCTCTGTGTGAGTGTGTGTGCGTGCATGGTTGTGTGTGAGTAATTACTAGTAGGGTCTGATAGCAGCTCTTATTAAGGAACAAGCACTCAGGACTAATAGGAGCTTTGTTCACCATCATCCAGAAACCACTCACACCCTCCCTCCCCTCTCTCCTCGCTGTTGCACACATGAAACAGAGATTGAGGTCAGACCCCAGTCTTCTAGCTCCCTCCCTCTCCATCTCATTTCTCTGGCCTAACGAGTTCTTGGAAACACAGTTTCAACTCTCTCCATTCCTAACTCAGGGCCATTTAGGAAACTGCCCCTAAAGTCAGCTCCAGCTGGGTCATAATCAGGAAGCCAGCGCCAGAGCTCACGGCCCAGTGAGGTGTCAGCTGGTGGATGTGATAATGTCAAGACCCTGTCATGGAGCCTCGACCCCAGCCGTCTGGAAGGCGTGACACTATATGTCTCATGTCTGCAGTCCTTGGATTGGTCAATAGGGTGACACAGGTGTTGAGTAAACCATGCTGTTATCATGTCCAAAGCCATGACGCAGTATTTCTAATGCCAAAGAGTTTGCTGTGGATAAAAAGGATGCGTCCGTGCATGACACACAGAAATACACTAACTGACGAGGGGCGATATTTGATCAGTTCTTTGCGAGCGTGAGCTCTGCAGCGTCCGTCCGGGTCAGGTGGGTAGGTGTGTGTGTGTGTGTGTGTGTGTGTAGAAATACAGGGCTCTGTGCAGGCCAGTCAAGTTATTCCACACCAATCTCAACAAACCATTTCCATATGGACCTCGCTTTGTGCATGGGGGCATTGTCATGCTGAAACAGGAAAGGGCCTTCTCAAAACTATTAGAAGTTGGAAGCGCAGAAACGTCTACAATGTCATTGTGTGCTGTTGCGTTAAGATTTCCCTTCACTGGAACTAACGGGACTAGCCCAAACCATGAAAAACAGCCCCAGAGCATTATTCCTCCTCCACCAACCTTCACAGTTTGCACTATGCAGAGGCAGGTAGCCTTCTCCTGGCATCCACCAAAGCCAGATTCGTCCATCGGACTGCCAAAAGGTGAAGCTTGATTCATCACTCCAGAGAACGAGTTTTCACTGCTACAGAGTCCAACGGCGGCGAGCTTTACACCACTCCAGCCAACACTTGGCGTTGCGCATGGTAATCTTAGGCTTGTGTGCTCGGCCATGGAAACGCTTGGCTGCTTGGCCATGGAAACCCATTTAACGAAGCTCCCGACAAACAGTTATTGTGCTGAAGTTGCTTCCAGAGGCAGTTTGGAACGCAGTAGTGAGTGTTGCAACCAAGGACAGACCATTTTTAGCACGTCAGCACTCGGCAGTCCTGTTCTGTGAGCTTGTGTAGCCTGCCACTGAGCGGCTGAGCCGTTGTTGCTCCTAGATGTTTCCACTTCACATTAACAGCAGCTCTGTCCGCAAACGGGTGTGGCTGAAATAGCCCAATTCACAAATTAGAAGGCATGCCGACATACTTTTGGCCATGATGGATACACATAAATATATATCAGTGCTGTGAAAAAGTATTTGCCCCTTTCCTGATTTCTTATTTTTTTGCACATTTGTCACACCTAAATGTTTCAAATCATCAAACAAATTTAAGTAAACACAAAATGCAGTTTTTAAGTGATGATTATAAGGTAAAAAAGCTATCCGAACCTTCATGGCCCTATGTGAAAAGGTAATTGCCCCATAAACCTAATAACTGTTTGTGCCACCCTCAGCAGCAACAACTGCAATCAAGCGTTTGCGATAGCTGGCAATGAGTCTTTCACATCGCTGGGGAGGAATTTTGTCCCACTCTTCTTTGCAGAATTGTTTTAATTCAGCCACATTGGAGGGTTTTTGAGCATGAACCGCCTTTTTAAGGTCACACCACAGCATCTCAATCGGATTCAAGTCCAGACTTTGACTAGGCCACTCCAAAACTTTCATTTAAAAAAAAAAAGCCATTCAGAGGTGGACTTGCTGGTGTGTTTTGGATCATTGTCCTGCTGCAGAACCCAAGGGCACTTCAGCTTGAGGTCATGAACTGGTGGCCGGAAATTCTCCTTCAGGATTTTTTGGTAGAGAGCAGAATGGTTCATGGTTCCATCAATCACAGCAAGTGGTCCAGGTCCTGAAGCAGCAAAGCAGCCCGAGACCATCACACTACCACCACCATATTTGACTGTTGGTATGATGTTCTTTTTCTGAAATGCTGTGTTACTTTTACGCCAGATGTAATGGGACACACACCTTTTGTCTCGTCCAGTCCACAGAATATTTTCCCAAAAGTCTTGGGGATCATCAAGATGTTTTGCAAAAGTGAGACAAGCCTTTAAGTTCTTTTGGGTCAGCAGTGTTTTTCGCATTGGAACTCTGCCATGGATGCCATTTTTCCCAGTCTCTTACTTATGATTGGGTCATGAACACTGATCTTAACTGAGGCAAGTGAGGCCTGCAGTTCTTTAGATGTTGTTGTGGGTTCTTTTGTGACCTCTTGGATGAGTCGTTGCTGCGCTCTTGGGGTAATATTGGTAGGCCGGCCACTCCTGGGAAGGTTCACCACTGTTCCAAATTTTCGCCATTTGTGGATATAGGCTCTCACCATGGTTCGCTGGAGTCCCAAAGCTTAAGAAATGGCTTTGTCACCCTTTCCAGACTGATAGATGTCAATTACTTTGATACTAATCTGTTCCTGAATTTCTTTGGATCGCGGCATGATGTCTTGCTTTTTGAGATCTTTTGGCCTACTTCACTTTGTCAGACAGGTTCTATTTAAGTGATTTCTTGAACAAACAGATCTGGCAGGAATCAGGCCTGGGGGTGGCTAGTGAAATTGAACTCGGCTTTCCCCCCAAAATGTGATTAACCACAGTAAATTCATGATTTAACAAGGAGGGGGGGGGGGGGGGGGGGAATTACTTTCTCACATAGGGCCATGAAGGTTCAGATAATTTTATTTATTAAGGGATAAAAGCTATCACTTAAAAGCTGCATTTTGTGTTTACTTGGGTTATCTTTGTGTAATATAAAAATTTGTTTGAAGATCCGAAACATTTAAGTGTGACAAATGTGGAAAAAAATAAGAAATCAGGAATATATATAGTGCTATGAAAAAGTATTTGCCCCCTTCCTGATTTCTTATTTTATATATATAAAATTTACATTTATTCCTAGTAAACAAATCCCTGTCTTAGGTCAGTTAGGATCACCACATTATTTTAAGAAGGTGAAATGTCAGAATAATAGCTGAGAGAATTATTTATTTCAGCTTTTATTTATTTCATCACATTCCCAGTGGGTCATATACTCGATTGGTATTGGTAGCATGGCCTTTAAATTGTTGAACTTGGGTCAAATGTTTTGCGTAGCCTTCCACAAGTTTCTCACAATAAGTTGGGTGAATTTTGGCCCATTCCTCCTGACATAGTCAGGTTTGTAGGCCTCCTTGCTCGCACACACTTTTTCAGTTCTGCCCACACATTTTCTATAGGCTTGAGGTCAGGGCTTTGTGATGGCCACTCCAATACCTTGACTTTGTTGTCCTTAAGCCATTTTGCCACAACTTTGGAAGTATGCTTGGGGTAATTGTCCATTTGCGACCAAGCTTTATAAGTCTTGAGAGGTTTCCTCAATATATCCACATAATTCTCTTTCCTCATGATGCCGTCTATTTTGTGAAGTGCACCAGTCCCTCCTGCAAGCAAAGCACCCCTACAACATGATGCTGCCACCCCCGTACTTCACGGTTGAGATGGTGTTCTTCGGCTTGCAAGCTTCCCCCTTTTTCCTCCAAACATAACGATGGTTATTATGGCCAAACAGTTCTATTTTTGTTTCATCAGACCAGAGGACATTTCTCCAAAAAGTACGATCTTTGTCCCCATGTGCAGTTGCAAACCGTAGTCTAGCTTTTTTATGGCGGTTTTGGAGCAGTGGCATCTTCCTTGCTGAGCCGCCTTTCAGGTTATGTCGATATAGGACTCGTTTTACTGTGGATATAGATCATTTTGTACCCTTTTCCTCCAGCATCTTTACAAGGTCCTTTGCTGTTGTTCTGGGATTAAGTTGCACTTTTTGCACCAAAGTACATTCATCTCTAGGAGACAGAACGCGTCTCCTTCCTGAGCGGTATGACGGCTGTGTGGTCCCATGGTGTTTATACTTGCGTACTATTGTTTGTACAGATGAACATGGTACTTTCAGGCGTTTGGAAATTGCTCCCAAGGATGAACCAGACTTGAGGTCTA
The DNA here is from genome assembly GCF_002021735.2 of Oncorhynchus kisutch. Taxonomy (NCBI): domain Eukaryota; kingdom Metazoa; phylum Chordata; class Actinopteri; order Salmoniformes; family Salmonidae; genus Oncorhynchus; species Oncorhynchus kisutch. The sequence continues at coordinate 11,663,768 of NC_034182.2, read as the reverse complement.
CAATTTATTTCCGAGGTCTTGGCTGATTTCTTTTGATTTTCCCATGATGTCAAGCAAAGAGGCACTGAGTTTGAATGTAGACCTTGAAATACATCCACAAGTACACCTCCAAAACTATGAAATAACACATATGGAATCATGTAGTAACCAAAAAAGTGTTAAACAAATCCAAATATATTTGAGATTTTGTAAAGTAGCCACCCTTTGCCTTGATGACAGCTTTGCACACTCTTGGCATTCTCTCAACCAGCTTCATGAGGTAGTCACCTGGAATGCATTTCAGGTGAGCCTTGTTAAAAGTTAATTTGTGAAATTTGTCCTTCTTAATGCGTTTGAGCCAATCAGTTGTGTTGTGACAAGGTAGGGGTGGTATACAATATCTCCAAGATGGCATAGCAGTCAGACGTCCTTTGTCCTCGTCTTGTCGTGTCCCGTATATATATATATATATATATATATATATATATATATATATATTTATTTACATCTTTCTTCGCATATCTTTTCTGTATTTTCTTATCCAAAAACTCAACTTCAAAACACTCTCCTGCAACCGCCTCACCAATTAAAAAAAAGTATTATTTACCTCAAATCTGAAATCCACAATAGAAGCTAGCCAGAAGCTAACCAGAAGCTAGCCACAAGCTAAACAGAAGCTAGCCAGAAGCTAGCCAGTTTACTGGCTAACGTTAGTATTCAGCTAACCACGGTTGATGGTCATCAGCTATCCTTTAGCTCGAAAAGCTATCGCCAGTTTTGTACAACGCGACTCAGACCAGAACATACCGGACCTATTTTTCTCTCCATATCCCCGGATTTCAACAAAAAGCTCTGGACATTTACACCTGGATCTCGTAGCTAGCTAGCTGCTATCTGTGTGACTATTACCTCCACTGTATTCACATCCTACCATACCTTTATCTGTACATTATACCTTGAAGCTAGTTTATCGCCCCCAGAAACCTCCTTTTACTCTCTGTTCTGGACGTTCTCGATGACCAATTCTCATACCTTTTAGCCATACCCTTATCCTACTCCTCCTCTTTTCCTCTGGTGATGTAGAGGTGAATCCAGGCCCTGCAGTGCCTAGCTCCACTCCTATTCCAACAGGCGCTCTCTTTTGATAACTTCTGTAACTGTAAAAGCCTTGGTTTCATGCATGTTAACATTAGAAGTCTCCTCCCTAAGTTTGTTTTATTCACTGCTTTAGCACACTCTGCCAAACCGGATGTTCTAGCCGTGTCTGAATCCAAGCTTAGGAAGACCACTAAAAATTCTGAAATCTTCATCCCTAACTACAAGATTTTCAGACAAAATAGAACGGCCAAAGGGGGCGGTGTTGCAATCTACTGCAGAGATAGCCTGCAGAGTTCTGTCCTACTATCCAGGTCTGTACCCAAACAATTTGAACTTCTACTTTTAAAAATCCACCTCTCTAAAAACAAGTCTCTCACCGTTGCCACCTGCTATAGACCACCCTCTGCCCCCAGCTGTGCTCTGGACACCATTAGTGAACTGATTGCCCCCCATCTATCTTCAGAGCTTGTGCTGCTAGGCAACCTAAACTGGAACATGCTTAACACCCCAGCCATCCTACAATCTAAGATTGATGTCCCCAATCTCACTCAAATGATCAATTAACCTACCAGGTACCACCCCAAAGCCGTAAACACGGGCACCCTCATAGATATCATCCTAACCAACTTGCCCTCTAAATACACCTCTGCTGTTTTCAAACAAGATCTCAGCGATCACTGCCTCATTGCCTGCTTCCGTAATGGGCCAGCGGTCAAACGACCTCCACTCATCACTATCAAACGCTCCCTGAAACACTTCAATCACCATTCTAATCGACCTGGCCGGGGTATTGACCTCATCCCGTCAGTAGAGGATGCCTGGTTATTTAAAAAAAATGCCTTCCTCACCATCTTAAATAAGCATGCCCCATTCATGAAATCTAGAACCAGGAACAGATATAGCCCTTGGTTCTCTCCAGACCAGACTGCCCTTAACCAACACAAAAATATCCTATGGTGTTCTGCATTAGCATCAATCAGCCCCCGTGATATGCAACTTTTCAGGGAAGCTAGAAACCAATATACACAGGCAGTTAGAAAAGCCAAGGCTAGCTTTTTCAAGCAGAAATTTGCTTCCTGCAACACAAACTCAAAAAAGTTCTGGGACACTGTAAAGTCCATGGAGAATAAGAACACCTCCTCCCAGCTGCCCACTGCACTGAGGATAGGAAACACTGTCACCACTGATAAATCCACTATAATTGAGAATTTCAAGAAGCTTTTTTCTACGGCTGGCCATGCTTTCCAACTGGCTACTCCTACCCCAGTCAACAGCACTGCACCCCCCCACAGCAACTCGCCCAAGCCTGCCCCATTTCTCCTTCTCCAAAATCCAGTCAGCTGATGTTCTGAAAGAGCTGCAAAATCTGGACCCCTACAAATCAGCCGGGCTAGACAATCTGGACCCTTTCTTTCTAAAATTATCGGCCAAAATTGTTGCAACCCATATTACTAGCCTGTTCAACCTCTCTTTAGTGTCGTCTGAGATTCCCAAAGATTGGAAAGCAGCTGCGGTCATCCCCCTCTTTAAAGGGGGGGGGACACTCTTGACCCAAACTGCTACAGACCTATATCTATCCTACCCTGCCTTTCTAAGGTCTTCGAAAGACAAGTCAACAAACAGATTACCAACCTTTTCGAATCTCACCATACCTTCTCCGCTATACAATCTGGTTTCAGAGCTGGTCATGGGTGCACCTCAGCCACGCTCAAGGTCCTAAACGATATCTTAACCGCCATTGATAAGAAACAATACTGTGCAGCCGTATTCATTGATCTGGCCAAGGCTTTCGACTCTGTTAATCACCACATGCTCATCGGCAGACTCGATAGCTTTGGTTTCTCAAATGATTGCCTCGCCTGGTTCACCAACTACTTCTCTGATAGAGTTCAGTGTGTCAAATCGGAGGGCCTGTTGTCCGGGCCTCTGGCAGTCTCTATGAGGGTATCTCAGGGTTCAATTCTTGGACCGACTCTCTTCTCTGTAAACATCAATGATGTCGCTCTTGCTGCTGGTGAGTCTCTGATCCACCTCTACACAGACGACACCATTCTGTATACTTCTGGCCCTTCTTTGGACACTTTGTTAACAACCCTCCAGATGAGCTTCAATGCCATACAACTCTCCTTCCGTTGCCTCCAATTGTTCTTCAATACAAGTAAAACTAAATGCATGCTCTTCAACCGATCGCTGCCTGTACCTGCCCGCCCATCCAACATCACTACTCTGGACGGTTCTGACTTAGAATATAAGGACAACTACAAATACCCAGGTGTCTGACTCACATCAAACATCTCCAAACCAAAGTTAAATCTAGAATTGGTTTCCTATTTCGCAACAAAGCATCCTTCACTCATACTGCCCTTGTAAAACTGACCATCCTACCGATCCTCGACTTCGGTGATGTCATTTACAAAATAGCCTCCAATACCCTACTCAATAAATTGGATGCAGTCTTCACAGTGCCATCCGTTTAGTCACCAAAGCCCCATATACTACCCACGACTGCGACCTGTACGCTCTCGTTGGCTGGCCTTCGCTTCATACTCGTCGCCAAACCCACTGGCTCCAGGTCATCTACAAGACCCTGCTAGGTAAAGTCCCCCCTTATCTCAGCTCGCTGGTCACCATAGCAGCACCCACCTGTAGCATGGGCTCCCGCAGGTATCTCTCTCTGGTCACCCTCCAAAACCAATTCTTCCTTTGGCCGCCTCTCCTTCCAGTTCTCTGCTGCCAATGACTGGAACGAACTACAAAAATCTCTGAAAATGGAAACACTTATCTCCCTCACTAGCTTTAAGTACCAGCTGTCAAAGCAGCTCACAGATTACTGCACCTGTACATAGCCCATCTATAATTTAGCCCAAACAACTACCTCTCCCCCTACTGTATTTATTTATTTATTTTGCTCCTTTGCACCCCATTATTCATCTCTCTACTTTGCACAAATCTACAATTCCAGTGTTTTACTTGCTATATTGTATTTACTGCGACACCATGGACCTTTTTTGCCTTTACCTCCCTTATCTCACCTCATTTGCTCACATTGTATATAGACTTATTTTTCTACAGTATTATTGACTGTATGTTTATTTTACTCCATGTGTAACTCTGTGTTGTTGTATGTGTCAAACTGCTTTGCTTTATCTTGGCCAGCTTGCAATTGTAAATGAGAACTTGTTCTCAACTTGCCTACCTGGTTAAATAAAGGTGAAATTAAAAACAATATTTAAAAAAAATACAGAAGAAAGCCAAATTTGGTAAAATACCAAACCCATGTTATGGAAAGAACAGCTCCAATAAGCAAAGAGAAATGACAGTCCATCATTCCTTTAATAAGACATGAAGGTCAGTCAATCCAGAAAATGTCAAGAACTTTGAAAGTTTCTTCAAGTGCTGTCGCAAAAACCATCATGCGCTATGATGAAACTGGCTCTCATGAGGACCGCCACAGGAAAGGAAGACCCAGAGTTACCTCTGCTGTAGAGGATAAGCTCATTAGAGTTAACTGCACCTCAGGTTGCAGCATAAATAAATGCTTCAGAGTTCAAGTAACAGACACATCTTAAAGTCAACTGTTTGGAGGATATTGTGTGAATCAGGCATTCGTGGGCGAATTGCTGCAAAGAAATCACTACTAAAGGACACCAATAAGAAGAAGAGACATGCTTGGGACAAGAAGCACAAGCAATGGACATTAGACAGGTGGAAATATGTCCTTTGTTCTGATGAGTCCAATTTGAGATTTTTGGTTCCAAGGGCCATGTCTGTGACACGGATGATCTCTGCATGTGTGGTTCCCACCGTGAAGCAAGGAGGAGGAGGTGTAATGGTGCTTTGCTGATGACACTGTTGGTGATTTATTTAGAATTCAAGGCACACTTAACCAGCACGGCCACCACAGAATTCTGCAGCGATACACCATCCCACCTGGTTTGCGCTTTGTGGGGCTATCATTTCTTTTTTTAAAGTCTTAATGACCCAAAACACACCTCCAGGCTGTTTAAGGGCTATTTGACCAAGAAGGAGAGTGATGGTACTGCATCAGATGACCTGGCCTCCACAATCACCCAACCTCAACCCAATTGAGATGGTTTGGGATAAATTGGACAGCAGATTGAAGGACAGATATGCCAACAAATGCTCAGTATATGTGGGAACTCCTTCAAGACTGTTGGAAAAGCATTCCTCGTGAAGCTGGTTGAGAGAATGCCAAAATATATTTTGATTTGTATAACACTTTTTGGATTACTATATGATTCCATATGTTATTTCACAGTTTTGATGTCTTCACTGAAATTCTACAATGTAGAAAATAGTAAATAATGTAGAAAAACCATTGAATAAGTAGGTAAATATATATATATATATATATATATATATTGAGATGGTTTGGGATAAATTGGACAGCAGATTGAAGGACATATATATATATATATATAAATAAAATGAGTGGAGAACAGGAGGGCTTCTTAAAGAAAAACTAACAGGTCTGTGAGAGCCGGAATTCTTACTGGTTGGTAGGTGATCAAATACTTATGTCATGCAATAAAATGCTAATTAATTACTTAAAAATCATACAATGTGATTTTCTGGATTTTTGTTTTAGATTCCGCCTCTCACAGTTTAAGTGTACCTATGATAAAAATTAGACCTCTACATGCTTTGTAAGTAGGAAAACCTGCAAAATCAGCAGTGTATCAAATACTTGTTCTCCCCACTGTATATATAAATAAATACATAGTATATGCCCTGTTGGGGCTCTGTGGCAGCTCCGTTCCAGTGTGAGATGTTTTCACGTTGCCTCGCCCCAGGGTAATACACAAACACTTTTTGTTCCCAGTGTAGCAGGTGCCGAGGGGGATCTTTCTCTTTCGGCATAACAAAAATCAGGCTAATTGGTTTGGCTTGATTGGGCGCACACACACACACACACACCAGGAGTAGTGAGACCTTCGCTGTCGACCGGGAGGTGAGAGGAGCAGGCTAAAAATAGCCCCACTCAGTCTTAATGAGCATGTGGCAGCATACACAGGCTGCTTCCCAAATGGCACCTTATTTTCTACATAGTGCACTACGGGCCCTGGTCAAAAGTAGTGATCTACGTAGGGAGTAGTGTGCCGTTTTTGGTATTTACATTAACCCCCCCTTCCATTTGGTTTGTACACTGCTGCTACTCACTGTGTATTATCTATGCATAGTCACTTCACCCCTACCTACATGTACAAATGACCTCTACTAACTTGTGCACCCGTACATAGACTCGGTACTGGTACCCCCTGTATATAGCCTCGTTATTGTTATTTTATTGTGTTACTTTTTACTTTTGTTTATTTGGTAAATATTTTCTTAACTCTTTTGAACTGCACTGTTGGTTAAGGGCTTGCAAGTAAGCATTTCATGTTAAGGTCTACACTTGTATTCATTGCATGTGACAAATAAAGTTTGATTTGATTTGAGACAAAGCCACACAGTACAGGGGAAGAACCCACCCTTCACAGACCATTACTGTATTGTTGTCGTCAGGAAGGCAGCTGCATCCTTATAGACACCATGTCAGATATCATTAAACCAGGCAGGGACTGTAATATTCACAGTGCTGAGTAAACACAAACACCTGGCTAGGTTCTTGGCTTCCTTCACTGCTAGGCCTATTCCTTGACATGAAAGTGATGCACTGACCGTGAGGCTGCTGTCATGGCTTCGACATTTCTCATTTCAAGAGACGCCCCGGTAAAATAAAAAAGAATTCTGAACATATGAACCTAGCCAAGGTCACAGTGTTACATATTCAGCCGGCAGAGCCTGCCTCTTTACAGATGGCCTGGGTGCGCAGTATTAAAATATATATCTCTATGGCTGGGCCTGCTGCTAGTACAAGCTTGGTGTGAACTGGATCCCACACACTCAGGGAAGACATCCAAAAAGGTACCTCATCACACAGAAAACAACCATTTCTCATTATAAGTGAGGAGGATAGCAGGCCATATGTGCAGGCATATTCACATTCACAGGAGTGAGAAAGGCTTATTTTGGTGGTTACAAGATTAGATGCGTTTCTCTAGAGGAAGGTGGGCAACCATGGAGAAGAGGCTTTGCATGCTGTGTCTCGATTTTGTTTCGGAGAGAGGCATGTTTTAATGTTTGTGGTTTTGTTCTTTCTAAAACATTACAGGCAGGTTTAATGTTTGTTTTTTGGTGTGCACGCGCGTGTGTATGTGTTGTGGAGGAGGGTCTCTAAAAATCATTGACATTTCTCTAATAAAGACACATTTAATGTTTGGTGGGTTGTGTGTGTTTGATGGTGGGTGTCTCTTCCTGATAGGAAGGTTTACTATTTGACTGGTATTTGAGTGAAAGCAGCTTACAGGAGCTGTAATGTGAGCTTTAGGAGGCCTAGCCATCAACAGTATGAAGCATTGTAACCAGACACATACATTCACACACACAGCTTTTCCTTGAATAAGGAATTCATTATACAGAATGCATACCAAGGACGACGACTGACTCAACCTCAGAAACATTCCTCTTTCATTTACCTCTGTTACCTCTGCTAGAATGAATAATTGAATGAAAGTCATCTCTTGTGATCTCTTTTATTTTCCCCAGAGGATTTGAGGTCAGTGGTGTTAAGGCACTTCTGGGAGTAGTTGCAGCCAGCTTCCAGGTAGCTCCCCCTGTCAGAGAGACTGAGGCAGCGACGCGAATGACAACCCTCTGCTTTGCACTTCCTTCCTAGAGACACCTGTTGGCCTGAATCATTACCCACTGTCCATACACCCTGTTAGCTTTTACCACTGAGTGGACATTCACTTTCACTCATTCACACACACTCACTCACACTCAGAGGTTATGACAAGAAATTGGTCAAACAAACCAATCGCTGATAAGAGGATGGGTGAGATGGTTTCCACACATGCTGGTGGGTTATGTACCATCTGATGTTTGCTTTCCTGTGTGTGTGTGTGTGTGTGTGTGTGTGTGTGTGTGTGTGTGTGTGTGTTTCTCTCTCTCGGTTTTATGACAAATATGTGTTTTGAGGTAACAATATCAAACAACGCCTATGACAAATAGGTATGCCATGACTGGGCATATGTCTGTCTGGGGTAGATGTCCACCCATGGAGTAGGTGTCTGTCCTGAATGGGGTTCATGACTGGGCATAGGGTCATCTATAAAAATGCCGGGCAGGCCCAGTTGCCCATTATTTTGCCTACCATGACTATGTCCCCATAGAATGACAATGCCTTCATTCACAGGGCACGAGTAGTCACTGAATGGTTTGATGAGCATTAAAACGATGTAAACCATATGCCGTGGCCGTCTCAGTCACCAGATCTCAACCCAATTGAACACTTATGGGAGGTTCTGGAGCGGCGACTGAGACACCACCATCAACAAAACACCAAGTGATGGAATTTCTTGTGGAAGAACGGTGTAGAATCCCGTCAATAGAGTTCCAGTCATTTGTAGAATATATGCCACAGTGCATTGAAGCTGTTTGGCTGTGGTGGCCCAAAGCCCTTTTAAGAAACTTTATATTGGTGTTTCCTATATTTTGGCAATTACCTGTATGTTGGTGGGTTAGGCACACTCTGACATTTGCTTTCCTGTAAGTGTGTGTGTGTGTGTGTGTGTGTGTGTGTGTGTGTGTGTGTGTGTGTGTGTGTGTGTGTATATACACAGTATATCACAAAGTGAGTACACCCCTCACATTTTTGTAAATATTTGAGTATATCTTTTCATGTGACAACACTGAAGAAATGACACTTTGCTACAATGTAAAGTAGTGAGTGTACAGCTTGTATAACAGTGTACATTTGCTGTCCCCTCAAAATAACTCAACACACAGCCATTAATGTCTAAACCGCTGGCAACAAAAGTGAGTACACCCCTAAGTGAAAATGTCCCCTCAATGAACTGTAGCTCCCCAGTGCCGGCAGCACTCATGCAGCCCCAGACCATGACACTCCCACCACCGTGCTTGACTGTAGGCAAGACACACTTGTCTTTGTACTCCTCACCTGGTTGACGCCACACACGCTTGACACCATCTGAACCAAATCATTTCACTTCATTGGTTCCTTCCTACAGACACCTGTTGGCCTGAACCATTACCCACTGTCCATAACTTTTACCAGGGAGTGGACATTTACACACACACATGCACACACTCGGTGTGTATTTGTCAAACAAACCAATCGCTGATAAGAAGATGGGTGAGAATGTTCAGACACATGTAGGTGGGTTATGTACACTCTGACATTTGCTTTCCTGTAGGTTTGTGTGTGTGTGTCTGTTTGATGACAAAGGTCCAATCTGCTTTGATGTAACAATATCAAACAACACAATAACGAGCTTATGATTTTCCTTGACTTAACCTACAGCTGTTGGAGTTCCTCACAAAGTTGTATCCCAAAATTCTTGAGATAGACGTCAGTTAAAACAGAGGTTAAATTCGCTAAATAATTCAGGAGGAAAGGAGATTTTAAAAAAAGGTATGAAAGTACAGCTTTTAAAAGAGATAGAGAAAATAGAGGGTCTGTTAAGCAGAAGAGACAGAAATAAGTGAGAAATAATATCTGCCGCGTAACCAAGGCAACCCCATAACAAACATCAGGAAGGCCTACTCAAGTCTTTTAGGGCTGGTTGTGTACAACTAAGACAGACACAAAATGCACACACGACCAGGAGAAAGAATGCGCTTTTTAGGAGAGGAGGATGGGAAGAAGACAGAGGGTGGGAAAATGACAGAGGAGTGAAAAGGTCACAAACAAGCGCATGTAGAGAGGCATCACAAGTGAGTCAATGAGAGAGGAAATGTTGGAGAAGTGTAAGAAACAAAAATCACTTGACAAACAATCCATGTGGTATCTATTTGGACATCACAGTACAGGATCAAACTCTACTCAGAAGACTTAGATAATTGGCTCATTTCTTCAAGGCTGGGGGGAGACGTGATATCGTCAAATATTTATATAAAATGAGGACTTCATCAATGTGCACACACACACACACACACACACACACACACACACACACACACACACACACACACACACACACACACACATACACCTGCTGGAGTAATTAATAGCAAATAAATAGACTAATGAATATGAGGAGACGATAGCTCAGTACTGTCATATTCATGGTATCTTGAGCTGCTTCTGTTGTTGTTCGATGACAAACCTCTTGCTCTGTCTGCTAATGACTTGAGCATGAGGTGACTTATGTTTCCCCCAACATCACTGGCAATTAGTTTCCCTTGATTTGACATTCAAAAAAAAAAAAAGTCAACGTTTGAATAGATGCTAAAACGCTATTCAATATTCAAGATGTGTACAATAGCAAATTATGCCCATTAATTATCATACATTTACTACCAAACAGACACAAATCAGTGTCTTTCTGCTAGATGAACCGGAACCAAAATAACAGGAAGTGGTCATGTGCTGCTCAGTTGGAAGAGCATGGTGCTTGCAACACCAAGATCGTGAGTCGATTCCCACTGGGGCCACCCATGTGAAAATGAACGCACGTATGACTAAGTTGCTTTGGATAAAAGCACCTGTTAAATAGCATATATTATATTCTGTGTCATAGGAGGAAGAAGTGTCCGACTCAGTACATCTGACCACAAAACAAGTGTAAAGTGGTAGAAAAATCCCACATTTTCTTGTGGACCAGTATATATGTCCATAGAGAAATCACCAGGTAGGCACAATGGTTTGTTCTGCTCTCTTTCCACCCAGAGCTCTACCTATAAACACATGTTAACTAGTGGGCCTGGTAATGTAAAATAGTGAGGGAAAGTGTTATTTCCAGCACAGAACACTCATCTTCCCGCTGGTACACAGAAGAAACACATGCTGAAAAATTGGTCCTCACAGAACACTGAGCTACACTGAGGAAACAATATCACTTTGTTTAAGCCAACTCCTCTCTCCTCATTTACTGGAGCTTTGGACAGCTCTGCTCTGTATGTATGAGGAACAATCCCAAAGTCTCAACAATTAAATGAAGGGACTGTAGCATGTTGGTAGGAGGACGGACTCCTCAACTTTCTGAACACTAGCAAAGAGACTACAGTATGTAGTAATACCCTGGCAACATGTTCCATTAAAAAAAAAACAGATCCTCCCCGATCAGCCCTGCTGGGGCAATCGTTATTAACACATACACCGCCAGTCTCTCCTTTGTGGTACCTCAAAGGTCAGCTCACAACAATAATGAAACCGTCACTACCATGCCATAAATAACCTGTCAAATTAAGTGTGATAAAGATTATTCCCATCCATACGCGATTATCGTCACTCACGTTTTCATTGTTGTCGTTTCGATCAGTGGCTGTTTCTGAAAGACGAGGCTATACTTTCGACCTGAACTTTCTCTCGCGTGTTCTTTGTGCCTTCAAACAATACAAAGTAGGCCTAATACAGACATTATCTCTTGTCCTGTCTCTACTTAACTGCTGGGTGTAGCACCCAATCAGATTGAGCAACTTGTCACCTAAACACCATCAGATAGAATTCATAGCAAGCAGTGTACGGGAATGACATTCAGATGAACTGGAATGACATTCACTCTCATGGGATGCAAGGTAAAAAAAAAAAATAATAACTTCGCTGAAAGCCACACTTCCATTGTTACCACATAGAGGCATATGTCACTGTGCTTCTATGGCTATATATATATATATACATACGTACATACACACACTCTTTCTCGCTCTCTTTAGCAGTGCACACACACAGATTCAAAAACCGCACTTTGGAGATGTTTTATAGCATTTACAGAGAGTTAAAACAGGGATAGACACCAGTGTCACCCACCCACACACACACACTTCATAGCAGACAAGACAGCTCATAATCCAGTGCCGTTATCACAGTCAACACACCTATATTTGAGGTTTAATTAGATTTAAAAATGAAAACATCTCTCTCAGTATCATGGCAAAATATGTTGAATAGCATCAGATTAGCAACAAAACGGGTAATTTTGCTCTTTGGCCCATGGCAAAATGTGTAGAATTGTAGGTAATTAGCTTTAACAACACCAACATTCTCTCTCAGCCTCATGGCAAAATGTGTAGAAAAGCATGAGATTAGCTTTAAAACTGCAAATGTTTATCTTTGCCCCATGGCAAAACGTGTAGAGTTGCAAGAAGTTAAACAGCAACATTAGCCTTCAGTGACATTTTCTAGGAAATCATTAGCCGACACGGCAGTAGCGTAGCCAGAAATTCATTGGTGGGTGGGTCTGCCAAAATTTGTGCAATTTTGGAAAACTGCTAACTAAGGGAGATAAAGCACATAGTATATGCATGGTGACAAGACTTTTAGCCAAGTGACTGACGGTCACTTGTCAACTGGTGAAGGATAGAGAACACAAAGTTATGCAAAGGTTGTGTGTGTGTGTGTGTGTGTGTGGGGGGGGAAGCCATGTCTCAAATGATCCCCTATTTCCAATACAGTGCTCCACTTCTGATATAGTGAATACAGTCATTTGGCATTTGCACATAGTCTTCTGTATGACACAACAGAGAATGCTGATTGGCTGACAGCCGTTGTATATCAGACCGTATACCATGGGGGTATGACAAAACATATATTTTTACTGCTCTAATTACATTGGTAACCATTTTAGAATAGCAATAAGGTGCCTCGGGGGTTTGTGATATATGGCCAATATACCACGGCTAAGGCCTGTATCCAGGCACTCTGCGTTGCGTCGTGCTTAATAACAGCCCTTAGCCGTGGTATATTGGCCATATACCACACCCCCCTCGTGCCTTATTGCTTAAATATATCCTGGTTGTGATTGCAGGACGGGGTGTTAGGTAAGTGTTCTGTTGATCTAGCTGTAGGACAATCAGAGCGGTGTATGTGACCAATAAAATGTGATTTGATTCGATTTCTGCTATTAGAGAGGAGAACGTTGTACCATCACAGAACAGTTCTCCTGTTCATCCATCCAGATATATGAGAGAGAGAGAGAGAGAGAGAGAGAGAGAGAGAGAGAGAGAGAGAGAGAGAGAGAGAGAGAGAGAGAGAGAGAGAGAGAGAGAGAGGACATAGTTGCAAAAGGAGAGAATTATGCAGAGTGAGTGAGGGAAGGAACAAGAGAGATTGTGTGAAAATAAGAGAGAGAGAGAAAGATACAGACAGCGTGCACTGTAGAAAACCACCTTTTCACACATTCTGTCTGTTCCTCTCAACTTTTCTATCCCTCCCTCCCTGCCTTGCTCCCTCATTCTCTCTCTCTGCATGTCCTCATGTCTCCTGTGGTTCTCATGACACACGCAGACACAGGTGGTCAGACAGACTCGCACAGACTGACACACAGGCACACACTCACTCCCAGGCTGAGGGGCCATCTGCTCCTGAGTCACCTCTGATCACGTTTATCCCACTCTCCATCCTTTAATTTCTCCATCGATTCCCTTCTCATCTTCCCTCCATCCTCCTCTCGTGTCTCCAGATCCTCTCATCTGCTCTCTCTCTCTCTCTCTCTCTCTCTCTCTCTCTCAGAGTTCAGATCAGTCAGAGACAGGTCTAGGAATGATGCTAGTAATGGCTGGCTGACATTTCATGACTGTGATTCTAGATGACTAATAGGCTCTGAGTTTGGATATAAGCTCATTAAAACTTCTTCGGTATTGGTGCCCCGTCCACGGGACGGTTGAGCTAACGTAGGCTAATGCAATTAGTATGAGGCTGTAAGTAACAAGAAAACTTCCCAGGACATAGACATGTCTGATATTGGCAGAAACCTTAAATTCTTGTTAATCTAACTGCACTGTCCAATTTACAGAAGATATTACAGTGAAATAAAACCATGCTATGGTTTCAGGAGAGTGCCAATTTTGAACATGATAGGTTATTAATAAACAAATTAGGCACATGTGGGCAGTCTTGATAAAAAGTTTTGAACAGAAATCCAATGGTTCATTGGATCAGGCTAAAACTTTGGACATACACTGCTGACATCTAGTGGTCACAATCTAAATTGTATCTGGGCTCGATTAATACATTATGGCCTTTCTCTTGCATTTCAAAGATGATGGTACCAAAAATATATTTGTATTATCTTTTACCAGACTACACTTGTGTTAGATTCTCCTACATGCTGTTCACATTTCCACAAACTTCAAAGTGTTTCCTTTCAAATGGTACCAAGAATATGCATATCATTGCTTCATGTCCTGAGCTACAGGCAGTTAGATTTGGGTATGTCATTTTAGGTGAAAATTGAAAAAAAGGGGCGGATCCTTAGGTTTTAAGTGACAATTTCTTGATTGTGTTGATGAACTCCGATGAAGATACAACTGTATCTACAGGGACTACGGAAGAGGGCTGCAAGTACATTTCTTCCTGATGTGCTGACAGTGTACTTGATTATGCCTTTTAATACAGAGACAAGGTGCCTTTTAATACAAAGACAAGGTGCCTTTTAATGCAAAGACAAGGTGCCTTTTAATGCAAAGACAAGGTGCCTTTTAATACAGAGACAAGGTGCCTTTTAATACAAAGACAAGGTGCCTTTTAATACAGAGACAAGGTGCCTTTTAATACAGAGGCAAGGTGCCTTTTAATACAAAGACAAGGTGCCTTTTAATGCAAAGACAAGGTGCCTTTTAATGCAAAGACAAGGTGCCTTTTAATGCAGAGACAAGGTGCCTTTTAATACAGAGACAAGGTGCCTTTTAATACAGAGACAAGGTGCCTTTTAATACAGAGACAAGGTGCCGTCAGCGTGAAACTAGCTTTCATCTTCCCCAATCTCTGTTTCGGGTGATAATATAACAACTATAAATAAGTCTAGTGTGCAGAGACACAGGCAATTAAACAGACTCATAATAATAAATGTGGAGGGATGACTGAAAATAAACGGTTCTTCCAACCTATTTCCCTCCATGTTTACCCACGGCAACAGAGGCACAATAGCACTTTCTTAGCATTTTCTGAGTAAGAGCTAAGTGAGAAAAACAAGTTGACACTGATTTCCTTCTGTTTAGCTGGAGGGATACACAGTCAAAGCCCATTTGTAGCAGCAGACACAACACTTAAGTAACATCAGAATCGATTTAGATTAGGGCTATTCAACTGGGCCTCCAGGACCACAGCTCTGCTGTTTTTCAACTGGCCCCTGTAATCAGGGACTGATTCAGACCTGGGAAACCAGGTGAGTTGGCCTCTCTGGGCAATCAATGATAACACATCTATGGGGATTTAACAATAATACATCTATATAATAGCATGTAGAATGATTAGGCTAGACAATACACTACTAAATGCGTACGTAGGTAATCGTGTGCGGGAGATATCTTTCATAAGGAATTGAACTCTGGGTCCTGTATTTCCCCGTTCCGCAAATGAGACTCAGCGTGGTGGTGTTCATGCCAGGAGTCATGCACACAGCCACACACACATACCACTAATCAAGGGGAATTACAACCTACACAGATGCATGTTAACATGGAAAACATGCATGACCTGGAAAGTGCACATCAGTAGCCTAGGCCAGATGAGCTCTAATGAAGGAGAGGTGGTTACTCATCTATACAGTTTAGCCTTTATAGAGACCTGAGAAAATGTGTATAGCCTCAACCTACACACCCACACATCTATCTTTATCATCACAGTGAGCTGAACATAACAGAACGTGGCCCATTACAGACTACGGAGAACAGACACAGGCCCAGATTATCCTGTTCTGTTCTCACCAGAGTTCTTTTTATGGTCAAAATCATTCCATTATGGTCCCAGGGTGAGACTTAGCAGGCTGCCTGTATGCATCCCTCCTCATCTCTACTCTCCTGACCTCCTCTCATCCCGCTCTCCCCTCCCCCCCAGAGTCTCTGAAACAGGACACTGTCCACCTGAGAATACAGCTTTCTGGGTCACGGTGACAACGGCCAGGGTTTACACACTCTCCTGTGTGTGTGTGTGTGTGCGCACGCGCGTGCGTTGGTGTGTGTGTGTGTGCGCGTGCGTGTGTGAGAGAGAGGGAAAGAGAGAGTGAGCGAGAGAATGAGGTAGTGAGACACACTAATGCTCAGAGAAACAGAGCAGTTTGTAATGAAGAAGAAACACTTCAGATTAAAGATGAGGAGATTAAGCATTTACAACTCTCTCTCTCCACCTCCTTCCCGCCCACACTTTCACCATCTCTGTACCTGTCTCTCCTCCTCTCCCTTTCGGCCTCTTTCTCTCTGCCCGTCTCCCTCTCTTGTCTGAGTTGCAGTTTTGAGAAGTCTGTCTGTCAGCCAGTCTGTCTGTCAGCCAGTCTGTCTGTCAGCCTGCCTGCCTGTCAGCCTGCCTGCCTGTCAGCCTGCCTGCCTGTCAGCCTGCCTGTCTGTCAGCCTGCCTGTCTGTCTGCTGTGCTGCATAAGTGAATATCTCACGGAGGGAGAACGGGAGGCATGCTGCTTGTCTGATAGCAATTAGACCTTGACACGTTCACCTTGAATCCCCCTCTAAACAAAAAACCTCCGCCCTCCCGTGAGCTACTCTTCCCTCTCTTCTGGTGCATAACAAGTAGAGAACGTCACTACATTCCCAACATCAAACCACAATAATGCTTGATGAATTTAACAAATCACCATGTGCAGGGAATGTAGCAGTGGGGGGAAAAAAACTAAAAACTGGAAGACGAGTTTGACTGTTTCAAGGGCACCCACACACTGCACGGCACACACGCATGTTCCTAACTTCCTACTCCTTCAGAATAATACCTCTGTAGATGTATATCAGACACCTACACACAGGTACAGGTACTCAAGCAGTAGACAGTTGGAGGTGGCCGTTCTCCATTCCTGTCAGCATCGGTCTACTGTCACCGCTATATAGTACACTACTTTTGACCATATATAGGGAATAGAGTGACATTTGGGACGCAGTCTTTCATCTGAGCTGCCTGATAAGAACCAGGGAATACACACTATAGCGTGCCACAGTGATGCTCTGACCAAGCCCTGAGTATACAGAGAACACATCTGTGTGCATCACTCTCCAATTGCTAAGCCAGGCCTGAAATCGCAGTCAATAATAAATACTAGATGATTTATTGAGCAATAAAAACAAAAAGACAGAAAGTCCTTGAGGGTTTGACTATTCTCCAGAAGAGTTTTCATCTCTAGTGCAGTCAAGAGGGACGGAGGGATGAATGGATGGGTGGAGGAACAGGGTCAACATTTATCAGGCAAAAAGCGGTGTCCCCTTCGGGAACAAGAGGATCCCCTCAAAGAACAAGAGAATCGTGTTTATATGGGAAGGACGAAACAAAAGAGGGCAATAATTGGAGGACTATAAAATAAATGTCTCATGAAATGTTCACACACACACACACACACACAGGTGAGAGGGTCCACGAGGAATCGTGATAGGACTAGAACAGTAGCCACCTCAATTTCCCTGGATTTCAGTGCATCCGGTAACAGCAGTCAGTTTGTCCTTGCAACACGATCACATTCCAGGTCACTGATTTAGCGGACACCGCCGCAGCCCTCGACCTCTGGGGGCCGTAGCGCCTGTCATCGATGTCAATAAAACATTTTTTTTTTAAACATAATAAATCATTGAGTGTAACCCTCCAAAAAGTAATTAATTCATAAACCTTTTTAAATTTCCATATGTACTAGGAAGCTAAGTGTTTGTTTCTTGGGCATCAGGAATTTGACTGAAAAAGTGCCACAGGTCTTTTTTTTTTTTTTACTCATTTGAAAGTATAAGGGGGACAACGAACAAATGCCACAGTCAAGGCTACGATGGTGCCAGTGCAATGACTGGTGCTTACGGAGGTGCTCAAAAGCACATGTAGTTCTTTATGAGTTTTAGTTTAGAAAACAATCTCTTTGCAGATGTGACAGTTACAGGGATGGTAAAAACAGCTTAATTTCCATAGCAACATCGGGGAAACTGGGCAGAAGGGAGGAGGGCTTCAAATACAGCAGTTCTGTAACATATTTAATTTTAGCCCCTCAATTCTCCTTAATTGCCGGCCCCAACACATTACGGAAAGAGATTAACTGTATAGGAAGGTCTTCTGGATACTGGACAGTCAATAAATTGGCAGATGCAAACAGATGATGGTATTTAGCAGACAAAAGTTCTTGAGGGTTTGAACAGAAAAAAAGAAGAAAAAAAAGTGGTTAGTGATTTTCGTTCATACTGGTGAAACTGGTGTTTGAGTTGTGTGGTTACAATATCAACAGTCCCCAATCTCTGGAATATCTTGGCATGCCTCAAAATGTGTTTAAATTGTGTGAAGCGCAATGGACATGTAAAACACAATGTCTCAGGAAAGACTGTCTGAGTTGGCAACTCAGTAATAGTATGGACCTACAGGCCGCGGTGAAAACATTTGCACACAAAATAGGAGGACTTCAGGAGACCAGGGGAGTCTCTCAAGTTGGATTTCATTTGATTTAGGCCCAAATGAATTTACCTTGAATATTACAGCACATTTGTGTAGGGTATTAGCCAGACAAAACCCGCTGAGCAAAACCCGCTCAACAATACCGTCTGAATTTATCCTCAAACAAACTACTTTTTTTTCTTCATTGTTAGGCTCTGATTTTTTAGAAATAGCACCTAAATCGCAGCAAAAAAACAGTATACAGCTATAGATAGTACACTTCATAATGAAACAATCTCTAGTGAGTTATAGCGTTGAGGGTGGATTGACTATTTTTGGCATTAATGCAGAGAAACAGTGTTTCAGGTATGATAGAAATACAGGGCTGAGGCCAATCGAGGTCGGACCAGGCGAGGACAGTGTTATTTTAGCTGCCGAGCGGTGCTGTGAGGGTCAGTATCAGAGATGTATTACATTCAGAGCCTTGACCGACTGCAGGGCGTGTTTCCCCGATAGCCGTACAGGGGGGGGGGGGCCCTGTCCTCCAACTCAAGGCTTCCTGTCTAATATAATCTGAGTTTCTTATTAATAGTACTGTAGCCAACCTGCTCGCTGGGGTATGGGGCTGACAAATTATACACTTAACCTTGGAGAACTCCTAACATTTCCAGTAAACATTTTCAATAGAAGGTTCATATTGATTCGACTCTATTTAAAAAAGCATTCTCTCCCGTATCCGTTCAGTGAATCTAAAAGTAGATTTTAAATCTGAAACTGTACACTGACCAACGGAATGAGAGAAGTACAGATACATAGAGAGGTAGAGAGAGAGAAGGGGTAGAGAGAGGTAGAGAGAGAGTGGGAAGAGGGGTAGAGAGAGGGAAGAGAGATTGGGAGAGAGGAGAAGAGAGAGGAGAAGAGAGAGAGAGAGGGAAGAGAGGTTGAGAGAGAGGAGAAGCGAGAGAGAGGAGAAGAGAGAGAGAGAGGTAGAGACAGATCAGTGATGACCATCTGGTCCTCACAGTGAGGTGTGCTGAAGGCAAAGCCATCTCAGTGGGCGTCGGCGCCGGAACTCAGCGTCAGCTGGGCCCCACCGGGTCATATATTACCTAACTGAAACCCATCTCTGGCCTGCTTGTTTGAGCCTACAGTGAATTCTCGTTTTGGCCAAATTGCAAAAACAATATGTGAGTGACCTTTCAGGAAATGTGTACGAGTGATAACTAGGAACAAACTTTTCCACATTTTCTTTGTAGACTGTGTGTGTGTCCTACCTGTATCTCCATGCCCTGCTCCAGCAGTCTCTTGGCCTGGTTCTCCACCTCCAGTCTGGCTCTGCTGATCAGCAGCAGGTCATTCTCTATCACGTCTATACCAGACAGATCCACCCCCTGGGACAGATAGTCTGGAGAGAGGGAGAAGAGGGTGTTAGAGGGTGTGTGTGTGTGTGTGTGTGTGTGTGTGTGTGTGTGTGTGTGTGTGTGTGTGTGTGTGTGTGTGTGTGTGTGTTTGCATATGTACACCTTCAGATATTTTTCTGAGATCTAGAAAAACACCCTCCAACATTTGACAATATAACATTTGGCATTCAGTGCGATTTATTTTCATTTCAATAGAAAACCAGCCTCCCACAATACAGACTCCGAACAATACAGCCTACTAAAATACAGCCTCCTACAATACAGCCTCCCACAATACAGACTCCGAACAATACAGCCTACTAAAATACAGCCTCCTACAATACAGCCTCCTACAATACAGCCTCCCACAAGACAGACTCCGAACAATACAGCCTACTAAAATACAGCCTCCTACAATACAGCCTCCCACAAGACAGACTCCGAACAATACAGCCTACTAAAATACAGCCTCCTACAATACAGCCTCCCACAATACAGACTCCGAACAATACAGCCTACTAAAATACAGCCTCCTACAATACAGCCTCCCACAATACAGACTCCGAACAATACAGCCTACTAAAATACAGCCTCCTACAATACAGCCTCCCACAATACAGACTCCGAACAATACAGCCTACTAAAATACAGCCTACTAAAATACAGCCTCCTACAGTATTGGAGAGTGAAGGTCAAAGGGAAAACGTGACAAGCACACAGCTGTAGACATAGAAAACAGGTGGAACTGCAGTCAATAGGAAAGGTAGCAGTATATGTTGACTTTTAAACTGCGTGTGTGTGTGTGTGTGTGTGTGTGTGTGTGTGTCAGCCAGATGTTCTATGCAGATGGGTTGATCCAATTAACCCCTTGCTAACATTCATTAAGACCTTCCCATGACTCACTCACACACACACCCACACACACCCACACACACACCTTCAGTCCCCTCTACAACCTATTGTGTTAAAAACAATACATAGTTGAATCTTTAAAAACCCTGTCACAAAAATAAATGTGAACCAGCGACACAGGTAGGGAAAGCGAAGCTACCATTTCAGTGCAATCCAAAGGAGAGAGCAGGCAGGCAGATAAATAATCTGAAATAGCTTTAATGTCTTTGTCTAGACTCTCTGCTCTGCGCAGAGCGCTGTGCTCCCCAGTGAGAGAAGTCAGTCAGCAGACTGGCCAGGGAGAAGCGATTGGACAGCAGAATATCTAATCCAAAGACAATCCACTCACAGACAACTAAAATTCACATCCCTAGTATGCTCTTCCCTGTGTGTGTGTGTGTGTGTGTGTGTGTGTGTGTGTGTGTGTGTGTGTGCGCGTGTGCGTGTGTGTGTGTGTGTGTGTGTGCGTGTGTGTGTGTGTGTCAGGCATGGAGTGTGTGTGGGGCAGCCCCCAGGGACGGCCCTGGGCATTAGTATATTTTTGGGGGGGTGGCTAAGTCAAGGTTTCAAATTACTGTTGAGCATTAGAATAATAGAATACACAAAGTGCAATTTCGAAATTTGGTTGTGTATCAGCGATTTCTCTCATTGTTATGTCAGCCACTCAATTAGCTGGGTAGACAAGCTTCCCAAAGGACTCATTTAGTTTGGTACTGTCCATATGCAGCTTGTTACTGGTCACAGGTCCAGGAATGACTGAAGAATTGCAACATTTACCTAGAGCTACCTCTGTAGATAGCACTACTGGGTGATTTGAAAAGTCTTAGTCAATTGATCAATAATATAATAAAACATTTCACAATCTGTAGAAACTATGAGAATAGAAAGTTTCAGAACTTTTGTGAAACATCACAGCACAGTTGAAAAAGATATGGCAAATAGAAATCCAATATGGATGGTGTTGAGAGATAGATGGGAGGGGTTGAATGGAGCTGAAGGGTGGGATTAACAACAAGATAACAAGATAAATATCTGTCTGTAAAATGTATATAGGTTCAGAACTTTTGTGAAACATCACAAAAAATAATAATATGGCAAATGAAATAAAACGGACTAGACGGACTAGAGAAATAGAGGGGAGAGGTTAAGGGTAGGAGGACAGGACCAAAAACAAACTAAATATAACTATTGTAAAATATACTGTGTTTGTAAAATGTATATAGTATGTATAATCTGGAAGTAGAAGCCTAAGTGTTGTTGTCCATTAGTTTACTCCAATTAGGGGAAGTAGGGATAGAAAATAATAAAGGAAAATATATTTTTTTAAAGATGTATGTATGTATGTATGTATGTATGTATGTATGTATAGTACATACTTATTTTCCACCATAATTTACAAATAAATTCTTTAAAAATCCTACAATGTGATTTTCTGGATTTTTTTTCTCATTTTGTCTGTCATAGTAGAAGTGTACCTATGATGAATATTACAGGCCTCTCATCTTTTTAAGTGGGAGAACTTGCACAATTGGTGGCTGACTAAATACTTTTTTGCCCCACTGTATGTATGTATGTATGTATGTATGTATGTATGTATGTATGTATGTATGTATGTATGTATGTATGTATGTATGTATGTATGTATGTATGTATAGTACCAGTAAAACGTTTGGACACACCTACTCATTCAATGGTTTTCATTATTTTTCCTATGTTCTACATTGTATAATAATAGTGAAGACATCAAAACTATGAAATAACACATATGGAATCATGTAGTAACCAAAAAAAGTGTTAAACAAATCCAAATATATTTTATATTTGAGGTTCTTCAAAGTAGCCACCCTTTGCCTTGATGACAGCTTTGCACACTCTTGGCATTCTCTCAACAGCTCAAATAAGCAAAGAGAGACGACAGTCCATCATTACTATAAGACATGAAGGTCAGTCAATCCGGAAAATGTAAAGAACTTTGAAAGTTTCTTCAAGTGCAGTTGCAAAAACCACCAAGCGCTATGATGAAAATGGCTCTCATGAGGACCGTCACAGGAAAGGAAGGGTGGGGGGGAACCTCACTGGCAAAACATTTTTGTACGCCAACCCCCCCACCTCACAACCAAATATCACCTAGGGCCCCCAAAGTGCTAGGGTCGGCCCAGGCAGCCACTCAGATAACAATACCCTTCCGAGGGGCTAAGGGTATGGTTAAGAATTATAATTTGTTGTTGAGAAATGCTGGTTAGAAAACGCTGTACTTCAATCCTTTCTAGCTTGGCCACTGGCCAGGTAGTGACGGCTAGCAAGGTCCTCTTTGGCACTGCTGGCACCATGATGTGCATGTTGGTGGCGTCTTGTGGTGCCTCTACACTGGGCCCTCGGTCTGTGTTGTGCCATTGCACTGGGAATCGGTTACTGATTCAACATCAATCAGCCTGCCTCATCGTCGGCCATATTTATCTGCACTGAGAAGACCCGTCTAAACCACAGCCTGGGAAACGGAAGGCATTACACTGAAAACAACTCCAACTGTGACCTTGGAAACACAATTTAGTCAATACAAGGTACAAGGGAAGAAAGGGACTTCTGATAAGAAACATTAGCCATGACTCAATATGGCCGACTGGAAGCTCTCTAGGACGGGAGAGGATGCTGAAATTACTTCACAAAACATGCAATTCACTTCACAGCTGATAAGGAGGAGGAGGCAACAAATAGAGAGAGATTGTTATTGTCCAGAGAGCCAAGCCTCCATCTTAAAATTAGAAAGGAGAGATGAGAACGAGAGAAAGCGAGAGAGAGGGGGGGGGGGGCAATTTCTTGGGATAGCCTTCCAAATAAGCTTTCTAAATTCCCTTCTGCCATATGTGCCTCAGCTCTCTGGCTCCATCAATATGTGAACCTCTTAAAAGGTATTCACAGGAACAGAATACAGCAAGAGCAATGGTGAATCCGCGTTTCACTTTCAAAGGGGAAAGGAGAAAGCCTGCAAGTAACATCCATCGCAACGGCGGCGAATTCTGCAGAGATTGCGTGAAATTACATTTGAACGGTCCACATTTCCAGAGTAAATGCAACCATCTAGGACACCATAGTGTGAAAGTGAATGTATAAGCTACTACTAAAGTACTACAGGTGTGAAAGCCATTTAGAGAGTCAATGTTACGATAAAGCATCCAGTAAAATGTTAGTGTGGATGGCTGGTAAAGACAATCACAGCACACAGTTTTTAGTGTGTACATAAAGCTGAAGAGAATCGCTCGAACCCTGGCGCAGTCAGAGTCATTATTGTGACAATGACATACCTCACTCAGACAGGAGCCCTATTGAATAAAAAAACAAACATTTTTCCTTATGTAACCCAGAGACGGGGTTAAAACTAGTGCACTGTTCAGGGACCAGAGACGTATTATCATTGTTGTCTCAGCCTGTGATTGGACAGACTGTAACAACTGTACCATGAGTTCTCATTGGTTCCATACACCGAGCTTCCCTTCTATTGTCTGTCTGTCAGATGGACGAGAGGATAGAGAATGTGTTTGTAAGTCATTGGGCCGGGAGCCGCCACAAATCCACACACACAAGGGGACACGAGGATTAGCGGAGAGAGACTAGACAGGGACTGGGTACAGTAGGAGTCAGCCTCTCTCCTAATGTTGATTTTTTTTAACCCAGGTTTCTGAGAACCAGTTTCAGAGTGGAGGGCTAAAATAGCTCTGTAGTCATATCTGGACACCAGGGACGACATAGGACCCCGTTTCCACACTTGTTTGTGTGTAACTGCTAACATAAACCTGTGAATTTGCTGCCAAAGCCGAGATGTGAAATAAACAAAGAGGAATCAGATAAGCTCGAGAGATGTTAAAATGTTTATTTGCCAAGCAGAGCACGTGTTTGTTTGTGTGTGTGTGTGTGTAGTGTGTGTGTGCGCGTGTAACCTCCGCGCTGCTTGAAGGTCACCCTTAGTGTTTATTGGCACTCAGTCCTTTCCCAGGCCTTCCCAACGCCTCTCAGACAGCAACACATAAGCACATGCTCCCTCCACAGCAACAAGGAGTGAGTGTGTGTGTGTGTGTGTGTGTGTGTGTGTGTGTGTGTGTGTGTGTGTGTGTGTGTGTGTGTGTGTGTGTGTGTGTGTGTGTGTGTGTGTGTGTGTGTGTGTGTGTGTGTGTGTGTGTGTGTGTGTGTGAGAGAGGGGTGGCTTGCACACCCTCCCAGTGGGACAGTGAACAACAGGAAGAGACGAGCTCCAACTCCATGGTCCACAGAGGGGCCTAGTGCACAAAATACAACCCCAGGAGAGAACACTGTGTGGGGGAGACAGGGCTAACCTTCCTCCCTAGAGACTAGATGGTGTTTACACCAATGATGGCTCTGGAATTATCATCAAATCTCATCAGCCAGTTTATCACACTGTCCCCATGTTTTATTAAGAGGGAAATAAACAGCTATGTTTCATAGGTCTTTCAGTGAAGAAATGTGAACTGTGTTCACCTTGGCCAAATATATGCACGTACGGAGACATAGCCAGCCTGGGTTGCACTCAGCCTGCTACAGGATGACCCCTGAACTCAGATGACCACTGACCGCACGCAGAATACACTAAAATCATCTCTCTCAGTATAGGGCTATGAGTGAGGGGGAGAAGAGAGGGATGAAAAGGAGAAGAGAAAATACACTCAAGAGGTCAAAGGGACATGAGGTACTGTGATTAACACATAGTGACATAATCTAAGAACACTCTGCTATCCTGTCTGTCATTACTAAACAGGCAGACTGGGTGAGGTCATCAAAGAGGGTCAGTAAATGATGTAATCACAGAGAGCCCAGAAGGTCATCCGTGTTGTTATCCGTGATGTGACCTCAGTGAGGTTTAATGATTCAGAATGGAGTAACGCTGGTGTGTGTGTGTGTGTGTGTGTGTGTCTGTCAAAAAGGAAGGCGTAGCAGGTGGCAATGGGGTGGTTTTTAAGCCAATTTCCTGCAATTCCACAAATTTGAGCTGAGAGACATTTCTGCAGTTTCAGAGCAAATTTCCTGCAATTCTACACATTTTGTCATGGCCCTGAGATAAATATATTCTGCCATGGAGCTGAGAGAAAATGTTGCCATTTTAAAACAAATTTCCTACAATACTATGTATTTTGTCATGGCTAATATGTTATTTTTCTCAAACATAATAACAAAATCAATACTGCTGAATAAATTGTTTTTGGAATTTTAAATTATCCCAGACTGCCTAGCCTAGCTTGTATTTTGGTGATTGTTAGTTCTCAAAGATTTTATAATTAAAAAAAGATATATAGGTCAATTATCTTTTCTACGTACATTTTATCTGCTTTTAGTTGTTGAAGTTTACACTGAAAGCATTTTGATTCTGATAATTGTTTTACCGTTTGTTCCCGCCCAAGTCTTTTCTATGCAGAAAAATCCCTGACTGTCTGAAATCTTGTGTCAGTTACAGGAGTTTGATCAGGTTCCAGCCACTGTCTGCTCAGTCACCTCATCCCTCCCTCGCTCTCTCTTTCTCCTCCAGTTGCAGACTACACAATCAGCCCTGACAGGCTGTTTCTGCCCCATTAGCTCTTGCCATGGGGCACTGATCTACAGCCACAACACAGATAGTCAATATGGCTGGAGCTGGGCAGACACCCACAGCGAGTGCACAGTGGACTCGTCAGCAGTGACAGGCTCTGGCACGGCGACTCTTTCATCCCACTCGCTCTCTCTTCCCTCTCACTCTTCCCACTCGCTCTCTCTTCCCTCTCCCTTTCCGACGCACACACGCTCTTCACACACACACGAAATGGGGAAAAGGTAGAGAAACCCAAGCAAACAGCAACCTGTAGGGGCATCAGGGGACAGGGTTGGATATGGGATTGCAATATTAATACCAGCATCAAACATTTATGGGCATTCTCTCCTCCAAGCAGAGAAGTAGAAAATGATTTGTGTGTGTGCGCGTGTGTGTGTGTGTTAGGGCTGCACAATTAATTGAATTCACATAAAGATCGCAAGAGATCCATGATGCATGTATATTTTGAAACGTCACTCATGTAACGTCCACTTTTATAGTTTACTCCGTTTGTCAGTTTGCATGCTGCTCTGTTAGGACAAATGCAGTCAACAGATTGTACCAAACAGGAACGATGCTGCTTTTCCCTTTGTTTCTTAATATACACTTAGAAATGTCTTCTTTTTTTTTTCTTTCAGAAAATATATTTTTTTTGGTCCATTAAAATAAAATAAAATAGATCAGAAATATAGTGTAGACACTGTTAATGTCACTCCTGTGTTCCAATGATCATTGAGCCTTTTAAAATGATAAACTTGGATTAGATAACACAACGTGCCATTGGAACACAGGAGTGATGTTTGCTTATAATGGGCATCTGTACGCCTATGTAGATATTCCATAAAAAATCAGCCGTTTCCAGCAACAATAGTCATTTACAACATTAACATTGTCTATACTGTATTTCTGATCAATTTTATGTTACTTTAATGAACCAAAAAAAGTGTTTTTCTTTAAAAAAATGCAAACATTGCAAACACAATATTTGGCAAAAAAACTATTTGCAATTAGATTTTTTGCGCATATCGTGCAGCTCTAGCATGTGTGTTTGCATTGTACAGTTTACCAGTTCTACAGGAATGACTATGACTCCTCTAAAGCACAGCATAGCAACAAAATATGCCTATTGAGAAGTGCCATAGCTCTGTATTTACAGTGCATTCGGAAATCATTCAACCCGTGAACTTTTTCCACATTTTGTTATTCTAAAATTGATTGACAATTTAATATAAACACAATGACAAAGCAAAAACAGTTTTTTTTTAGAAATGTTTGCTAATTAATATATATATATTTTTAAAACGCAAATATCACAAGTATTCCGACCCTTTACTCTACTTTGTTGAAGCACCATTGGCAGCGATTAAAGCCTCGAGTCTTCTTGGGTATGATGCTACAAGGTTGGCACACCTGTATTTGGGGCGTTTCTCCCATTCTTCTCTGCAGATCCTCTCAAGCTCTATCAGGTTGGATGGGGAGCGTCGCTGCACAGCTATTTTCAGGTCTCTGATGTTAGATCAGGTTCAAGTCCGGGCTCTAGCTGGGCCACTCAAGGACATTGAGACTTGTCCCGAAGCCACTCTTGTGTTGTCCTGGCTGTGTGCTTAGGGTCGTTTTCTTGTTGAAAGGTGAACAGGAGGTCCTGAGCGCTCTGGAGCAGGTTTTCATCAAGGATCTCTCTGTACTTTGCTCTGTTCATCTTTCCCTCGATCCTGACTAGTCTCCTAGTCCCTGCCGCTGAAAAACATCCCCACAGCATGCTGCTGCTGTCACCACGCTTCACCGTAGGGATGACGGCAGGTTTCTTCCAGATGTGACATCGGCTGTTACTGTGACCGTATTACCGCCAGACCAGCAGTCACGAGTCATGATGGCAGTCAAATTCCACATGACCGTTTAGTCACTGTAATTAGGCTTCTATCAAGCTCTGATGCTGCTGATGGTCATTAGTAACCTACAAAACTTGCTAATTGCCTGGTACTCAACACTATATTGTCCCTCTAATCACTCTGACATTAATGCGCAAATGTAATCAGAAATCTAATCAAACACTTCATGAGAGCCCATGAGCTCATGTTGCTAGTGGTTGTATTAATTTAGGATCTATCCCATCCCAGAACTGTCCCAGACTATGTTTGGAATATTTCCTTCTCGCACAGAATATTTATTTATTTACCTTTATTTAACCAGGTAGGCAAGTTGAGAACAAGTTCTCATTTACAATTGCGACCTGGCCAAGATAAAGCAACGAATATAATAGGTTGACTTTTATACTATGGGGATAGTAGATAGATAAAGGCTAGAGCTTTTGCTGTTCGTTAGGCAAACACATCTTGTTGGCTGATGAAAAGTAAAATGTGGACAGTTCTTCCAATATCTTCAATATGCGCCTCGGAATTGGATAAGGCGCGTGCAGATGCGTCCCCGATGTGTCGGTCTTCACTTGTAGCCTGTAAGAAAGACCAGATCACATGATGGAGAGCCATTTCAGTGAGAGGTGTCGTGTCTTTGGCTATGCCGGATTAAGTGTTATGACATGCTATTCTATAAAATAATTTCTCTGTAATTAATATTACCTGATTAAGCTAATCAGGTAAATGTAATTAACTAGAAAGTCGGGGCACCACAAAATAATGTTTATAGAGCTGTTATCTTCCAAATAAACTCAAAGACCTGGTAATCTTTTACCTCAATAGCAGTCAATTTTTAATCGTCACTTTATTTAGTCTCATCTGAAAGTTGTAAATTCTTGGTTCACGAACCCTGGCTAACAAGTTGAATCAGCAATACAAAATTTGGTTTAATTACTTATTTACTAAATAATCACACAGAATTACATCTACACAGAATGGATCATACATTGATTATAAAATGTCAAAGGAAAACGTCCCTAGCGGACGGAACAGATGCTACTTAATATAATGTTTACATACCCTACATTATCCATCTCATGGATATGGATATACTGTACTCTATCATCTACTGCATCTTTATGTAATACGTGTATCACTAGCCACTTTAAACTATGCCACTTTGTTTACATACCCTACATTATCCATTTCATATGGATATGCATATACTGTACTCGATACCATCTACTGCATCTTGCCTATGCCGTTCTGTACCATCACTCATTCATATCTTTATGTACATATTCTTTATCCCTTTACACTTGTGTGTATAAGGTAGTAGTTTTGGAATTGTTAGGTTAGATTACTCATTGGTTATTACTGCATTGTCGGAACTAGAAGCACAAGCATTTCGCTACACTCGCATTAACATCTGCTAACCATGTGTATGTGACAAATACATTTGATTTGATTTGACGGCTGGTTACACAAAGAAAGGGGGATGGGTTTTGAATGAAAGAGCGGGAAGACTGAGGAACAAAAAGATTTTGTCTCTCTATCGGGCCGTAGGCAGCTATGCTATCGTAAATACAGTATCTTATGCATTCTAAATAACCGCCCATTTAAAAAAGGAAAATGCAATAAATATTTACTCTGAGCTGCGCTTCAGTAGATTGGTCGTAGATAGAAGGCGGGGTGGTCCAGCATGGATCTCTGGTCCTCTGAAGAATGTCTAGTGGTGAACTGGAACGTGGTAGAATGGATACTCTGTCCGTCCTCTCCTAGCCCACGTTTAGCGGGTGGAGAGGGTATCACTTTTTTAGTGAAGTTCATACCAAGTTGCCATACTTTTATGCTTATGCTATATTCTGGCTGGTATCGTCGAAATTCATCCTGCCGGCATGTAGGTTGTCACCTTCACGTTGCGATTCAATGCTAATTTGGTTGCGATTCAGTGCTAGGTTCCTGTCGTTCAACCAGAGCCCACGCTGAGGTTGGCTTAGCTCTGTAGGTGATCTTGTCCTTTCAATGTGGGGACCGCAAGTCTGCACGTCCTTGGAACAGAAAGTTGAATTTTCATCAACGGGTTTATATAGTGGTGAAAGAAGGGCGTGTTTCATAGTTTACAACCAAAGTCTGTTCCCTTGGGCGGGGCCTCTGAGTGAGTAGAGTTTCTCTATGACAAACCGTTCTCTCATTTAAGAAGCTAAAATTACATTGAATCTTCACAGTTTCATATTTAAACATTTAAATTGCACAACAATTCCATGTGAATCTGATAACTAGAATGAGTCGACTTTCCAAGATACTACTAATGACAGGATGACAAACTGTAATGTCTCAGACAACAACTGATCTGAGATCATATTCATTAAGTACCAATGCATATGTTCAACTGGTGGATTACCAAAATATGGTTCCGTTTCCCACCTTTCGATGTTACCAGACTCTCTATGTTACAAAAGGCTTTACAAGAGTCAACTCCATAAAGTAGAGAGAGAAAAGGGGAAAGGTATTTATGGGGGTCATAAATCTCCCCCTACAGGCCAACATCATGACAGTGGTGCTTTGGGGCATGCAGCCGGGAGAGTAGAATAGTAATGATAATATTCAGCCCAAGGGCACAACGGTCACTGGCCGCAAGAGGCATGGTTTTTCAGGGGGGCATTACGGCCACACAAAGGGATGCCGCGGGGAAATTGCAAGCATTATCAAGTGCTTGTCAAATTGCGAATGAGAAACTAATGCAGTGTGTACAGCCTGCGCAAAAAAAACAAAGCAGAGCTCATACCTTTCATGCAACTTTTTTCAAATCATCATTAGAGTCACATCAAGCAGCCTTACAATGTATTAAAAATCCAAACATATATCCCAACGTTTTTTTAGAACAACTAAAGTTACTTTAATAACTCTAAATTAAGAATTTAGGAATAGCTTTTTTGTTAACTGCTCAACACAGAATAGCCGTATGTGCACACTCAAATCTTTGAGAAAATATCCTTCCTATTTTATTCAGCTATGTTCAATTATATTCTTCATACTATAAAATAATGCCAAATGCAAAATGAACTAGTGTAGCCCACAGCCAGATGGCATAGCCAGATCGGGGCTTAACATAAGGACAACTCAGAGTATGCTATTCTGTTCTTCTGAAATAGACCACATTTTCTTCATATAATGTTTCTTTAGACCTGTCTAAAATAAATCATGGATTTATTGTGATGGTGTAAACTATACTAAATTGATTTATTAGACTTTTTAAAATGTAGATGTTCCAAAGGTCTGCATCAGTGGCTTGTAGGCTATGCGTGCAAGACAGGATGTGTTTGTTAATTAACAGTCAATTACCATGACAGTTATTTGCTTGACAATCACCGGCTGACTAAATTTCATGACCACCACAGCCCTAGATGTGATGCTTGGCATTCAGGCCAAAGAGTTTAATCTTGGTTTCATCAGACCAGAGAATCTTGTTTCTCATGGTCTGAGAGTCCTTTTGGAAGCCTTTTGGCAAACTCTGTCATATGCCTTGTGGCATCCCTCTGGCCACTCTACCATAAAGGCCTGATTGGAGGAGTGCTGCAGAGATGGGAGAACCCTCTAGAAGGACAACCATCTCCACAGAAGAACTCTGGAGCTCTGTCAGAGTCACCATCAGGTTCTTGGTCACCTCCCTGACCAAGGCTCTTCTGCCCCGATTGCTCAGTTTATTATTTAATACTTTTTGGAATAAGGCTGTAACGTGGCAAAATGTGGAAAAAGTCAAGGGGTCTGAATACTTTGTGAATGCACTGTATATTCCCTACAGGCTGCATCTAATCTAACCTGGTCATGTTGCCAGATATTCTTCATAAATGAGCAAACTCCTTTGTCATTCAAAGTGTCATTAAAATCAACAAAAGAGTAAGATAAAACAAGCAAATCTGGCAACCAGGCTAGTGTGACTAATGGATTGAGGGCAATTATGTCTGTCCTATCAGACAGGTGTATAATACCTGACGATTGGCCAAAATCCCCAAGGGTTCACCTACCATTACCATTGGCACAGTTGGCGAGCCCGGTCTTCAAGAGAGTGCAAACACACAGACTGGCATGGTGACAAAGAGAGGGAGAAAGACACAAAAAGGGAGAGTGTGTGTGAGTGAGAGGGCGACAGAGAGAATTTTGAATTTTAAAATCGACCTTTGGCACAATTCCGAGATGTCTTCCATCAATGCAGTGACACTGGCACCAGCGGAAAACACCCTCCGAAGAAAACCATATGTGCTCTGATGCCTCGGAGTTGAGAGAGACAGCTCCTCTTTCATTTTGCCATTTCCTGGCAAAATATAACATCATTATCCTCTGTCTGACATTGACATCCCAATTTCAGTACTGAAATCTAACCAATCTGTGGAATGTGAATCCTAATGACTGTGTTCCAGAACTTATGTGGAGGAAATCGCCATTACTGAACACAGGCTTGAAAGCTGCATCTTGATGGTGTCATGTCGATCTGTAGAGCTAGTGCCACTTAGGCTACAGACACACTAGAGCAGTGGGCTACAGGCCTACCAAAACCGACCCGCGAGTGATTTTTTTGGGGGAGAAAAATAAATAAATAAATAAATATATATATATACATACATACACACAGCAAAATCACCAGGAATTCAGAAAAAAAAAATGACTGAAAGAATAAACGTTTTGTTTTCGAAATGATAGTTTCCGGATTTGACCATATTAATGACCCAAGGCTAGTATTTCTGTGTGTTATTATAATTAAGTCTATGATTTGATAGAGCAGTCTGACTGAGCGGTGGTAGGCAGCAGCAGGCTCGTAAGCATTCATTCAAACAGCACTTTACTGCGTTTGCCAGCAGCTCTTCGCAATGCTTCAAGCATTGCGCTGTTTATGACTTC
Source organism: Oncorhynchus kisutch (assembly GCF_002021735.2). NCBI lineage: Eukaryota > Metazoa > Chordata > Actinopteri > Salmoniformes > Salmonidae > Oncorhynchus > Oncorhynchus kisutch. The sequence goes on along the minus strand of NC_034182.2, from coordinate 11,630,713 downwards.
AAACCTATCAACTCTCCACTCGAGATTAGGCTTGCAATACTAAAGTATCTATTAGAACATCCAATAGTCAAAGGTATATGAAATACAAATGGTATAGAGAGAAATAGTCCTATAATAACTACATCCTAAAACTTCTTACCTGGAAATATTGAAGACTCATGTTAAAAGGAACCACCAGCTTTCAAATGTTATCATGTTCTGAGCAAGGAACTGAAACGTTAGCTTACTTACATGGCACATATTGCACTTTTACTTTCTTCTCCAACAGTTTGTTTTTGCATTATTTAAACCAAATTGAACATGTTTCATTATTTATTTGAGACGAATTTGATTTCATTGATGTATTATATTAAGTTAAAATAAAAGTGTTCATTGTTCATTCAGTATTGTTGTAATTGGCATTATTACAAATATATATATATATATATATATATATATATATATATATATATATATATATATATATATATATATAAAAATCTGCCGATTAATTGGTATTGGCTTTTTTTGGTCCTCCAATAATTGGTATCGGTGTCGGAAAATCTTAAATCGGTCGACCTCTAAAAGAGAGGGGTTGATAGAGAGAATGTTGAGAGAGAAAGGTGGATACAGAGAGAAATAGAACGTGTTAGAGCCATGCAGCCAGAGAAGAGGGAGGGAGGGTGGGCGAGGTGAGTAGGAAGGGCTATTAGTGCTCAGAGACGGAGCGAGTGAGAGTGGGAGAGGGAAAGAGGCGAGAGAGCGCAGCACAGCCAGAGAGCAGAACAGTGGTCTCTCTACTCCAGCCTGGATCCTTACACACATCTCATTGAGACCAGTCCCGGGAAACAGACCCTGAGGACTTAACTACACCATCTTGCCCGTCACACACAGCCAGAGACCGACTCAGCAGCTTCTGGTCCTTTCCTCTCTCTATCTCTTCCTCCGTCACTCTACCTGGGAGAGAGTGTTCCACCTGGCTATCTATGCTGACAGTGCTTTGAGGTAGAGCACGGACACACGACTACCTCAGAGGACAAGGTAAACATCTATCACTGATTCCTCCATTCTCTGTTACAATAGCGCGCTTGATATCGAATGTCAGTCTGTACACTGACGCAAATAAATGCATTTCAGATGCGTTCAAAAACTACCTCAAAATGACAACAGTAATGACTTAATTTCTTGACAAAACCACTCTCATTTTCTACCTCTGCTGAACCGTGAGGAACGGCTGTCAAAACGCCACCATACTGTACAGTATGTGCACACTAATCGGCAGAGTTCAAAAGAACAACTGGAGCAAAAAGCCTGCAGACTTCTCACTTGCATTGAACCAACAGACAAAGAACCACCAGCCGTGTGCGCTCACTGCATGTACAGAACCCATAGCGCTCTAGCACAGTCTCTGCCTGTCTGCTCCGCCAGCCTACAGTCGCACAGTAGAGAGATAACTTGACCAACAGAGCACAGTCTCACCCAAAGGGATTATATTTCCGCTCCCTCTCCTGCCTGCCCACTTACTCAACGCTCTGCTGCTAATGTTAAGCATCACTTATGAGCGCGGCGTCTCTGAAGCCTTGCTCTTAGCGCGGTGCAAACACACCGCTCTCATAACAGCCTGAGCCTTCCACTCATCTCCCACACGTAGAGAGACACACACACGTAGACACACACACCAAATACACCTTCTCAGAGTGCTCTGTGAGCTGTCATGCGTGCAAGTGAAGAACTGAAAGCCAGGGGCTTAACCTCCGTGTGCAGTGCCACGGTGTGAAATGACAGAAACCAAACCACGTGCTCGGTGTCATACGGATCCCACACGGTCGTGTTCCGTGTCATACGGATCCCAAACTGTCGTGTTCCGTGTCATACGGATCCCAAACTGTCGTGTTCCGTGTCATACGGATCCCAAACTGTCATGTTCCGTGTCATACGGATCCCAAACTGTCATGTTCCGTGTCATGACGATCATACACTGTCATGTTCCATGTCATACGGATCATGCAGTGTTATATGCTCTGTGTCATATGGATCATACACTGTCATGTTCTATGTCATACGGATCATACTCTCTGTCATATGAGTTTCTCTCTTCTCCCAGTAGCACTACCACTCTCTGGCCCTCTCGAGCTTCTGTTCACACACAGCCAAACAGCCACAGCAAGAGATGAAGACAGAGAGATGAAGACAGAGAGAGAGCGAGAGAGAGAGCAAGAGGGAGAGCAAGAGGGAGAGCGAGCAAGAGGGAGCAAGTGAGTGAGATGACAGAGGAGGGAGGGAGCCTGCACAAAGGACCAGTTCAAAGACTGAGGGCTCATTTGTCAAACAAACGCATGACAGAGACTTCAGTATCAAGAACAGCAGATGGCCTTGAATAGCCAACGGTATAATAAGTAAGACATCCACTATGAATCAAACAAGAGATAGAACACCTCTCTCTTTATGTCTCTTCATCCCTCTTCATCCCCTTTTCTTGGGGGAGGATCATTAATTCAATAAAAACCCAAATTAGAGGTTATTAACAAAACACACTATAACAGACAGGCAGATCTATCACTGGGTTAACTTAACGTACAGTTACTGATACAGCTCAACAGACTGTCTGGATAATGATCATTTGGGTCTGATATGTCATGACACACTTTCTTCTCATTCATTGTCCTCCTATCATTTACGTCTCTTCCTCTCTCCATCTTTTCTTTTTGTTCTCCAGGACGACGATTGAGGGAGGAAAAATAAACAGAAGGATGATGATGTCGTCCACTGATTTGTCCCCCTCTCTGACTCTATGTTAGAAAGAGAGAGAGAGAGAACGCACCAAATGCCACATAGGTGGCGGCCCAGTGTTCTAATATATTCTCCTCCCTCTCCAAAGTAGCTAATGACCTTCCTCCCAGCCTGGTCTGAATTTGTACAAGGTGCCACAGCACTGAGGTGATCCTGCCTCACTCCAGTGGAATTACAAGGTGTGAGGAGAAGGAAAAGGCCATTGACCTTTGCTCCGCTCTCTGGAAGGTGATGGAGGGGTGTTTCTGAAGGGTGTCGGGGGGGGGGGATACGTACAGAAGGAAAAGGGGAGGACAGTTGAGTATCAGCCAGGCACTGCTCTGGCTCTGTTAAGATCCAAGGAGGACTACAGATCAAATAACAAAGAACAACGAGCAGCTGCCTAAAAGAAACCATTCATTTAGTAAAACACGTGGATGGACGCTACAATGCACATCCTCTCCCTACCCACTGCGGACGACCGGTGAATGTGTTTCTGCGTTTAATGAATCCTCAGTGCTTCTCCCTAACCGGAATACAGTGTTTTTATTGGATGTACGAGAGCACAGACTAGTCCTCTGTGATCCATCACTGTTGTTTGCAGCCTCTGGGGTAAAACAAAACCGAGAAATGTTTTGAAGGTGGACTGCTTTTTCTCTCATGGTGGAGCTGAATTTGAAATAGAAAAGGAAGGATTCAAGAAGCACAGTTTCAGCTTGCTCCAACTGCACTCATCGGCACCATCATCTCCCCGTTATTTTGACAAAGGGCTGCACCATTAGGATTAAACGTGTGCCAAGTGGAGATTCCTGCTGCTACTACATAAGTATTATGATTACTACTACTACAGAACTATGGTTGGAGCTTATGATTTCCTATTGAGGCCTCAGCAAGTCGGCTCTGGCTGGTTCATGGACTTTTGAAGGGGAGACGGCACACGAGGGAGGGGTGAGTACAGTGCGTCTGTAATATGATTGCTTACGGAGCCACAAAAGGACAGTCTTTTTGGACAGTCCTTCTCTGGACAGATCACACAGGAAACGGTTATATCTAGAAATAAAAGCAAAGCAAGGACATTAATTACTGAAATACCTAAGGACATGGACACATTTGATCAAAGTAGCCACAAAACACAACTCTAAACCTAATGTAACAACAAAACACTGACATCACTATTAGTTCCAGTCAGCAAAGAATTTAACACTTGATAAAGGTGTCAGCAATGAAGGAATAAAGGCAGAGTACTCATGTTTCACTCTTTCCACAAAGAGAAAAACTTATCATGCACAGCAGAAAAACATTTTTTTTAAAGCACAACGGAAAGCTGCGGAAGTTGGCTCTTTGACTTATAATTGACACCTTTTGAAAGATTCCATCAAGATGACATCACAAAACGAGTTTGTGATTGAAACTTCCACACTCGAAAAGGTTCACACGTCGGCCACATTTCACAGGTAAAAATACACTCAGACGAAGTCCCAGACACAAAAACAGACAGACAGATTGACATTTAAAAAGAATAGAAATAGCCTATTCTTCACTGTTGTATGCTCCCATATAACCTAGTTTCAACTTCCTGAAGATACAGGAGATGACAATGAGACACATAAGACATAGATGAAAGGAAGTCAAGAGTCATGTATGCTATACACTTTTGTGGTGAAACACAACACCTTTACCCCCCCCCCCCCCCATATATATGTTAATGCAATCAGTCCCGGTTCTGATCCCTCTCCTTTCCCTCCTCTCTCTGTGTCACCACGTCTCTCTAGGATAATGCATACCCCTCCTGTGCTGAACTCAGAAGCCGCCATGAGCAACGTTACTGTCCTCGACACCTCGGAACCCTCTGACCTTGATATGACCCAGTCTGCCGCCCCCTACCCCGTCAGCTTCCAGGTACACGCTCACATCACATCTACTTTCTTTAAAACTTAGTTCCACGTCAGTTACCGTGATTAAAGCAGTGATCACAGAAAATCTATTTTCACGATAAAAGCAGATTTCACGATTAAAGCAGATTTCACGATTAAAGCCTACAGTTGAAGTCGGAAGTTTACATACACCTTAGCCAAATACATTTAATCTCAGTTTCACAATTCCTGACATTTAATCCTAGTAAAAATTCCCTCTTAGGTCAGTTAGGATCACCACTATATTTTAAGAATGTGAAATGTCCGAATAATAGTAGAGAGAATTATTTATTTCAGCTTTTATTTATTTCATCACATTCCCAGTGGGTCAGAAGTTTACATACATTCAATTAGTATTTGATAGCATTGCCTTTATATTGTTTAACTTGGGTCAAACGTTTCAGGTAGACTTCCACAAGCTTCCCACAATAAGTTGGGTGAATTTTGACCCATTCCTCCTGACAGAGCTGGTGTAACCGAGTCAGGTTTGTAGGCCTCCTTGCTTGCACACACTTTTTCAGTTCTGCCAAAAAATTATCTATGGGATTGAGGTCAGGGCTTTGTGATGGCCTCTCCAATGCCTTGGCTTTGTTGTCCTTAAGCCATTGTGCCACAACTTTGGAAGTATGCTTGGGGTCATAGTCCATTTGGAAGACCCATTTGAGACCAAGCTTTAACTTCCTGACTGATGTCTTGAGATGTTGCTTCAATATATCCACATAATTCTCTTTCATCATGATGCCATCTATTTTGTGAAGTGTTCCAGTCCCTCTTGCAGCAAAGCACCCCCACAACATGATGCTGCCACCCCCGTGCTTCACGGTTCGGATGGTGTTCTTCAGCTTGCAAGCTTCCCCCTTCTTCCTCCAAACATAACAATGGTCATTATGGCCAAACAGTTCTATTTTTGTTTCATCAGAGGACATTTCTCCAAAAAGTACCATCTTTGTCACCATGTGCAGTTGCAAACCGTAGTCTGGCTTTTTTTATGGCGGTTTTGGAGCAGTGGCTTCTTCCTTGCTGAGCAGCCTTTCAGGATATGTCGATATAGGACTTGTTTTACTGTGGCTATAGATACTTTTGTACCTGTTTCCTCCAGCATCTTCACAAGGTCCTTTGCTGTTGTTCTGGGATTGAGTTGCACTTTTCGCAACAAAGTACGTTAATCTCTAAGAGACAGTACGCGTCTCCATCTTGAGCGGTATGACGGCTGCTTGGTCCCATGGTGTTTATACTTGCGTAATATTGTTTGTACAGATGAACGTGATACCTTCAGGCATTTGGAAATTGCTCCCAAGGATGAACCAGACTAGTGGAGGTCTACAATTGTTTTTCTGAAGTCTTGGCTGATTTCTTTTGATTTTCCCATGATGTCAAGCAAAGAGGCACTGAGTTTGAAGGTAAGCCTTGAAATAAATCCACAGGTACACCTCCAATTTACTCAAATGATGTCAATAAGCCTATCAGAAGCTTCTAAAGCCATTACATCATTTTCTGGAATTTTCCATGTTGTTTAAAGGCACAGTCAACTTAGCGTATGTAAACCCCTGACACACTGAAATTATAAGTGAAATAATCGGTCTGTAAACAATTGTTGGAAAAATGACTTTTGTCATTCAAAGTAGATGTCCTAACAGACTTGCCAAAACTATAGTTTGTTAACAAGATATTTGTGGAGTGGTTGAAAAACGAGTTTCAATGACTCCAACTTGTGTGTGTAAACTTCCGACTTAAACTGTATATCGCAATGAAAGCAGTTATCACAATGAAATTGGTTATCATGATACAAGCAGATATTACAATACTATTATTGTGATAGCATTTAGTTTTACGATAATGATACTATTATCCTCCAGGTGTCGCTGACAGGGTTCCTGCTGCTGGAGATCGTGCTGGGCCTAAGCAGTAACCTGACAGTGCTGGTCCTCTACTGCATGAAGCAGAACCTCATCACCTCCGTGTCCAACATCGTCACCATGAATCTCCACGTCCTAGACGTACTAGTGAGTGTCAGTATTTGATGTTTCCATTAGGCACGGGCCTCGGATCAGTGAAAATACAAACTTTAACCATTGGGAGGGAGAACACAAAACTGACCTTAGATCAATGTGTGGGGAAAATTCCAGTGAGTGTCTAAAATGAGATGATTGCAGTGAAATTGGTCTGTGACAAATTTCAAGATTCTTCAGGAATCTGTAGAAGGAGACAAATTTAACTAATAATAATCTTTATCCGTATTTATCTCTCTGGTTCCAGGTGTGTGTGTCTTGCATCCCTCTGACTGCCGTGGTAATACTCCTCCCCCTAGAGGCTGATACAGCACTGGTCTGCTGCTTCCACGAGGCCTGTGTCTCCTTCGCTAGCGTAGCCACTGCCTCGAACGTGCTAGCCATCACTGTCGACCGCTACGACATCTCAGTGCGTCCAGCCAACCGCATGCTAACCATGGGCCGCGCCGTGGCTCTGCTGGGCTTCATTTGGGCTATGTCCTTCTTCAGTTTCCTGGTCCCCTTCATGGAGGTGGGCTTCTTCAGCGATTTTGGCTCCGAGTTTGTCAACCAGACTGCAGTTGCCTCTGTGGTCCATACTAATGAGTACTACACAGAGCTGGGGCTGTACTACCACCTCTTGGCTCAGATCCCCATCTTCTTCTTCACAGCCGTAGTCATGCTGGTGACCTACTACAAGATACTCCAGGCACTGAACATCCGCATCGGGACGCGCTTCCAACACAACCAGCCCAAGAAGAAGCAGCGCAAGAAGAAGACCATCTCCTTGACCACCGCAACGCAGGTGGAATCTACAGATGCGTCCCAGGGCAGCGGGGCGGTCAGAGGGGGCGGAAACCCACCTGCTGTCCTGTCCATGCGGACCTCCGTCTCCGTTCTCATGGCTCTGCGCAGGGCCGTTAAACGCCACCGGGAACGGCGGGAGAGGCAGAAACGAGTCTTCAGGATGTCCCTACTCATCATCTCCACCTTCCTGCTCTGCTGGACGCCAATCACAGTCCTCAACACAGTCATCCTCAGCGCAGGGCCCTCAGACTTCATGGTCAAGTTGCGGTTGGGTTTCCTGGTCATGGCCTACGGGACGACCATCTTCCACCCGCTGCTCTACGCCTTCACCAGGCAAAAGTTCCAGAAGGTGTTGAAGAGCAAGATGAAGAGGGTGGTGTCCGTGGTGGAGGCTGAGCCCATGCCCAACAACGTGGTCATTCACAACTCCTGGATCGACCCCAAGAGGAACAACAAGAAAGTCACCTTCGAGGAGACTGAGGTCAGGCAGAAGTGTCTATCTTCCCAGGACCTGGAATCAAACAACATCGTCTGTCTTCCATGATAAGGCTATAGTGCATCGTGAAGATTGGCGCGGCTTGGGGGCAGTTAAGTCGAAAGACATACCTCTCAACAGAGGTGGCAGAGTGGGATAACTTGGAATAAGCTATGTCCATCTTCAGAGAAAGTGGAATAAAGAGAATTTCTGAGAAGCCATTGAATATCTGCATGGCTAGAGGGAGTTGGTAGACATGAGTCTGAGCCAAGGTCAAGACAGAAAAGCTTCGGTTCAGAAGATGCAGAATAAGACAATGTGGATTATGAGGACGTGAAATAAGAATACAATGGAATAAGCAACGGACACATACAGGGTGACAAAACATTATCAGGAACCGACTCATTTTAAAAAGAGAAACCACTTATCCAAAGCAGTAATGTAAATGGAAGTGTTTTACCTGTATAGTTTCCCTAAAGGGGATCATTTATTACTATTTATTGGAAGAGGTTGATGCGGTGTCAAGGACAATTTAAACAAAGTACTGTACCTACTGCATGGTGTTGTTATAGTCCGTAACATAATTATTGTGTATAGTCATGTACAGTGTATAGAATAAATATATGTTTACAACACAAAGGAAAGATTCACCCATTTTGAATGTTATATTGTATTGTGCATCTCTGAGCTATGAACAATGATGCAAAATGCGTCAGACTGTATTTCTGCCTGCTTGAATGGCCTTTTAGCTCAGATACACATGAAAACAAATGACCCCTGGAATCGATAGAACATAGACAAATATGATATAACATTTAAAATAGGTGACTTTAGTATTTGTCCTTTTATAATAAATAACATGGAAAAAGTTTAGAGGCCATTCTGTTGGGTATTCTGGTTAAAGGGCCTTCTGTCACATATTCCCCACTTCACTATGCTTTTGTAAACTTGGCCACTAAGGCACAGATGACATCAACTCAGTGTAGCGTCACAAATATTTACAGGTGAAATTCCACTTCCCCCTTTCCTGTCCTCTGAGAGTCTCTTTCCATGTGCCTGTTATATGTGTGATTTAGTGTAAGATGGAGGGATAGAAACAGAGGCAAGCAGCACTTTACAACCTAAGCGAGAGGCTGCAATCTGAATCACAATCACAGCATTACTAAGACATGACCTTATGATTTCAACACATAATCAGCGCCTGTAGCCTAACCATCCAGCTGCTCTACCGGCCGTAACACAGCTGTTATGCTACTTCTCTTATTATCTAGCCACAGGCCGGGGTGAAGAGAACAGCATGGCTGCCAAAACTGAAGCCTGCTTCCTTTCATAATCACACTGAGGCCAACTGGCAAATCAATCTGTATTTTCTGGTTGGAGTTGGAGGACACAGAGTGAGCGAGTGACTGAGGACTCGGACCTACTGCAGTCCATAGCGCTTAGCAAGGCTGGGGCAAGTGGGGGGAGAATTCTGAAGTGGTCTAGTCACGGGCTATGTGGTGTTGATACGACACTCGCCACAACACTTGCCCTTGCCTCTCTCCCCTCTCTCCCACGCTTGATGCCTTGTGATTACCAAGGCTAGGACTGCTAGCTAGATCATAAAGGCTGACTGTGGCAGGCGATGCATCACAATCACTCTCCCTCCCCGCCGCCATCATGACACGGGAAGGTCAAGGTGGTTTACCCTATTCTATTCTGTGTCAGAGATGCGGTCACGCACGCACGCACGCACACACACACACACACAATACCAATGCACTGTACCTAGCAATCTGTTCAGCTGAGAGAGGGCATCTAGATGCTAGGAAGGGGAGGGGATGTGAGCGAGGGGAGAAATGTCTGGACACTTAAAGAATGACTCATATTCTGTAATGCATTCAAGGTTAAAAACATTTTGTCTAAACTGCCATTCAAGATGTCCTTGCAATGTTTGTATTGGGCAAGTGTGTGTAAAATGTACATCCCTCTCATATCTCTCGGCCGATGAGATAATAGGGTACATTTCCTTTGAGGAATTCTTTTTTTGACCTACACAGTGTGTGGGGTGTGGTCATATGCCATATCAGTCAAGGCACCATGTGAGGTCAGGAAGAGAACGGCGTAAAAAAAACTACAAAAAAAACTCTGTGGAACAGTTTGGCTGGGCGTCAACCGCCCCACTCTGTAGAGGTCAGAGTGGCTCTATGCTTTGGGTATGGTATGCAGCCAAGCTTTCTGTTTTAGAACCCTCATCGAATGGCCCTCTGAGTCTCCTAAAAATCACTTTGTCTCCATGAGCATTTTAAGAGCTGGGGCACTTTGCTGGCTGTTTGCCAGCAAGCAGCACTAAAGACAGGTTGGCGAAGTTGATTGAAGATCCATCTAACTGTTCATTACAGGTTGGCTCGCTCCTCAGGCGCCATTACCAAATGAACGCGAGAACCACTTGTCTACATGAAGTAAATGAGTAATGCATAGACAAACCAACACTTTACCACAATCTTCACAACTTGACTGATTGTCTATGCCTACATAGAGGATGTGCACACTGCACAGGTTCACGAAAGTTAGATTCCAGGCTACATTTCATTGGTCGAAAACATCAAGCCTATTCTTTATATAGGCCTCGGCTATCGGTCTCTACATGAGTAGAGTGCCGAGGAGGATACATTGAACAGCTATCCTCTCTGAAGTAGCAGAGTAATCTCGCCTGTCTAAGCGATCAGTCTCACAGAACTCTGAGTCATCAGACCGGAGTGGAGCAGAATTCTATTCTAGAATGAAATGAAGAAAAATGAGCCTAGACAGAGGATGTCAAAACCACCAAACATTCTTCAGGAAATATAGACCTATCAGCATTGCCAGCTGGGGAGCCAAATGGAATTTACTGATAAGATTGGAACAGTTGGTTCAACCTCTCATGAATACTTCCTAGGGTGTTTGGTGACATCATCTTAATCCTGTATGTCATCCCGGGCGCTACCTGGAAAACTACTCAGAGTAGGCCTATCTGACTGAAATATCCGCCTCTGGTCCTCTGGACCACACCATTTCCCACCCTCTTAGCTCACTTACTGCACCCCAGGCCCCCTCTCTCTCTTCCATCTCTCACTCTCTCTCCTTACCTTTCCATCTATACAGTATCTCTCTCCTCTGTTCCCTCTAACAACACTCAGCCCAGGGTCGCACGTGGCCGATAAGAGGAGTGCTTTTGATCCCGGAGGCCCTGCGTTTTCTAGTGTTCTGGAGTGTTCTGTGTGACAGGGTTGTTATGTAAAAGGTTGTTATGCATTTGTTATGTATGACCAAAAAAGGTCTAGCTCATATGAGGAGAGGTGTTTTGTGGTGCTGGGCCTCTCAATGGCTTAGCCAACTGCCAACTATACTTTGTCAATAAATTGAACACAATGAATTGCATTTCCATCCTTGTCCCCCTTTCTTCAATCTTCCCTCTCTTCTCTGTTATCCCTCCTTCCTTTCCTCCACTCCCATGTGAGTAGCCTCTGTCTGACTGACAGTCAGGACCATTGTGTCATTATAGCTGGTCTCTGGGGCTGGCTGCTGTGACTGACGGTTACCACAGTGACTGACACTTCATCCGCTCTGACTGACAGCCAGGGCTGTGGTCCCAAGGCAGCGGAAACCAATAAAGCCGAGATATGAGAGGAAGACGACATAGACACGACTGGATTAAAATTTGCCAAAGATATGGAGTCAAATGAGACAATGCAGTACCACCAAATTATTGCTCGATGACATCATATGCAGTCACACTGAAAATACAATGAACAAACATATAAAACACAACATGTGAAGTGTTGGTCCCATGTTTCATGAGCTGAAATAAAAGATCCCTGAAATGTTCCATACGCACAAAAAGCTTCTCTCTCAAATTTTGTGCTCACATTTGTTTACATCCCTGTTGGTGAGCATGTCTCCTTTGCCAAGATAATCCATCCACCTGACTGGTGTGGCATATCAAGAAGCTGACTATACAGCATGATCACTACACATGTGCACCTTGTGCTGGGGACAATAAAAGGCCACTCTAAAATAGTCCGTTTTGTCACACAACACAATGCCATAGATGTCTTAAGTTTTGAGGGAGTGTGCAATAGGCATGCTGACAGTAGGAATGTCCACCAGAGCTGTTGCTCTATTTAATTTCTCTACCATAAGCAACCTCAAACTTCGTTTTTAGAATTTGGCAGTACGTCCAACCGGCCTCACAACCGCAGACCACATGTATAACGTTGTGTGGTCCAGCAGTTTGCTGATGTCAAAGTTGTGAACAGAGTGCCCCATGGTGGCGGTGGGGTTATGGTATGGGCAGGCATAAGCTACGGAAAACAAACACAACTGCATTTTATCGATGACAATTTGAATGCACAGAGATACCTTGACAGAAACCTTGAGGTCCATTCATCTGCCACCATCACTTAATGCTTCAGCATGATAATGCACGGCCAAATGTCGCAAGGATCTGTACACAATTCCTGGAAGCTGAAAATGACCCAGTTCTTCCATGGCCTGCATACTCACCAGACATGTCACCCATTGAGCATGTTTGGGATGCTCTGGATCGACATGTACGACAGAGTGTCCAGTTCCTGCCAATATCCAGCAACTTCGCACAGCCATTGAAGAAGATTAGGACAACATTCCACAGGCCACAATCAACAGCCTGATCAACTCGAAGCGAAGGAGATGTGTCATACTGCATGAGGCAAATGGTGGTCACACCAGATACTGACTGGTTGTCTGATCCACACCCCTACTTCATCTGTTCAGATGAATATCTGTATTCCCAGTCGTGAAATCCATAGAATTGGCGCTAATTCATTTATTGATTTCCTTCCTTATAGGATCTGTAACCCAAATCTTTGAAATGGTGGCATGTTGCATTTACTTTTTTGTTCAGTATAGTTTGTTTTCTATTATAAGTAGCAGATATTGAAAGTTGTAGTAAATTTGATCCAAGCCAAAGCCAATCCTACAACAGACGGCTACGATACGCGCAGTCCAACATCAGTGCAAACATCAGTGCAAATAAAGGGAATAGGGATGTGGCTTTTGATTCCCTCCTCAACAACAGCAGGCTGCTCTCTCTGTGTCCCCTCCATCCCGCCACCGCATCCACTTCAATCACTTTATTACATTCGGCAGGTGGCTCTCCCCCCAGTCACCCCCCTTCTGCAGCCATCCATCCCTTGTTTACTCACTCGTTCTTTCTCCACCATCCATCCCCCATCTGATCCCCTCTCCCTCTCCTCCTATTCAGTCTCTCCCTCTCCTCCCTCCTACCTGTTCAGTGTTCTCATCCCTGCCCAATGCTTTAGGCTGACAGAAGAAAGCACTCCAAATCACATTAGGCTGGCTGTGCTGTGTGATTGTATTAGGCCAGCAGCAGTATCAAGCCTGTAATTCAGGCCTATTATAATGTCCTGGCAGTTGAAGAAAGGGGGCTGAGAGTGGATTGAAGACTGAACGGCCGGTGCGGAAAATTACTGGCTGGAGATTGATTTCTGGCTCCGTTGAAAAGCTTGCTAAAAACAGGGAAAACAACCAGGGAGGTGTCTTGAGAGTCAAGAAAGAGGGAGGAGGAGGAGGTTGAGAGGAGGAGAGACAGCATGATGCCAACGAGAGAACAGTGACTCAATCAGCTTTCGTGTTCCATTCAGGCGGCAGTTCGAGCCGAGGTGGCCATTTGTTGTGTTTTGCCAGTCTCATTGTACCTACAGTAGATAATTGTCTAGTTCAACAGGTAGGCCTAAAGTTAGCCTACCGCCACCTCTCACCCTTAAAAACAATTGTATAGTTGTAACCAGATTGGACAGGATTGGTCCTGAAACTCTCCACAATAACAATTTCTGGTATTGGCGGAGTTGGGAAATTCCCACCAACATGATCATGTGAAACCCCACATGAAGTGAACTCAACAATGAACACACTCAAATCAGCTCTGCGGGACCAGAAGTCACAACTGAGTCAACAATCAAACTAATCTTATTTAGTGTGATAGAGAGAACTGTGTATTGTACTGTGAGAGAGACATTTGACAACATGACTCCAATGTGTGTGTGTGTGTAAAAGCCATATATCTTACTCTGAGCCCCTGGAGTCAGTGGTTCTTTGCTGTGTGTGTGTGTGTGTGTGTGTGTGTGTGTGTGTGTGTGTGTGTGTGTGTGTGTGTGTGTGTGTGTGTGTGTGCGCGAGCGAGTGTGTGCGTGTGTGAGGGCTGGCACAATTACCGTATAAGTGAGGGTTATAGATGAAGACCATCAAAAAAAAAACTGTCATAACCGTAAAAATAAATTTGACCGGTATACTCGTGGCTACACTCGCAATGGCTGCCTGTTATTGTGATGCAATCATTTCCACGGTAATGTAGAATGCTAATGAAAATTATGTTAACTGATGTGGTTCATTCAATGGAATGTATATTTTGTGTGTCAAAAAATAAATAAATCACAGCACATATTGATGGTTAGACTCCTTGCTTTTGCTTCCTGCTTCGCTCCTAAGGGTACACTCACAATGTTGTTGCTGTCATTTAGTAGACACTCTTATCCAGAGTGACTTACAGTTGTGAGCACATAAGTTCATACTTTTTTCACTCATATTGGTTCCCCGTCGTAATCAAACTCACAACCCTGGCGTTTCATTCTCTATCAACTGAGTCACATGAGATCCTGACCGTCACAGCCCTAGTGTGTGTGTGTGTGTGTGTGTGTGTACTAGCTCTTATAAAAGCCACATGATTCACATGCATGGAGAAACAGGAGTAGAACTAATAAATATGTACAAAGTGATTTCTGAAGAGGACATTGATTTTCTCTACCACCTCTCTTTCCCTGCATTGGTTAAATGCAAAATGCAATGAGACTCTTTCTGAGAAATTCACTGGAACCCCTGTCAGGGTACTGCAGTATAATGAAGACTACTGTTAATGTTAAAAGTCCCTCCAACCACAGCATATAAATACATTTGCATCGTACTTTGCTCTGCACTTGGCAGACAGAGTACTAGATTCAGCGTTCAGTCACCAGCACAGAGTGCAGAAAACAGGGACCGAATGCATCATTGTTCTCTGTTAGCCTACTTGGCTTGCGTTTGGTACAGTCTGTGAGGAATGATAACGGAGGTTACATTCCAAATGGCACCCTATTCCCTATGTAGTGCACAACTTTTGACAAGGGCCCATAGGGAGCTGGTCAAATGTGGTGTGCTATAGGGAATAGGGTGCCATTTGGGAGACGGTCAGAGATCATCACACTGCTCAACATTAAAAAACAAGATCTTATTTTGTGGTTCATTGCATACCATTCAATAGCAATCTATACATAGACTATACAATGGCCTGGTTTTCCTACTATACACAATCCCTTATCCATACATTGAATGGTAAATTGCATCCCTGAATGACTTTATAGCTCACTAGCTAAATGTAGAATATTGAGCACAACAACATCAACCCTAAGCTCTCGAAAACCCTTCTTCTCCGTATGTAAGGTTTTCAGCCATTACATTTGTCCACATTTGGCTCCATGTAAACTACAATTCTGACCATGTGTTTTAACGTTTAGAAACTTGAATAATGATCGCTTTCGCAACGTTTTCCTGAAACGCATGCTAATACGCCCCTTATCTTTCATGTCAGCGAGAAATAACCTTTCAAATAATAAAAGATACACTTCCTGTTGCAGTTTTGCACAGATCCATACACTGACGAACTACAATTCCTCCCCAGTTAGCTTACACAAATTAAGATTATGCTAGACAGCTAATTAGCACAGGTGGCGGCCTGTCTTCTGTGAACGAGCGCTGTAACATGGAGATATGGCCATGCGGAAACACTAACCCTAAACCCAATAAAAAGGTGGCCCAGTACATCACTGGGGCCAAGCTCCCTGCCATCCAGGACCTCTATACAAGGCAGTGTCAGAGGAAGGCCCTAAAAATTGTCAAAGACTCCAGCCACCCTAGTCATAGACTGTTCTCTCTGCTATCGCAAGGCAAGAGGTACCAGAGCGCCAAGTCTAGGTCCAAGAAGCTTCTGAACAGCTTCTACCCCCAAGCCATAAGACTTCTGAACACCTAATCAAATGGCTACCCAGACTATTTGCATTGCCTCCCCCACCTTTTACACCACTGCTACTCTCTGTTGTTATCATCTATGCAGTCACTTTAATAACTCTACCCACATGTACATATTACCTCAACTAACCAGTGTACCGGTACCCCCCCTGTATATAGTGTCGCTATTGTTATTTTACTGCTGCTCTTTAATTACTTGTTACTTTAATTTCTTATCCATAATTTTTTTATAACATTTTTTAACTGCATTGTTGGTTAGGGGCTCGTAAGTAAGCATTTCACTGTAACGTCTACACCTGTTGTATTCGGCGCATGTGACTAATACAATTTGATTCCATTATTAGTAGTTAAAAAGTGCTGTTTCTTTAGATAATCAAGCAAATTTTATTTGAACTCTGTCTGCCAATCATTGGTTTGATTGAAGCCAAATCCAACCTGAGTGACCTTACATACAGTGACCTTCAAGTGACTACACCAATCAGTGAAGAGTACGCCAGCATTTACCAACCTAGCGTGTTAGCAGAGGCTATAGTGAGATGTAAGCAGTGTCCGAGTCAAATCAGACAGTTCTCAAAAAACAAGGACGACCCAGGCACTATTCATATAATTAAAATGCCTTTATTAGAAAACATGTTCAATAGAACAAAATCTTTCCAAAAATATCAAGATAAAGGCATTTTAATTATATGAAGAGCACTCATTTTTTGATTGCCCAAAAAGCACTTTCCACCTACAGAACAAACATCTACTAACTAGTGTGTCCTTGCAGTGCTTCCTATCCTCCCTTTTCTTCTATAAGTCACTCACACAGCTCTTTGAGGCTCTGAGTGATCTCAACACCACTTACACCTTCTACAGTAGGCCTAAATGAGGGGAGTTTCACCTTAGTGTCAGTAGAATTATAGTGAATGAGCAGGGTCACTCACCCAGTTTGTTGAGGCTGATCTGGGCAGCCTTGGGGATCTCATCACCATCTACACCAGGGGTAGGCAACCCTGTTCCTGGAGTGCCGCATGTACTGGAGGATTTTGTTCCAACTACACCTGATCAACTGAGCGAACTGATCAGTTCAATGATTGCCTAAATTCAACACACCTGGCCTTCCAGGTCAGCTAAATCAAAAACATGAAGTGCCTGCGGCGCTCCAGGACCAGCGTTGCCTATCTCTGATCTACACTCTGTTTCCAGTAGGCCCAAGTGAGGTGAGTTAACCATGTCAGTGCTACAGTACCCAGTTCGTTGAGGCTTTGAGCAGCCTTGTCAGTAGTACAGTGTAGTGTATCAAAGGTGAACAGGCAGTGGTCACTCACCCAGTTCGTTGAGGCTCTGGGCAGCCTTGGTGATCTCCCTGCTTCCCCCCTGGAGCTGGCCCTGCAGACGCTTGGACAGGTACAGGATCCTGATGATCCTTCGCAGCAGATCACACGCCACCTGGGAAAAATAGGAAAATATATAACCAAACAAAATATAACCCCATCTGAACCAGTCTTTCTGAATCTCTATGAGAAGATGTGAGTGAACGTCAAAACTAATATGGAACGACCCTCTTTTTTTGTCATAATTGATTGAAGATCACTTATTGTAAATAATCTTGAATCAAATCACTGTCGACATTTCCAAGTATTTATTTTCCTATTGTAGCCTATATTGTAACAATAACGCCGACCATGGGCATATCAATAGTGGTAATAATAACAGTATGTCTAGCAGCATTGTGGAGCTGTGTCTGGGGCTGAAGGACACAGAGGTCAGCAGTGTGTTTGGGCTTAGTAGTGTGTTGGATGCAGCTAGAGAGCTGGGGGTCTGTCCCTTCAGCCTCTGTGTGTCTGTGTGTCCGTCCCAAGTGTCTGTGTGTCAGACTGATTGCTTTATCTGTGGGTGGCCGAGAAGCTTCCATTTTGTGAGCGAACACTAGACTAAAAGATAAACAAAGCACTCTCCTATTGCCCCTGGATTTATAGTCTGATCATTACCGGTCTCCTTCAGACCCACCTCACCCCAGTCCCACAGAGACGGACAGAATATACGCACAAACACCCTAACACCAAGGACATGACAGTCCCTGGGAGTGAAAAGTGAAAAAAGAGGAGGCACAGATATTGGTCCCACAGCACCACTGTCTGTCTGTCTGTCTGTATAAAATAATATAAAACATTGCAACTATTCTATTCAGAAATCACAGCACCCTCTCCTTTCACAAACCAGGCCGTGTTAAGATCCTACCAGCCTGGCATGCCTGCCTGCTACTAGTATCTTCTCTGCAGGATGAATGTCTGAGGTGTAGATAACAACAATAACACTCCACACACACACACACACACACACACACACGACAAAGCTGAGACAGACAGAGCATCAGAAGACAGACAGAGCGAACACAGAGACAGAGCCATGTTAGAGGAAAGAGCCAGTTAGAATCACAGTAACCTTTCTGACTGAAGCCATATTCCATCAATATTTAATAAGCCTTCCCCTCGACTCCACAGACAACGGAGCTGCAGTGTGTGGGCAGTGTGCGTAAGTTGACAGAGCCTGTAAACGCAGAGAGTCTCTATTTCGCTCTCTATCAGGCCGCGGTTACCCAGCCTCGGACAGGACTGGGTCAGGTTGATCACAAGAACAGGTCTTATTTTAAATCACCTGATTGCTTTTTACTGATTTCTTCTAAACGGGTGGCCACTGATAGCGAGGTGGATTAAAAACCACAACAGTGATGTCACAGGTTAAGATTGCAGATGCTATCTGAGAACAGGATCAAAGTAATGCTGTTTGAAAGGTTGAGATAACGTTGTAAACCTTTAACATGGCCTTTATGTATTAAATAGTGGAGGATTTACCAAGAAAAACAGATGGATTTGACATAACAGCTATGATTCCTGGTTTGAAGATCGCTCAGCCTCCATAAGCACAGTTCTATAAATCATCTATATAAATATACCTTTCTCCAAAGTGGTGGCGAGTGATTCCAAAATGGCAGGCATGTGCAACAAGAGTAAAAGCTGTCATATACAGTGCCTTGCAAAAGTATTCACCCCCTTCGCTACGAAGCCCCTAAAGATCTGGAATAAAATCCAACAATATATATATGTATATATACAGTGGGGCAAAAAAGTATTTAGTCAGCCACCAATTGTGCAAGTTCTCCCACTTAAAAAGATGAGAGAGGCTTGTAATTTATC
Source organism: Oncorhynchus kisutch (assembly GCF_002021735.2). NCBI lineage: Eukaryota > Metazoa > Chordata > Actinopteri > Salmoniformes > Salmonidae > Oncorhynchus > Oncorhynchus kisutch. The sequence goes on along the minus strand of NC_034182.2, from coordinate 11,611,524 downwards.
ACAGGTACACATCAACTATGACAGACAAAATGAGAAGAAAAAAAATCCAGAAAATCACATTGTAGGATTTTTTATGAATTTATTTGCAAATTATGGTGGAAAATAAGTATTTGGTCACCGACAAACAAGCAAGATTTCTGGCTCTCACAGACCTGTAACTTATTCTTTAAGAGGCTCCTCTGTCCTCCACTCATTACCTGTATTAATGACACCTGTTTGAACTTGTTATTAGTATAAAAGACACCTGTCCACAACCTCAAACAGTCACACTCCAAACTCCACTATGGCCAAGACCAAAGAGCTGTCAAAGGACACCAGAAACAAAATTGTAGACCTGCACCAGGCTGGGAAGACAATCTGCAATAGGTAAGCAGCTTGGTTTGAAGAAATCAACTGTGGGAGCAATTATTAGGAAATGGAAGACATACAAGACCACTGATACTCTCCCTCAATCTGGGGCTCCACGCAAGTTCTCACCCCGTGGGGTCAAAATGATCACAAGAACGGTGAGCAAAAATCCCAGAACCATACGGGGGGACCTAGTGAATGACCTGCAGAGAGCTGGGACCAAAGTAACAAAGCCTACCATCAGTAACACACTACGCCGCCAGGGACTCAAATCCTGCAGTGCCAGACGTGTCCCCCTGCTTAAGCCAGTACATGTCTAGGCTCGTCTGAAGTTTGCTAGAGAGCATTTGGATGATCCAGAAGAAGATTGGGAGAATGTCATATGGTCAGATGAAACCAAAATATAACTTTTTAGTAAAAACTCAACTCGTCGTGTTTGGAGGACAAAGAATGCTGAGTTGCATCCAAAGAACACCATACCTACTGTGAAGCATGGGGGTGGAAACATCATGCTTTGGGGCTGTTCTTCTGCAAAGGGACCAGGACGACTGATCCGTGTAAAGGAAAGAATAAATGGGGCCATGTATCGTGAGATTTTGAGTGAAAACCTCCTTCCATCAGCAAGGGCATTGCTGATGAAACGTGGCAGGGTCTTTCATCATGACAATGATCCCAAACACACCGCCTGGGCAACGAAGGAGTGACTTCGTAAGAAGCATTTCAAGGTCCTGGAGTGGCCTAGCCAGTCTCCAGATCTCAACCCCATAGAAAATCTTTGGAGGGAGTTGAAAGTCTGTGTTGCCCAGCAACAGCCCCAAAACATCACTGCTCTAGAGGAGACCTGCATGGAGGAATGGGCCTAAATAACAGCAACAGTGTGTGAAAACCTTGTGAAGACTTACAGAAAACATTTGACCCCTGTCATTGCCAACAAAGGGTATATAACAAAGTATTGAGATAAACTTTTGTTATTGACCGAATACTTATTTTCCACCATAATTTGCAAATAAATTCATTAAAAATCCTACAATGTGATTTTCTGGATTTTTTTCTTCTCATTTTGTCTGTCATAGATGAAGTGTACCTATGATGAAAATTACAGGCCTCTCTGATCTTTTTAAGTGGGAGAACTTGCACAATTGGTGGCTGACTAAATACTTTTTTGCCCCACTATGTATGTATGTATGTATGTATGTATGTATGTATATATATATATATATATATATATATATATATATATATATATATATATATATATATATATATATATATATATATATATATATATATATATATATATATATGCCTGGTCTGTGAGTTTTGGTGGGCGGCCCTCTCTTGGCAAGTTTGTTGTGGTGCCATATTCTTTATTTTTTTTTAGAATGGATTTAATGCTGCTCTGTGGGATGTTCAAAGTTTATTTTTTTTAATGGGAATGTGTATAAGCGTGTGTGTGTGTATGTATATATATATGAGGCAACAAAGAGACCAAAGATAACCCTGGAGGAGCTGCAATGCTCCACAGTGGAGGTTGGAGTATCTGTCCATAGAACCACTAAGCCGTACACTCCACAGAGCTGGGCTTTACGGATGAGTGGCCAGAAAAAAGCCATTGCTTAAAGAAAAAAATAAGCAAACATGTTTGGTGTTCGCCAAAAGGCATGTGGGAGACTCCCCAAACATATGGAAGAAGGCATCTGACCAGATGAGACTAAAATGTAGCTGTTTTGGCCATGAAGGAAAACGCTACGTCTGGAACAAACCCAACCACTCTCACATGACCCCGAGAACACCATTCCCACAGTGAATGAAGCATGGTGGTGGCAGCATCATGCTATGGGGGTGTTTTTCATCTGCAAGGACTGGGAAACTGGTCAGAATTGAAGGAATGATGGATGGTGCTAAATACAGGGAAATTCTTGAGGGAAACCTGTTTCAGTCTTCCAGAGATTTGAGACTGGGATGGAGGTTCACCTTCCAGCAGGACAATGACCCAAGCATACTGCTAAAGCAACACTCGAGTGGTTTAAGGGGAAACATGTAAATGTCTTGGAATGGCCTAGTCAAAGCACAGACCTCAATCGAATTGAGAATCTGTGGTGTGACTTAAAGATTGCTGTAAACCAGTGGAACCCATCCAACTTGAAGGAGCTGGAGCAGGTTTGCCTTGAAGAATGGGCAAAAATCCCAGTGGCTAAATGTGCCAAGCTTATAGAGACATATCCCAAGAGACTTGCAGCTGTAATTGCTGCAAAGTTGGCTCTACAAAGTATTGACTTGGGGGGGGTGAATAGTTATGCACGTTTTAGTTCTGTTTTTTCGTCTTAGTTCTTGATTGTTTCACAATAAAAAATATGTTGCATCTTCAAAGTGGTAAGCATGTTGTGGAAATCAAATGATACAAACCCCACAAAAATCCATTTTAATTCCAGGTTGCAAGGCAACAAAATAGGAAAAATGCCAAAGGGGGTGAATACTTTCGCAAGCCACTGTAATATTTGTGGTATTTAACGGTTAAATAAAAGTCAATGGGTAGATCGATGCTTGCATAAAACATATCATTGTTGTATCATTGTTGTAAACCATTGAGTACAGGGCACTCATATCATTACAGCATGATAGACACTGACACCAGCTATAGCTACATTTGTATTGACAGGTTAGAAGAGGACATCCCCAGAGCCATATACAGCTATATAGATCTCTATACGGCTCTGGGTTATTGTCATCTTTACAATTTAAAACAGGAGGATCCTGGAAACTGTCCAAGATGCATTAGGCGACCTTGACAATATGTACAGCACCTAACTTGACGTACCGGTCTTGAAAATGGGGAGTGAGACAATAAAAACCCAAGCAAATACTGTCTATACATTTCACTACCTCAGAAACATGGAAATCAAGTCCAGTGCAGAAGTAGAGATAATGCCAGAGTGCTGATAACAATAGAGAGGAAATCTTTCCCCCTGCTATTGAGCCTCAGTCCACAGCCATACAACAATACAAAACCCATCAACACAACAGATAGTATTATGCCTCTCAAACACAAGGAGATGGATGGATACCTGCAATCTGGCGAGCTGGGCAGTCCTGGCTACAATCTTATTGTAGGGGTCAACGATCTTTGTCCTTATCCTACGAGAGAAAACAAATAGCAGGTTGAGTGCTGTTATTAGAGGTCTGATTTTTGAGGGTCTCTGAACACATATTTTGCCTTGATCATTCCCTGTGATGATGTGTTATGGTATGTTATAGGCTTGGAGTAGGTAGATAATGCACCTAACCACTAGGTAAGATGTTGCTTCATCACCATAATGGTTGAGATTGGGGTTATGTTAATCTGGTCCAAGATCAGTTGTTAACCTACCTGTCCACAGCACCCTGCAGAGCAGCAATCCTGGTCTGCATCATCTGCAGGACCCCTGAGAAACAACACACAAACATCTCACTCAATTTATTGACATAAAAGTATATGATTGGCTTTTATGTAATGATGAAAGAGTATAAGATGCTTTGTGAACTTTCTAAATGTATGCACTCAGCTGACTGTCTCCTTGGTATTAAACACTTGAAACTTCTCGAGCTTTTGGTCTCAATTCCTTATTGCAAAGAGGTTGCAATAGCATTATTCTTTTTAACAATAATACAACATTATTCTCCTTTCAAATAGAACACAATCACTTCAAAACTGAGACACTCGCTGACATTTTTTACAATCGTGTGACAGCAGCGCCCCTTATGGAATGTCAACAGCACTACAATGACAGCATATATTCCAGCATAGGGGTTCTCAAACCTTTTGGGGCTGGGGAACCCTTTTGTGATAGCAAATTGATCAGGAACACCCTCATCATCAGAACACAAAAAAAATGGTCTACACTGAGTTTAACTGTGACGTCTGCAGTGCATAGCCAGACTAATCTAGTTTTGTGCCAGGGGAAAGAGCATTTAAAAGGGCCGCCATGGGGCAGAGATTTTTTGTTGCAGCTTTCAAGCTAAATACTGCAATTCTACACATTATGCCACAAACTTTAAATTACATTTACGTAAAAAATCTATATACAGTACCAGTCAAAAGTTTGGGTTCTCTTTACTTTAACTATTTTCTACATTGTAGAACAACAGTGAAGACATCACAACTATGAAATAACACATATGGAATCATGTATTAACCAAATAAGTGTTAAGCAAAGCAAAATATATTTTATATTCTTCAAATTAGCAACCCATTGCATTGATGAAAGCTTTGCACACTCTTGGCATTCTCTCAACCAGCTTCATGAGGTAGTCACCTGGAATGTCTTTCAATTAACAGGTGTGCCTTATTAAAAGTTTGTTTGTGAAATTTCTTTCCTTCTTAATGCATTTGAGCCAATCAGTTGTTTTGTGACAAGGATAGACCACAATCAGAAGATAGCCCTATTTGGTAAAAGGCCAAGTCCATATTATGGCAAGAACAGCTCAAATAAGCAAAGAGAAACGACAGTTCATCATTACTTTAAGACATGGAGGTCAGTCAATACAGAAAATGTCAGGAACTTTGAACGTTTCTTCAAGTGCAGTTGCAAAAACCATCAAGCGCTATGATGAAACTGGCTCTCACAAGGACCGCCACAGGAAAGGAAGACCCAGAGTTACATCTGCTGCAGAGGATACATTCATTAGAGTTACCAGCCTCAGAAATTGCAGCCCAAATAAATGCTTCACAGAGTTCAAGTAACAGACACATCTCAACATCAACTGTTCAGAGTAGACTGTGTGAATCAGGCCTTCATGGTTGAATTTCTGCAAAGAAACGACTACTAAAGGACACCATTAAGAAGAAGAGACTTGCTTGGGCCAAGAAGCACGAGCAATGGACATTAGACTGATGGAAATCTGTCCACTGGTCTGATATGTCCAAATTTGAGATTTTTGGTTCCAACCGCTGTGGTTTTGTGAAACACAGAGTAGGTGAAAGGATGATCTCCGCATGTGTGGTTCCCACCGTGAAGCATGCTGGAGGTGTTTTGCTGGTGACACTGTCTGTGATTTATTTAGAGTTCAAGGTATTACTTAACAAGCATGGCTACCACAGCATTCCGAGGCGATACGCCATCCCATCTGGTTTGCTCTTAGTGGGACTATCATTTGTTTTTCAACAGGACAATAATCCAACACACCTCCAGACTGTGTAAGGGCTATTTGAACAAGAAGGAGAGTGATGGAGTGCTGCATCAGATGACCTGGCCTTCACAATCACCCAACCTCAACCTAATTGAGATGGTTTGGGATGAGTTGGACCGCAGAGTGACGGAAAAGCAGCCAACAAGTGCCCAGCATATGTGGGAACTCCTTCAAGACTGTTGGGAATGCATTCCAGGTGAAGCTGGTTGAGAGAATGGTTCAGAGAATGCCAAAGCTGCCATCAAGGCAGCATACCACCCTGCATCCCACTGCTGGCTTACTTCTGAAGATAAGCAGGGTTAGTCCTGGGCAGTCCCTGGATGGGAGACCAGATGTTGTTGGAAGTGGTGTTGGAGGGCCAGTAGGAGGCACCCTTTCCTCTGGGCTAAAAAAATATGCCAATGCCCCAGGGCAGTGATTGGGGACATAACCCTGTGTAGGGTGCGGTCTTTCGGATGGGATGTTAAACAAGTATCCTGACTCTCAGTGGTCACTAAATATTCCCAATCTGTTCCTCGTACGGTTACCTAATCATCCCCAGTTTACAATTGGCGCATTCCTCTCCCCAGGTCGTTGCTGTAAATGAGAATGTGTTCTCAGTCAACTTACCTGGTAAAATAAGGGTTAATAAATAAAAGGCAAAGGGTGGCTTCTTTGATAAATATATTTTGGATTTGTTTATCACTTTTTTGTTACTACACGATTCCATGTGTTATTTCATTGTTTTGATGTTTTCACTATTATTCTACAATGTAGTAAAAAAAAAAGTTTTAATAAAAACACTTGAATGAGTAGGTTTGTCCAAACTTTTGACTGGTACTGTATATACTTGGTGGAGTACTGTGGATATCAATATCCCTGTGAGCCTCCCAGGCCCATGTTGTCCAGGGTTACATTTTAGATGAATAATATTATATTTTATCCACAGTACTTGTATTGTACTACACAGGGATCCGTGGCTTTTGGACATGGATCCCTTGGCCAAAAGCCCCTAGGGGCCCGCAGACCCCAGTTGAAAACCCCTGTTCCAAAAAGTCAGAAGTGCCATGATGATGACAAAAACAAATATGTGCTAAAGGTGTGTTACCTTCCAAAGACTCAATCCCAGTAGCTTGAGCAAGTAACTCCTCATGCCTGGCAACAACCTGACAAGAGAAATATTTACCACAGTCAGGAAGTCATTCAACACATAAAGGAAAAGTGTCTTTCCTACAGAAAATGTATACATACCAGCCATCAGTATAGAACAAACTGACTGGCTGATTAAACTAATAATCTATATAGATATGTCACTATGGGTCTCACATGTGTGAGATACAGTTGTGTGTGACAGATGATAGGTGTCACGTATACCTGGCTGTGGAGCTCCTTGTCCAGCTGACTGATGCCCTGAGCCAGCTTGGCCAGCTGTTCTGCAATGACAGCATGGTGGATGGCCTGGGCTGTGTACGTCTTCACGTCAAAGTCCTCTATGAGAAAATCAGCATAGCATTCTGGAGAAGAGGTGGATAAAAGGGAACAATTTATTAGCCATCCACTTCCTGGATTATTTTATCACAAGTAAAGAATATTGAAAAACGTAAACGATTATGACGCCTTGATGTCAGTCAATGATGGACTGCCCCGTCAACTCGGTAGCTCTCGTTCCTAAACGACTACGGAGCTGATACACCTAGCTGAATAAAACAAAACATACACCTACGTGAAGTAGAACTGATTGACAGAAAAGTATAGAAAATAAATGTTAAAATACATAATTTTACCATCACTTAGCAGCAAATTCGTTGAAGCTCCTCCACTACCCTCCATGTTTTCCACGTCATCACACGATGACGCATGATTTCAGCGACAGGAAATGAACCAAACCAAACATTTTATTCTTCAAAAGAAAATATCAAACGATCTGTATTTGGTACCAAAGTTCATTGTGATAACGTTATTTATTTATACTTATTAGGTTCAAAGTAAAAAAATGAAAAGTTGTTCGGTGGACACGCCCACTAACGATACTGCGTGTTATTGTTTGCATTCGGGTGTTTGTGAACTTTATCTTGCTATCTTAATTACATAAAATATGAACGTTATCGAGTCACATCAACGTTAGAATAGGCCATAAACTGTATGCACCAAACTATTTCGACCGTGGAAAGAAAAGCATTGCCATGGCTAACAAGCTAGCCAACTGGTTAGCTAACTTCAGTGATTAAAAACATATGGTCTATGAAAAGGACGACCACCAACATGATGGACATGTTTGAGTAAGAGAAGTTCTGAAAAGCTGTGCTCCTATGGTCCGGTATTCAAAATAAGATGATCTGATCTTTGGACATTTTCAATTACTTGTTCAGCGGTTGGGATTTGTGCGGATAGCTGAAGTAGGTTGAGCAATCTCATCGTTTATTTTCCTGCTTTTCCAGGTTGGCATTCTGGTCACTGGTGAGGAAATTTGACTGTGACATTTGCTTCACTCTAATGATAGTTGCTCCTGACCTTATGTGTTCTGTCAAAGCCAGAGACAGTGAATTTACAAACAATGAAGGTAATATGAGATCACTTTTTTTCTAAAAGGAAATATTAGATGCCTCTCAAAATATAGGGACTTGGTGTCTGCAGTCATTGGATGTGTGAAGACTGTCAATTTGGTGTCAATTAAATCCAACTTTATTGCTCAATGTATCTCTCAGCTGACCATCCTCTGATCGTGCAGTTTGCTGCCAGTGGTGCCCAGACCCTGGCCGATGCAGCCTGTGTGGTCTCACCCTTCTCTGATGGAGTGGACCTCAACTATGGCTGTCCCCAGCGGTGGGCCATGTCGGAAGGCTACGGTGCATGCCTTCTCAACAAACCTGAGCCTGTCAAAGACATGGTTTGACATGTCAGGAACCAAGTAGACAATCCTAACTACACAGCCTCCATCAAAATATGGCAAGAGTGATCATATCACCAAATATAATTGTTTCACTTTTGCTTCCAAGACAAAAGAGCCTGTAACAGCTGTATTTTGCAAGCAACCTAAGTGTCATCAGAAGTTCCTTTTCCAGTCGTTGTTTCCGCTCTCTTTTCCCAGAATTCACAAGGACCTGTGATGTACGGTGGACCTGTGTCAGAAGACAGAGGCGGCAGGGGTGTCCTGGATAACGGTCCATGGTCGGACCGCCACCAGCGGTCCACTTTGACGCTATCAAGGACAGCCTGTCAGTCCCTGTCATCGCCAACAGAGACATAAAGACCATCCGAGATGTGGAGACCACACATCAGCTCACTTGAGTTGATAGTCAGTTCAATTAGTGCAAATTTCAATTGATCCCTATTCCCAATGTTGTGCACTACTTTTGACCAGACTCCAAAGGCAGTCACACAGGGCTCTGGTCAAAAGTAGTGCACTGTGTATGGGAATAGGGTGTCATATGAGAGTAATTTCCTTGGGAAAGATGCTCTTGAAATGGATTCATATTAAATCCATTTATATAGGCCAAAGTGATCCACAATGACAGGCTGTGCAGTTCTATGAAAATAAACCACAACATGGGGGGGGGGGGTTCTGGGAGGCACTATCATGGTTTATTTTTATAGAACTGCATAGCCCGTGTTTACTCCTTATCATAAACACTATCTTCTTTTCATCTGCATTTATTCTGTAACCTCTCATTCCCTCCAGGGAAATCATTCTCTGTTTATTGTGTCATCTTAACAGATATTAATGGTAAATACTTAGAAGGGTAGCTAGAGGTTCCATGCAAATAAATAATTAGAGAAAATATAGAATATCTCTATACAGGATCTGTATAGTTATATGGCTCACTCAAGGCACTTCCCCTCCCACCCCACATGTCCTGTCTTGTAGGTGTGATGGCAGGCTGACCCTCTCCAGCATGTAGATGAGGTGCTGGTGGAAGCAGGTGAAGGGGGTCCCCTGGTTTGTGGCGAAGTCCACCCAGTCCCACACACACTCAAGAGGGGTCTCATTGTAGCCAGTGAACATGGGGGCTGTTGTCCAACCCGGCCATGTTCACTGGCTACAATGAGACCCCTCTTGAGTGTGTGTGGGACTGGGTGGACTTCGCCACAAACCAGGGGACCCCCTTCACCTGCTTCCACCAGCACCTCATCTACATGCTGGAGAGGGTCAGCTCCCAGCCCGAGAGGAAGGTGATCAACTCCCTGCAAAGCAGCGCCGCAGTCATAGACTACCTCCACAACACATATGGCTCCCCAGACAGAAGGCCTATCATAAACACAGGCTAGGTATATTTTAATGTGTATGTTATTAATTTTATTTTCTATGGAATAAAATATTTTATTTACTATATTACCATTTTTTATTTTTTATTCTGATAGTCCAGGTGTGCAGTGTGCATGCACATAATGTGTCCCTCTACCTGCAAAAAAAAAAGAAGGTCACATCAGATTCACTTCAACATGTCCAGTCAGACACGACTAGAAGGTACAAACAAAACCAAACACATTACACCTAATTTCATCATATTTGAACTGGCCATGATGTGTACAGTATGGGATTTACAACATATGGCAGAACCTTATTGGTTCTCCTCAGTAGAGAATAAGCCAGTAAGCGAACAGATAAAACCTTCTGTATAACGTCATTCAAATGGGACCCAAAAAAAGAAGCGTAAAACAACTGTCTCCAAATTTAAGTTTGCCTTTCATCCTCCAGTTTCTTTGTTCGGGTGCCGTAAAGTAAGTTACATACTTTGCATAATTATTAAGAGGCTGAACTTGGCTCCTCGTATGCGTAGTTACTATGTATTTCACAAAAGTGCTAACGTTAGCTAGTAACGTTACCAGTTAACGTTAGCTAAATAGCTATCGTGTCCTGCCTTAAAATATTGCCAGCTACCTGGCTGATGTCACCGCATGAGGCAAAGTCTTTAGCAATACCGTTAAACTTAGCTAGCTACTATTTCTATTAGGCGTAGCTACTATTTCTATGATATAAGGACATGTTACACACTGAATGAAACAGCATACACTTAGTACTGCTGGGTGTTATTAACCAAGCATGTGAACATAGTAACGTTACGTATCTCGCTAGGATAAGAGGCTTATCACTGAAACAGGAACTACATTGTTGTTCTTAATACATTTGCATTGGTGGTTTCACAGTTGGCTGAAATATGTCCAGAGGAAACTAGCTAGCTACGTAGCAAGTTGAATCTTTCTCTTGTTGACATCAACAATTACACCAGTCCTTTTCCATTCTGGCAAAACGACCTAACGTTACTGCCAGACTGTGAAAATAACCTTCTTTGCTTAAAATGTTTCATATTTTACAGACTGTATTGTTAGAGATGACGTTGCAATGGACTGCAGTTGCCCTCTTCCTCTATGTGGAAATAGGTGTACTCCTCATCCTCTGTCTACCCTTCGTCTCAGCCACCAGGTAGGAATGAGCCCTAACCAATCCTGATACTGCAACAACCCAGTAAGAGAAATTATGTTGACATTTTGTCTAAAATACGTATTTTCCAGACATTGAAGTCGGGCTGATTTTCAGTTCTGAATGAAAGTTGAAAATACGTAATTTGCACATGTTAAAAATACATGTTTTTTGGTCACGTTCGGATTACCAGGACGCATACTCGGAGCATGCGCCGACCAGCTGGCAAGTGTCAAACTGACATTTTCAACCATACCCACATGTTTCAAGCAGACTACCATAGTCCCTGTGCCCATGAACGCCAAGGTAACCTGCCTAAATGACTTCTGCCACAGTAGCACTCACATCTGTAGCCAATGTTAGGTTCTAGTTATTAGAGTAAGAGCCAGACGGACATTGTGAAAGCTTAAACCAAGTTTATTCTTGCCAAAGGATCGAACAGCTGAATTGACAAAAACATGTTTACAATAGTGGTGGTATTTGTACCACAGTTTGGGTGGAGTCTCCTCCTTCTCGCAAAACATACTTTCCTGCCTAGCAATAAAGATACAAAGTAATATGGGCAATAAATGGTTCCTCTTCCCTTAACATGACCTGACCCCCTTCACCACTAATCCATGGCTCGCTCCTCTTATTAATGTTGCCACATGTGATCGTTTTCCCTGCACTCAGCACAGTCCAAGCTTAATTGCACACACCATACACCTTCCTCCTACAGATAACCATTAACTTCTGGTGTAGACCCTCTAAACCTAAGCACTCAATATTTCAATAGGATACCTGATAATTAACCCTATCCCAAGTTAAGGAGTTAGAAGCCAGAATCCATCACCATGAAAATCTTTAAAAAGCTGGTCAAGGCTCACATCAACACCATCATCCCAGAAACCTTGGACCCACTCTAATTTGCATGCTGCCCCAACAGATCCACAGGTGATGCAATCTCTATTGAACTCCACACTGCCCTTTCCCACCTGGAACACCTAGGTGAGAATGCTGTTCAAATTCAATTGTATTAGTCACATGCACCGAATACAACAGGTGTAAACCTTACAGTGAAATGCTTATTTACGTGCCCCTGACCAACAGTTCAGTTTAAAAAAAATTATGGATAAGAATAAGAGAAGTTTTTAAAAATTCTATTAAAAAAAAGTAATTAAAGAGCAGCAGTAAAAAATAACAATATATACAGGGGGGTGCCGGTACAGAGTCAATGTGCAGGGACACCTTTTAGTTGAGGTAGTTTGTACATGTGGGTAGAGTTAATTAAAGTGACTATGCATAGATGACAACAGAGAGTGGCAGTGGTGTGGAGGGGGGGTCAATGCAAGTAGTCTGGCTAGCCATTTGACTAGATGTTCAGGAGTCTTATGGCTTGGGGGTAGAAGCTGTTTAGAAGCCTCTTGGACTTAGACTTAGCGCTCCGGTACTGCTTGCCGTGTGGTAGCAGAGAGGACAGTCTATGACTAGGGTGGCTGGAGTCTTTGATCATTTTTAGGGCCTTCCTCTGACACCGCCTGGTATAAAGGTCCTGGATGGCAGGGAGCTTGGCCCCAGTGATGTACTGGGCCGATCGCACTAACCCCTGTAGTGTCTTGCGGTTGGATCCCGAGCAGTTGCCATACCAGGCAGTGATATAACCAGTCAGGATGCTCTCGATAGCGCAGCTGTAGAACCTTTTGAGGATCTGTGGACCCATGCCAAATCTTTTCAGTCTCCTGAGGGGGAATCGGTTTTGTCTTGCCTGCTTCACGACTCTCATGGTGTGCTTGGACCATGTTAGTTTGTTGGCGATGTGGACACTAAGGAACTTCAACCTGCTTCACTGCAGCCCCGGCGATGAGAATGGGGGCGTGCTCACTCATCTTGATCACGTTGAGGGAGAGGTTGTTGTCCTGGCACCATACGGCCAGGTCTCTGACCACCTCCCTATAGGTTACCTTAGTGTTCTTGGGCACAGGCACTATGGTGGTCTGCTTAAAATATATTGGTATTACAGACTCGGACAGGAAGATGTTGTAAATGTCAGTGAAGACACTTGCTAGTTGGTCAGCACATTCTCGCCGGTACACGTCCTGGTAATCCGTCTGGCCCTGCGGCCTTGTGAATGTATTTTATTTGTTTACCCCTTTTTTCTGCCCAATTTCGTGCTATCCAATTGGTAGTAGTTAGTCTTGTCTCATCGCTGCAACTCCCATACGGACTTGGGAGAGGCGACGGTTAAACACAACCCAACCTACCTGCCAGTACACCGTACACCTTCTTGACACAACACACATCCAACCCGGTAGCGGCAACATTATGTACAAAATGAGTAAAAAAGTTACAAACAACGCAGATAAACAAAAAAACACAATCGGTTGGGGGCACGTAAAACGTCTGCCTTCTGCTCCGGCGCCATTTTGAGTACAGCTTAGCATTCAACACCATAGTGCCCCTCAAGCTCATCACTAAGCTAAGGACCCTGGGACTGAACACCTCCCTCTGCAACTGCATCCTGGACTTCTTGACGGGCTGCCCCTCAACACAGGGTCCCCTCAGGAGTGTGTGCTTATTCCCCTCCTGTACTCCCTGTTAACCTACAACTGCGTGGCCATGACTCCGACACCGAGTTTGCAGACGGCACGACGGTGGTAGGCCTGATCAACAACGACAATGAGACCACCTATAGGGAGGAGGTCAGAGACCTGGCAGTGTGATGCCAGGGCAACAACCTCTTCCTCAAGGTGAGCAACACAAAGGAGATGATCGTGGACTACAGGATAATGAGGGCCAAGCACGAGAACTTCAAGTTCCTTGGTGTCTACAATACTTAAGAACCTATCATGGTCCGAACACACCAACACAGTCGTGAAGAAGGTACAACAACACCTCTCCCCCCTCAGGAGGCTGAAAAGATTTGGCATGGGTCTCTCAGATCCTCAAAAAGTTCTACAGCTGCACCATTGCGAGCATCCTGACTTGTTGCATCACCGCTTGGTATGGCAACAGCTCTGCATCCGACCGCAAGGTGCTACAAAAGCACACAGCTCTACACTGGGGCCAAGCTTTCTGCCATCCAGGACCTATATACCAGGTGGTGTCGGAGGAAGGCCCTAAAAATTGTTAGACTCCAGCCACCCAAGTCAGACTGTTCTCTATGCTACCGCACGGCAAGTCCGGGACTAAAAGGCTCCTTAAAAAGCTTCTACCCCGAAGCCACAAGACTGCTGAACAGTTAATCAAATGCCAACCGGACTATTTGCACTGACCCCCTTATTTTATTCTTATTTGTGCTTTTTGCTATGACTCTTGCACAGGCTCAATGTACACTCACTGGACTCTAACCACACACTCACACATGCTATACTGACACTCCAACAGGGACACACAGACAAAATACACACATGCATATTACAACACACACACATTCACATTCCTTCACACTCTTCACATACTCTGCTGCTACTCTCTGTTTATTATCTATGCATAGTCACTTTACCCCTACCTACATGTACATATTACTTCGACTAATCCGTACCCCTGCACATTGACTCAGTACCGGTACCCCTTGTATATAGCCTCGTTATTGTGTTTTTGTTCTTTTTTTCATTTAGTTTATTTAGCAAATACCTTACATTTTAAAATTCTGCATTGTTGGTTAAGGGCTCGTATGTAAGCATTTCACGGTAAGGTCTACCTACACCTGTTCATCCCAAATGTGTTTGATGGGCTTGAGGACAGGGCTCTGTGCAGGCCAGTCAAGTTCTTCCACACCAATCGCGACAAACAATTTATGTTTGTATCTCGTTTTGTGCATTGGGGCATTGTCATGCTGAAACAGGAAAGGGCCTTCCCCAAACTGTTGCCACAAAGTTGGAAGCACAGATTGTCATTGTATGCTGTAGCGTTAAGATTTAACTTGACTGGAAGTAAGGGGCCTAGCCAGAACCATGAAAAACAGCCCCAGACCATTATTCCTCCTCCACCAATCTTTACAGTTGGCAATATGCACTGGGCCAGGTAGCGTTCTTCTGGCATCCGCCAAACTCCGATTCGTCTGTCGGACTGCCAAATGGTCCAGAGTCCAATGGCGGTGAGCTTTACACCACTGCAGCCGACACATGGCATTGTGCATGGTGATCTTGGGCTTGTGAGTGGCTGCTCGGTAATGGAAACCCATTTCATTGAAGCTCATGATGAACAGTTCTTGTGCTGACGTTGCTTCCAGAGGCAGTTTGTAACTCGGTAGTGAGTGTTGCAATCGAGGACAGACAATTTCTGTACACTACGCGCTTCAGCAGTCCCGTTCTGTGAGCTTGCGTGGCCTACTACTTCGCGGCTGAGTCGTTGTTTCTCCTAGACATTTCCTCTTCACAATAACAGCACTTACATTTTCCGGGGCAGCTCTAGCATGGAGGAAATTTGACAAAGGTGGCATCCTTTGACGGTGCCACCTTGAAAGTCACTGAGCTGTTCTTTAAAGCTATTCGACTGCCAATGTTTGTCTACGGCGATTGCATGGCTGTGTGCTCGATTTTATACACCTTTCACCAATGGGTGTGGCTGAAATAGCTGAATCCACTCATTTGAACTGGTGTCCACATAATTTAGAATGTACACTATATATACAAAAAGTAAGTAGCATTATATTACAATGTTTATTATCGCTCCCATCTGTCACATGCACTGTTAGCTTCTTCATAAGCTTTAAAACTGGTAGTGGTGATTTTCTATTTAGTCCAACTCACAGAATAAACTAACAGACCACTTCAACTACAATAACATTCTCAGTAACTGAAATATTTGTTTCTTGCTGTGAATGTGATATGTTGTTTATCTACCTTAGTTGAATGCACTGACTGTAAGTTGCTCTGGATAAGAGCGTCTGCTGAATGACCTAAATGTAGTACCCAAAAAGTGTTAAACAAATCATAATGTATTTCATATTTGAGGTTCTTCAAAGTAGCCACACTTTGCCTTTGACAGCTTTGCACACTCTTGGCATTCTCGCAATCAGCTTCATGAGGTAGTCACCTGCAATGCATTTCAATTAACAGATGTGCCGTGTTAAAAGTACATTTGTGGAATTTCTTTCCTTTAATGCGTTTGAGGCAATGAGTTGTGTTTTGAAAAGGTATGGGTGGTATACAGAAGATTTGATGAAAGACCAAGTCCATATTATGGCAAGAACCGCTCAAATAAGCAAATAGAAACGACAGTCCATCATTACTTTAAGACATGAAGGTCAGTCAATGCGGAAAATTTCAAGAACTTTGAACGTTTCTTCAAGTGCAGTCGCAAAAATCAAATCGAATGTTATTTGTCACATACACATGGATAGCAGATGTTAATTCAAGTGTAGCGAAATGCTTGTGCTTCTAGTTCCGACAGTTCAGTAATATCTAACAATTCCCCAACAACTACACAATGCACACAAATCTAAAGGGGTGAATGAGAATATGTACATGTAAGTATATGGATGGCCGAGCGGCATAGGCAAGGTGCCATAGAGGGTATAAAATACTGTATATACATGTGATATGAGTAAGATATGTAAACATAATTAAAGTGGCATTATTTAGAGTGCATTGTATGAAGTGACTAGTGATCCATTTATTAAAGTGGCCAGTGATTGGGTCTCAATGTAGGCAGCAGCCTCTCAGAGTTAGTGATTGCTGTTTAGCAGTCTGAGGACCTTGATATAAGCTGTTTTTCAGTCTCTCAGTCCCAGCTTTGATGCAGACACATCTCAACATCGACTGTTCAGAGGAGACTGTGTGAATCAGGCCTTCATGGTCGAAATGCTGCAAATAAACCACTACTAAAGGACACCAATAAGTGGAAGAGACTTGCTTGAGCCAAGAAACACGAGCAATGGACATTAGGTGAAACCAAAATGTTTGAGTCAGTCAAATCACATGAATCCATATTAGATATGGCAAAATGTATAGAATTGCAAGAAAAGTGTCTTTAAACCTGCAGAATTGTTCTCTGCACCCCATGACAAAATGTGTAGAACTGCAGGAAATACGTTTTTAAACCTGCAAAATGTTCTCTGACACCAAGATGGGTGTGACCAGGGGGGGCCTGAGGGGAAAACTGTGGGAAAGCCTGCTCTACTGTGCTGTTCAAACTTGTGAAACAATAGATGTCTATGTTTGGTTCAGATTTGAACATGACCGGACCAAATCTGAAACAATTAAAGACCTATGTTGGGGCCAAATCCAGGCCGATCAGGACAGACTAGAGGCCGACCGATTAATCGGCATATACAAAATCAATTAGGGCCGATTTTCAAGTTTTCCTAACAATCGGTAATCTGCATTTTTGGATGCCGATTATGGCCGATGACATTGCACTCCACTGCGTGGCTGGCTGACCACCTGTTACGCGAGTGCAGCAAGGAGCCAAGGTAAGTTGCTAGCTAGCATTAAACGTATCTTATAAAAAAAACAATCTTAACATAATCACTAGTTAACTACACATGGTTGATGATATTACTAGTTTAACTAGCTTGTCCTGCGTTGCATATAATGAATGCGGTGCCTGTTAATTTATCATCGAATCACAGCCTACTCCGCCACACGGGTGATTTAACAAGCGCATTTGGGGGGAAAAAGCACTGTCGTTGCACCAATGTGTACCTAACCATAAACGTCAATGCCTTTCTTAAAATCAATACACAAGTATATTTTTTAAAACCTGCATATTTAGTTAAAAGAAATTCATGTTAGCAGGCAATATTAACAAGACTTGGGGACTTAGGGCCACCGATTACAATATGGAACGGTTCCGTATTTCACTGAAAGAAAACGTTTTGTTTTCTAAATGATAGTTTTTTTTCCAGATTTAACTATATTAATGACCTAAGGCTCGTATTTCTGTGTGTTTTATTATTTTATAATTAAGTCCATGATATTTGATAGAGCAGTCTGACTGAGCGGTGGTAGGCAGCAGCAGGCTCGTAAACATTCATTCAAACAGCACTTTCCTCCGTTTGCCAGCAGCTCTTCACAATGCTTGAAGCACAGCGCTGTTTATGACTTGAGATTAGGCTGGCAATACTAAAGTGACTATAAGAACATCCAATAGTCAAAGGTAAATTATATACAAACGGTATAGAGAGAAATAGTTCTATAATAACTACAGCCTAAAACTTCTTAACTGGGAATATTGAAGACTCATGATAAAAGGAACCACCAGCTTTCATATGTGCTCATGTTCTGTAAGGAACTTAAACGTTAGCTTTTTTTACATGGCACATATTCACTTTTACTTCTCCAACACTTTTGCATTATTTAAACCAAATTGAACATGTTTCATTATTTATTTGAGACTAAATTGATTTTATGTATGTATTATATTAAGTTAAGTGTTCATTCAGTATTGTTGTAATTGTCATTATTGCAAATGGATATATAAAAATTGTCCGGCGTAATCGGTATCGGATTTTTTGGAAACCAATAATCTGTATCGGCGTTGAAAAATCATAAATCGGTCGACCCCCTAGACCAGGCCAAATCTGAACTAAACAAAGATGTCTATGATTGGTTCATATTTTGACAGAAAATCGACTTCCTGTACGTTGAAATCAAGGCCAGTCCAGACTGCACCAAATAAAGACTGCCGATCCAGACAGGACCAAAAAAAGTCGTCCAAAAGACGTTGTGGTCCATGCTTAGTAGGATTCCATAACATGGAGAGTATAGCCATGGACAGAGTAGTAAAAGGGGCTTGGCTCCCTACAAGCTACAACAGGAATCATGTTACAATTGAGACAACGTCATGACTAGCTGTATTAGGGCTGACCTCAATTAGTTGATTGTTTGGTCAACCAAGTTTTAGTTTTTTTTGCAGTTGCAAACAGACTAGACACCCTAATGTACTTGTTCTCTTGCTCAGTTGTGCACTGGGGCCTCTCACTCTTTCTATTCTGGTTAGGGCCAGTTTGCGCTGTTCTTTGAAGGGAGTAGTATACAGCGTTGTACGAGATCTTCAGTTTCATGGCAATTTCCCGCATGGAAAATACCTTTATTTCTCAGAACAAGAATAGACTGACGAGTTTCAGGAGGAAGGTCTTTGTTTCTGGCCATTTTTGAGCAAGTAATCAAACACACAAATGCTGATGCTCCAAATACTCAACTAGTCTAAAGAAGGCCAGTTTTATTGCTTCTTTAATTAGAACACAGTTTTTAGCGGTGCTAACATAATTGCAAAAGGGTTTTCTAATGATCAATTATACTTTTAAAATGATAAATGATGGATTAGCTAACACAACGTGCCATTAGAACACAGTGATGGTTGCTGATAATGGGCCTCTATAGAAATTCAATGAAAAACCTGCCACAATAGTCATTTACAACATGAACAATGTCTACACTGTATTTCTTATCAATTTGATGATATTTTAATGGATAAAAAGTGACCCCAGGACATTTCGAAGTGACCCCAAACTTTTGCACGGTAGTGTAGAACATTTACCATTAATTCCTATCATTTCTAATCTATAATGTTTGTTTGGTTATGGTAATTTCTGTTAATTCATTCAATCGTATTATTCTAGTTTTACTGTTCTCACTGTCGAAGTGGACATGTTTGCAGAGCGCACAACCTATGCTACTATTGTGATAACTCATAATAAACTAATTTGTTTTTGTCAATTTAAGACGTTGTCTTTTGTTTGGAGTGCTATTGTCAATGTTGAGAAAGGACGGTCGAGTCATGAAGGCAGTCAAATTCCACTTGACCATTTAGTCTAGGTAATTAGGCTACTCCAAGCTATGATGCTGCTGATGGTCATTCGTAGTCTAACAAACTTGCTAACTGTTTCAAAACAGGTGCATAAATGTTTCACTCTAAATGAAAACAAATTGCACACATTATTTTGTATATGTAAAGACAAGATTAAATCAAAAATACTACAATTTTAGCTGCTTATCACTTGTGAATTATAAATCATCACTTGTGAATGATGCCCAACAGGTTAAGGCAAGAAAAAATACATTTTTTATTTATTTTTTATCATAGTTGCAAACCTCATGTAGCCTTGGCCATAGCACTATATGTTTTGATAAGGTTTGTATCACAACTAAAGGGGCCAAATTATTTTAAATCAAGCACATGAATCTGCTTCACAAGGGGTGTAGAGCCTAACTGCCATACATAAGCAGCGCTTGAGTTTCAAGTTTGGGGAAGATAATTTCCACCATAATTTCTTTTTTTTAACTACCCAAACCCGTACAACGCTAGACAAATTGTGCGCCGCCCTATGGGACTCCCGGTCACGGCCGGTTGTTATAAAGCCCGGGATTGAACCTGGGTCTGTAGTGATGCTCCTAACACTGCAATGCAGTGCCTTAGACCGCTGCACCACTCGGGAGCCAATGCCAGAGAGTTCCTAGCAAATCTTGTCTGCTAAATGAACTACTGTAGCCCACAGACAAGTGGCATAGCCAGATCAGGACCTAACATAAGGACAAGTATGCTATTATTTTCTTCTGGAAGACTGCATTTTCTTCATATCATCTTTCTTTATATCTGTCTAAAATAAATAATGGATTTATTGGAGGCTATATTACATGGATTTATTATAATTTTTTAAAATGTAGATGTTCCAAAATTCTGCACCAGTGGCTTGTAGGCTGTGTGTAGAAGCCAGGAGATGCTAAATGTGTTTGTTAATTAACGGCCAATTACAGTGAGACCGACAGTTATTTGCTTGGCAATCACCGGTTATTTGCTTGACAATTCCATGACCGCCACAGCCTTAGTAAGGAGGACGTGCACCTGATTACACATAGAAGTAGGCCTAAAGGTTACCTGGCCTGCTGTAACGGCGTTCTTCATTTGTCGAAAGAGAGTCGGACCGAAATGCAGCGTGGTGGTTACTCATGACTTTAATGGAAAAGTGACACATGAAATAACTATACAAAAATACAAAACAACAAACGGAACGTGAAACCTATCTGGTGAAACTACACAGAGACAGGAACAATCACCCACGAAATACAAAGTGAAACTCAGGCTACCTAAATACGGTTCCCAATCCGAGACAACGAGAATCACCTGACTCAGATTGAGAACCGCCTCAGGCAGCCAAGCCTATACTAGACACACCCCTAATCAACCACAATCCCAATGCCTACAAAACCCCAATACGAAACACAACAAAGTAAACCCATGTCACACCCTGGCCTGACCAAATATATAACGAAAACACAAAATACTATGACCAAGGCGTGACACCTGCTCGCAAATGTATGCCCATTTGGGGATCTGATAGTATTTGTGAATGGCTTAACACACCACCACTAATGAACTGTGGAGCTTCTCAAAGTAATGTTTTCTTCACCTCAAACACAGTCTGTTTTACATCCATTGAGATTGAGAATGATAATGGTTCCACAACGTATTTGAAAAATCTATCCAGCTCTCTCCCTTTTGATAACCACGCAGCGCGAAGGGAAAAGGTCATGCTTTGATCGAGTGGAAACATCATAAAATAGGCCTACCTGGTGAGCTCTTATCCCTAGCGCAAATAGTCTACAGATGTCTGTCACGAGCTCACTGGCGTGGCGAACTCTAAGAATATTTTAGTTTGCTAGTGTGAGAACTTCTGGTTGAACCCAAGTTGATAGTTGATACAATGTTTCAAGTTCGTTGCAGACAGGCCATGCGTAGCCAATGTGATTTATAGGATATTTATTTTTGTCAGGATATTTTCTACCTACAGGCGGCCATGTTTTATTTGTTGGCTTTATGTAGGCAAATTTTACAAAGTTGGCAATAAAGTTACTTTTTAGGTTTCTATCATTTTCGTTTAGATTTTGATAGAATTTTGACTCACCACATGTCAATGATTGAGATACGAAGACATTATTATAAATTTAAATAAAACCGTTCAACTAAAATGTGCGGATGAAAACCATAACCGGCACATGGATCAGTAAAATTGTAAGAAATTGGCATTCTACTCGTGTAGCATATTACCGGCAACTTCAGGGAAGTAGAAAGCCAGCAGGAGCAGGAGGAGGATGGTCGGGTCACGTTAATAAGTTATCTTGATCTCTGGCTCCCTCTTTAGTCATTTGTGTCTTATTTAATTAAATAGTTTGCTTGAAGCGTCAGACAAGCATCTAGATTATTTTATTAAAACACATAGGGTGTGTCTATGAATGGAAAATACAGGTTTGAACATTTCTACCAATTGATTGGTAGAAAGAACAGAGGACTTTTTATTAGACATTGATTTGCTTTTGCAGTGTTCTGAGTCTCAGCATTATGTTTTTGTGCTCTTTTGCAGATGGCAGAGTATCTTCCAGCTGAGAATATGGAACAAAATGGCCAGGTTTTGGAATAAATTCTTCCTCGCCATGATCATAATCCTTATAGTCCTCTTCCTCGGTAAGCTGATGCCAGAAAGTGTCATGGTTTAATTTACTCACAGATCATTGTCATTATTGTGAGTGACTATCTCATACAATGCTTTTGCAATCTCCATGTCTTACCATGTTTAATCATGTCGTACCACACTCTCCTGTCCTCCCATAGATGCTGTGCGTGAGGTGAGGAAGTATTCAGGGGCGGGAAACAGCAAGGATGCTAATCTGAATCCCAACATGTTTGACAACCTCCACATGAAGCTGTTCAGAGCCCAGAGGAACCTCTACATCTCTGGCTTTTCCCTCTTTCTCTGGCTGTAAGTCCTGGATCTGTCTGTCACTCACCCATTGACATACTGAATCTTCACCCTGTCGTCTTCACATTGGGATGGATACTGGTGAAAACCAGCCAGTGCATGGATTTTCATAATCTTAGAGATTTCTTTATTCATTACAATGACCATAACACCGTGGTCGTATTCAGGAGGGCACATCGTAGCAAAATGTTTAAGCAACGGAAATCCCCCCCAAAAATTCAGATGGACAAGTTCAGGTGGCAGCTCTGTTGAATTTTTTATTTTTTTTATCAGTATTGAACACAATCTGTGTGTGTTGTTTCCCTACAGAGTTCTGAGGCGGGTGATCACTCTGATCAACCAGCTGGCGATGGCGTCTAGCACCACGGCCTCTCTGCAGACCAAGGCAGAGAGTGATAACCAAACTGCCAAGAAATACATGGAGGACAACGAGCTACTGAAACAGGTGAAGTCATACCCAGTATCACTGCCCTTTCTGCACCTGAGCCCATATTTAAAAGGGTCTCAAAAAGAAGAGGAGCGCTGATCTAGGATAAGGCTCCCCCTTGTCCACGGAAACATATTCATTTAGATGTAAGGCGAAATGGATGTTATATCAGAACTCCTACTCAGAGATATGGGTCTTCATCCACACTAAAAGTAACTAAAATAATTTTGGTATTACATAAGGTTGAGAGGTGTGATTAATGGTTAATGTGTTTTTTTCAGACTCTGATGGATGGGAAAGGGAACAAGGCCACAGCAGAGGGAAACGAGCTGCTGAAAAAAGAGATGGAGAAACTGAGAGGAGAACTGAAGGGCTCAGGGGAAGGTGAGGAAGATACACAGACACTACTTTTGTGACAGACTGAATAATATAATCAAAAATCCAATAATACTGAAATCAATTGAAAATGTACAACTACAATACAATAACCAACCAAATGAAATCAGACCATAATGACAGTAAAACAAACATGGGCTTCAATTACTGTTCAGGAATGTGTACTTTGACCCATAGCATGTCACCTTTTAGAGAGATTGGATGATATGCATGGGAATTGGATGATAATGGGAATACTTTGGGGTTAATGTTTTACCTAGCCTTGATAAAGTCCCAATCCGAGATGGAAGCTATGAAGAAACAATCCGATGGACTGACCAAAGAATACGACCGACTGCTGAAAGAACACCAGGTAACCCCAGACCAGCTCACATACAGTATCTACAATTAGCCTACAGTGCCTTCAGAAAGTATTCACACCCCTATACTTTTTCCAAATGTTGTTGTGTTACATTTCGCCAATGGCCTACACACAATACCCCATAATGTCAAAGTGTAAACATGTTTTTTGAAATTTGTACAAATTAATAAAAATAAAAAGCTGAAATGTCTTGAGTCAATAAGTATTCAACCCCTAATAAGTTCAGGGATGAACATTTGCTTAACAAATCGCATAATAAGTTGCATGGACTCACACATACAAATAATTGTAAGGTCCCTTAGTTGAGCAGTGAATTTCTAACACAGATTCAACCACAAAAAACAGGACGGTTTTCCAATGCCTTGCAAAGAAGGGCACCTATTGGTAGATAGGTAAAATTACAATTAAAAAAAGCAGACATTGAATATCCCTTTGAGCATGGTGAAGTTATTAAATACACTTTGGATTGTTTATCAATACACAGTCACTACAAAGGTTCAGGCGTCCTTCCTAGCTCCGTTGCCAGAGAGTGAGGAAACTGCTGTGGGACCGCCATGAGGCCAATAGTGACTTTAAAACAGTTTGAGTTTAATGGCTGTGACAGGATAACTGAGGATGGATCATGAAAATTCTAGTTACTCCACAATATAAACCTAATTGACATAGTGAAAAGATGGAAGCATGAACATAATTTTTTATATCCCAAAACATGCATCCTGTTTGCAATAAGGCACTAAAGTAATACTGCAAAAAATGTGGCAAAGCAAATATATTTTTGTACTGGATGCAAAGTGTTATGTTTGGGGAAAATCCAATGCAACACATGACTGAGTACCACTCTCCATATTTTTGGGCTTTGTGGTGGCTGCATCATGTTATGGGTATGCTAGTAATTTTTAAAGACTGGAGTTTTTCATCATAAAAAATAAATGGGATGGAGCTAATAAGCACTGGCAAAATATTACAGGAAAACCTAGTTCAGTCTCCTTTCCACCAGATACTGGGAGAATTCACCTTTCAGCAGGACAATAACCTAAAACAAAAGGCCACATCTTCACTGGAATTGTTTACCAAGACGATAGTGAATGTTCCTAAGTGGCCGAGTTACAGTTTTGACTTAAATCTACTTGAAAATCTATGGCAAGACCTGAAAATTGTCTAGCAATGATCAACAAAATTTGACAGAGCTTTAAGAGTTCTGAAAAGCATAATGGGCAAATACTTCTCAATCCAGGTGTGGAAAGCTCTTAGATTCACCCATAGACTCACAGCTGTAATCTCTACCAAAGGCTCTTACAAAGTATTGACTCAGGGGTGTGAGTACTCATGAAAATGAGATTTCTGTATTTAATTTTCAACAAATTGTGCAAAAAAAAAATCTAAACACGTTTTCACTTTGTCGGAATCATGTATAGATAAGTGAGACTTTTTTAAATTTTTTATCCATTTTGAATTCAGGCTGTGACACAACATGTAGAATAAATCAAGAGGGATGAATAATTTCTGAAGGCACTGTACATGTTTGATTTGATATTACTGCTCACCCTGCCTTGTTCAAAGCTGTCAGCACTTAGATAATGTATATTACTACCCTGCTCAAATGTAAACGGAATATTTCAGCTCTGACTTTAGTACTACTACTGTACATTTACCACTTCACATATATACTGTATATATTGTTTTTTCCAGAATCTTCAAGAGTGTGGAGACAAAAAGGATGATTGATCGGGGTTATGACTACAGCTGTCAGAACGTTTACAGATTGTACCAAGAAACCAGAAAAAAAACACTGTCACGCACGCTATCATTTTCCTTTGACATACTGAAGCACTCTGCATGATGTCACCCAAATACTCCTCCAAAGCACCACTGAGCTGGCAAACATTAGATAAAAAGCACCTGAGCACGTTTGTAATAGAATAGCTAGTACACCAGCATAGAAATAGTATTTGCTGACTTTTGGAGAATTTCAGTTGTGAATGAATGCCTTCCTGCACGGCTGTACAAGCTTCAGATTACAGTGGTCTTCTACTGTGAATGTATTTTTGATGTAATGGGCTTGCTATGCTGTTTTTTCCCTGTATATGGCAAGAGGACCATCGTTGCATTCATATCCATTTTGTTTCACCCTTAGCAGTTAGGCGTATTACAGATTGAGTTGTATGTGTTTTGTAAAACAAAATTAGCATTGAATTAGTGGTAGAGAAGCTATATTGAGTTATTTTTGTTATTGAATATTTGATATCAATGGTGATGTTCTGTTTTTCATTCCTCTTAGATGTGAAGGGTTTGTGAATATTACACAGGGTCATGATTTTCTGTTTTGTAATAAGGATACTGAAACGGAAAAGTCTGAGCAAATTCATCATTCCTCTTCTCACTCAGACTCTCTGTATTGACTGTCCCAACCCAGGTGTTGGGTTGGGTAGACCGGGTCAGCACTTGGAGTGGGTAATTGACCAACAAACTTCCTCCAGCCCCCATCCCCTAAGTACTTATCTCCTATAGAGCCCCAGTACTGTACTGACTGAATAAGTGCCTTTCAGACCACTGTAGAGATTTTCTCATTGCGAGTACAAAAATCTGCTTTGAGTAAGAAAGTGTTGCAATATTCCAGTATTGCTCACTATTAGTTGTTTTTGTTGCGAAATACATTTTTTTTGTTTGGAAAAATAGTCTCCACATACCAACATGTTATCCCATATTAAACATGTTTTACTGTTGTGTTACATTTACAAGTTATTCTGTTTTAATCGAAGAAATGCAACTATTTTTTTAAGCGAGTGAGAAATGCCATCCATTTCATTAGCTTCACAAAACAAAGTGATTCATATGTTTTTTCCTTGGTATCGCTGGCAAAATCAACAAACTCAGCCAGCAAAAAAATAAACGTCCTCTTTGTCAACTGTGTATATTTTCAGCAAACGTAACATGTGTAAGTATTTGTATGAACAAAAAGATTCAACAACTGAGACAAACTGAACAAGTGCCACAGACATGTGACTAACGGAAATGGAATAATGTGTCCCTGAACAAAGGAGGGGTCAAAATCAAAAGTTAGTCCGTATCGGGTGTGGCCACCAGCTGCATTAAGTACTGCAGTGCATCTCCTCATGGACTGCACCAGATTTGCCAGTTCTTGCTGTGAGATGTTACCCTACTCTTCCACCAAGACGTCTGCAAGTTCCCGGACATTTCTTGGGGGGAATGGGCCTAGCCCACCCTCTGATCCAACAGGTCCCAGACGTGCTCAATGGGATTGAGATCCGGGCTCTTCACTGGCCATGGCAGAACACTGACATTCCTGTCTTGCAGGAAATCACGGACAGAATGAGCAGTATGGCTGGTGGCATTGTCATGCTGGAGGGTCATGTCAGGATGAGCCTGCAGGAAGGGAACCACATGAGGGAGGAGGATGTCTTTCCTGTAACGCACAGGGTTGAGATTGCCTGCAATGACAACAAGCTCAGTCTGATGATGCTGTGACACATCGCCCCAGACCATGACAGACCCTCCAAATCAATCCCGCTCCAGAGTACAGTCCTCGGTGTAACACTCATTCCTTCGACGATAAACGCAAAACCGACAATCTCCCCTGGTGAGACAACCACAACTCGCCAGTGAAGAGCACTTTTTAACCAGTCCTGTCTGGTCCAGCGACGGTGGGTTTGTGGCCATAGGTGACGTTGTTGCCGGTGAGGTTCTGCCTTACAACAGGCCTACAAGCCCTCAGTCCATCCTCTCAGCCTATTGCGGACAGTCTGAGTACTGATGGAGGGATTGTGCGTTCCTAGTGTAACTCGGGCAGTTGTTGCCATCCTGTACCTGTCCTTCGGATGTACCGATCCTTTGCAGGTGTTACACGTGGTCTGCCGCTGCGAGGACGATCAGCTGCCCGTCCTGTCTTCCCTGTAGCACTGTCTTAGGCGTCTGACAGTACGGCCATTGCAATTTATTGTCCTGGCCACATCTGCAGACCTCATGCCTCCTTGCAGCATGCCTAAAGCACGTTCACGCAGATAAGCAGGGACCCTGGGCATCTTTCTTTTGGTGTCAGTAGAAAGGCCTCTTTAGTGTCCTGAGTTTTCATAACTGTGAACTTAATTGCCTTCCATCTGTAAGCTGTTAGTGTCTTAATGACCGATCCACAGGTGCATATCCATGAATTGTTTCTGGTTCATTGAACACGCATGAGAAACAGTGTTTAAACCCTTTACAATGAAGATCGGTGAAGTTATTTAGATTTTTACGAATTATCTTTGAAAGACTGTCCTGAAAAAGAGATGTTTCTTTTTTTGCTGAGTTAATAAATTTGGCCCACCAACCCCAGTGATTGAAATTTGATTTATTACCAGTATGCAATACTGCCACCTATTGGATTTGATCAGAACTGAAATAAGAAAGCTCCTGCTACACACCAAAGGCAGAGAACAGCTATGATAAGCTGGCACAGTGGCATCTCCTGTCGTACAACAGTCACACAGACATGAACAGTAGCCCCGTTTATACCTGCTGCCAAACATGTCCTTTGCCCTGATCTTATTCTGATTGTGCCCTTAGTTTTAGACAGTTTAAACGATTAAAAGGCGCATTATGATCAGATTTTACACAGCGAATTCTCCAGTGTTAAATCAACACAATGTTAACTGTAACAATGGACAAATCAAATTGTATTTGTCACATGCACCGACTACAACAGGTGTAGACCTTACCGTGAAATGCTTACTTACAAATCCTTAACCAACAATGCAGTTCAAGAAATAGTTACGAAAATCTTGACTAAATAAATTAAAGTCAAAAATAAAATCAAAGTTAACACAATAATGAGGCTATATACTGGGGGTACCAGTACTGAGTCAATGTACAGGGGTGCAGGTTAGTCAAGGTCATTTGTACATGTAGGTAGGGATAAAGTGACAATGCATAGATAATAACAGCAAGTAGCAGCAGTGTAAAAACAAAGGAGGGGGGTTGGCCATTTGTAGTCCATGTGGCCATTTGATTAATTGTTCAGCACTCTTATGGCTTGGAGTAGAAGCTGTTAAGGAGTCTTTTGGACCTAGACTTGGTGCTCTGATACCGCTTACAGTGCGGTCGCAGAGAGAACAGTCTATGACTTGGGTGACTGGAGTCTTTGACAATTTTTCGGGAATTCCTGACACCGTCTAGTATATAGGTCCTGGATGGCAGGAAGCTTGGCCCCAGTAATGTACTGAGCCGTACACACTACTAGAGGTCGACCGATCATGATACAGATTATTGGAGGACCAAAAAAAGCTGATACCGATTAATCAGCCGATTTCTCTTCTTTTTTCCCTTTTTTGTTTGTAATAATGACAATTACAACAATACTGAATGAACACTTATTTTAACTTAATATAATGCATCAATAAAATCAATTTAGCCTCAAATAAATAATGAAACATTCAATTTGGTTTAAATAATGCAAAAACAAAGTGTTGGAGAAGAAAGTAAAAGTGCAATGTGTGCCATGTAAGAAAGCTAAAGTCTAAGTTCCTTGCTCAGAACATGAGAAAGCTGGTGGTTCCTTTTAACATGAGTCTTCAATATTCCCAGGTAAGAAGTTTTAGGCTGTAGTTATTATAGGAATTATAGGACTATTTCTCTCTATACCATTTGTATTTCATTAACCTTTGACTATTGGATGTTCTTATAGGCACTTTAGTATTGCCAGTGTAAGTATAGCTTCCGTCCCTCTCCTCGCTCCTACCTGGGCTCGAACCAGGAACACAATGACAACAGCCACCACCGAAGCAGCGTTACCCATGCAGAGCAAGGGGAACAACTACTCCAAGTCTCAGTGCGAGTGATGTTTGAAACGCTATTAGCGCGCACACCGCTAACTAGCTAGCCATTTCACATCGGTTACACGAGCCTAATCTCAGGAGTTGATAGGCTTGAAGTCATAAACAGCTGCTGGCAAAGGCACGAAAGTGCTGTTTGAATGAATGCTTACGAGTCTGCTGGTGCCTACCATCGCTCAGTTAGACTGCTCTATCAAATCATAGACTTAGTTATAACATGATAACACACAGAAATACGAGCCTTAGGTCATTAACAATATGGTCAGATCTGGAAACTATCATCTCGAAAACAAGACGTTTATTCTTTCAGTGAAATACGGAACCGTTCTGTATTTTATCTAACAGGTGGCATCCATAAGTCTAAATATTCCTGTTACATTGCACAACCTTCAATGTTATGTCATAATTACGTAAAATTCTGTCAAATTAGGCAGCCCAAACTGTTGCATATACACTGACTCTGCGTGATATGAACGCAAGAGAAGTGACACAATTTCACCTGGTTAATATTGCCTGCTAACCTGGATTTCTTTTAGCGATTAATCGGTCGACCTCCGCCTTACGGTTGGATGCCGAGCGATTTCCATACCAGGCGGTGATGCAACCGGTCAGAATGCTCTCACTGGTGCAGCTGTTGAACTTTTTGAGGATCTGGGGGACCCATGCCAAATCTTTTCAGTCTGCTCTTCACAATTGTCTTGGTGTGTTTGGGCCATGATAGTTTGTTGGTGATGTGGAAACCAAGGAACTTGAATCTCTCGACCCGCTCTGCTGCAGCCCCATCGATGTTAATGGGGGCCTGTTTGGCCCTCCTTTTCCTGTAGTCCACGATCAGCTCCTTTGTCTTGCTAACATTGAGGGAGAGGTTGTTGTCCTGGCACCACACTGCTAGGTCTCTGACCTCCCTATAGGCTATCTCATCGTTGTCGCTGATCAGGCCTACCACTGTCAAACTTAATGAGAGTGTTGGAGTCGTGCTTGGCCACACAGTCGTGGATGAACGGAAAATAGGGGGGGGGTGGCGGCCTGTTAGGAAGTCCAGGCTCCAGTTGCAGAGGGAGGTGTTTAGACCCAGGGTCCTCAGCTTAGTGATGAGCTTTGTGGGCACTATGGTGTTGAACGCTGAGCTGTAGTCAATGAACAGCATTCTCACATAGGTGTTCCTGTTGTCCAGGTGGGAAAGGGCAGTGTGGAGTGCAATAGAGATTGCATCATCTGTGGATCTGTTGGGGCGGTATGCGAATTGGAATGGGTCTAGGGTTTCTGGGATGATGGTGTTGATATGAGCCATGACCAGCCTTTCAAAGCACTTCATGGCTACCGACGTGAGTGCTACGGTGTGGTAGTCATTTAGGAAGGTTACCTTCGCTTTCTTGGGCACAGGGACTATGGTGATCTGATTGGTTGAAAATGTCAGTGAAGACACTTGCCAGTTGATCAGCGCATGCTCTAAGTACACGTCCTGGTAATCCGTCTGGCCCCGCGGCCTTGTGAATGTTGACCTGTTTAGTCTTGCTTACATCGGCTACGGAGAGCGTGACCACACAGTCGTCCGGAACAGCTGGTGCTCTAATGCATGCTTCATTGTTGTTTGCCTCGAAGCGAACATGATATGCATTTAGCTTGTCTGGTAGGCTCTTGTCACTGGGCAGCTCGCGGCTCGGTTTCCCTTTGTAGTCTAATGGTTTGCAAGCCCTGCCGCATCCGACGAACTATACAGGACCACACTTTTCAGTGTTAAATTAACACACTGCTTAGTGTAAAGCCTTATTTGCATATTTCCCAGAGTGCCTTGCCTTTTGAGTGAATTGTAGCGTTACTACCCATGACTGTATTTGTTAGTGACAGAGATGTGGTTGTTGTATTCGTCCATTTTCAGTCCTGTAGTCTTCACCAAGTGAGATCCTAAGTGTATTAAAGTTAGGACAGTACAACACAATTCTTAAGGCTTTATTTTGGGGGCCTAGTTTTAACCCTAATACAATGGCTGGGACTCATGGTTTAAAGGCAAAATCAGGCCCACAGGTCACATTATGCTGGCTTGCAAAATGATGTGTAATTCCAATTGGAATCTAGCCAGGTGATAACAGTCCATGGTCGGACTGCAGAGGAGTGCCACCAGCCGGTCATTGCCAACTGAGACATAAAGAGCATCCGAGATGTGGAAACCACTCACCAGCTCACTGGAGTTCATTTTCAGTTACATTTGAGCAAATCACAATTGATTCCTTTTCCCAATATTGTGTGCGGCTTGTGACCACAGACTCCAAAGGCAGTCACACAGGAATCTGGTCAAAAATAGTGCACTCTGTATGGGAATAGGGTGTCATATGAGACAGATACTTAGTAACTAGAGATGTGTAGTTATTTCCTTGGGAAAGATACTCTTGAAATGGCTTCATATTTAATTCCTTTACATGGGCCAAAGTGATCAACAATGACCAGCTGTGCAGTTCTATGAAAATAAACTACAACATGGGGGGTTTCCTGGGAGCCACTGTCATTATTCATTTTCACAGAACTTCATAGCCGTCTTTATTATAAACACTTCAGCATTTCATCTGCATTTAGTCTGTAACCTCTCATTCCCTCCAGGGAACTCATTCTATTTGTGTAATCTTAACAGATATGTATTGTAAATACTTAAAAGGGTAGCTAGAGGTTCCATGTGCATGAATAATTTGAGAAAATATAGAATATACAGGATCTTTATTGTTAAATGGCTCACTTAAGGCACTTCCTCTCCAACCTCACATGCCCTGTCCTGTAGGTGTGATGGCAGGCCGGGGGCTGTTGTCCAACCCAGACATATTCACTGGCTACAATGAGACCCCTCTTGAGTGTGTGTGGGACTGGGTGGACCTCGCCACAAACCAGGGGACCCCCTTCACCTGCTTCCACCAGCACCTCATCTACATGCTGGAGAGGGTCAGCTCCCAGCCCGAGAGGAAGGTGATCAACTCCCTGCAAAGCAGCGCCGCAGTCATAGACTACCTCCACAACACATATGGATCCCCAGACAGTAGGCCTATCATAAACACAGGCTAGGTATATTTTATTGTGCATGTTAATAATTTTATTTTGTTTATTATTTCTCATTCTGATAGTTGTGATAGTTGTGGTGTGCATATGTCTCCCTCTACCAGTGGTATAAGGTACATAAGTAGTACTTTAAAGTATTATTTAGGGGTATCTGTACTTCACTATTTATATTTGACAAATTTTACTTCACTACATTCCTAAAGAAAATGGCTCACTAAACACACGTGGTTTGATTGGAAATGATGATTTTTGTGGACTGTGCCCATGGCTATCTGTAAATGTAATCAAATAAAAATGCTGCCATTTGGTTTTCTTAATGTAAAGGTTTTGAAATGATTTATGCTTTAGTATTTTTAAAACCAAATACTTTTACTCAAGTAGTATTTTACTGGGTGGCTTTCATTTTTACTTCAGTCATTTTCTATTGTTATCTTTACTTTTACTCATGTCACGAACCGGCTCAATGTTAGTAACAAAAAGGGAGACATGGAGATAAGGAATAACTAAATATATTTATTAACTAAAGTAAACTAAATATAATTAACAATAATGTGTGTAGTCAGTGGCAAGGTGCTCCATCATGCTGGAAAGGGCATTGTTCATCACCAAACTGTTCCTGGATGGTTGGGAGAAGTTGCTCTTGGAGGATGTGTTGGTACCGTTCTTTATTCATGGCTGTGATCTTAGGCAAAATTGTGAGTGAGCCACTCCCTTGGCTGAGAAGCAACTTCACACATGAATGGTCTCAGGATGCTTTACTGTTGCCATGACATAGGACTGATGGTAGCACTCACATTTTTCCAGATGCCCCAAACAATCAGAAAGGGGATTCATCAGAGAAAATGACTTTACCCCAGTACTCAGCAGTCCAATCCCTGTACCCTTTGCAGAATATAAGTCTGTCCCTGATGTTTTTCCTGGAGACAAGTGGCTTCGTTGCTGCCCTTCTTGACACCAGGCCATTCTCCAAAAGTATTCGCCTCACTGTGCGTACACCTGCCTGCTGCCATTCCTGAGCAAGCTCTGTACTGGTGGTGCCCTGATCCCGCAGCTGAATCAACTTTAAGAGATGGTCCTGGCGCTTGCTGGACTTTCTTGGGCGCCCTGAAGCCTTCTTCACAACAATTGAACCGCTCTACTTGAAGTTCTTCATGATCCGATAAATGGTTGATTTAGGTGAAATCTTACTGGCATCCTTGCCTGTGAAGCCCTTTTTGCGCAAAGCAATGATGACGGCACGTGTTTCCTTGCAGGTAACCATGGATGACAGCGGAAGAACAATGATTCCGAGCACCACCCTCCTTTTGAAGCTTCCAGTCTGTTATTCGAACTCAATCAGCATGACAGAGTGATCTCCAGCCTTGTCCTCGTCAACACTCACACCTGTGTTAACGAGAGAGTCACTGACATGATGTCAGCTGGTCCTTTTGTGGCAGGGCTGAAATGCAGTGGAAATGTTTTTGGGGGATTCAGTTCATTTGCATGGCAAAGAGGGACTTTGTAATTAATGACAATTCATCTAATCAGTATTGATAACATTCTGGAGTATATGCAAATTGCCATCATACAAACTGAGGCAGCAGACTTTGCGAAAATTAATATTTGTGTCATTCTCAAACCTTTGGCCACGACTGTACTCTCCAACACAGCACACAACCAACTATCCACCGCAGTGGCAAGTTTACCAAACAAATAAAGGCAACCAGTACTGGGCAGAGGAACCTCTTCATCTCTGGCTTTTCCCTTTTCCTCTGGCTCTAAGTCTGTGAGCTCTGGTCTGTCCTCCCATTGACATACTGAGTCTGGTGAAAACCAGCCAGTGCATGGATCGTCATAATCATAGAGATTCCTTTATTCATTGCAATGACCATAACACTGGTCGTGTTCAGTAGGGGACACCGTAGCAAAATGTTTAGAAAAACGGAAAACAAAAAAATGTGTTCAGATGGACAAGTTCAAGTTGCAGCACTCTGTTTAAGAAAAACATGTACATCTCATTATTGAACACCATCTCTGTGTGTGTTGTTTCCCTACAGAGTACTGTGGCGGGTGATCACTCTGATCAACCAGCTGGCGACGGCGTCTAGCACCACGGCCTCTCTGCAGACCAAGGCAGAAAGTGCCAACCAAACTGCCAAGAAATGCATTGAGGACAACAAGCATCTGAAGCAGGTGAAGTCATACCCAGTATCACTGCCCTTTCTGCACTTCAGCCCATATTTAAAAGGGTCTCGAAAAGAAGAGAAGCGCTGATCTAAGATAAGGCTCCCCCTTGTCTGTGAAAACATTCATTTTGATCTAAAAGGGCGAAACGGAGATATGGGCCTTCATCCACACAATAAGTAACAAAACTAATTTTGGTACTGCATATGGTTGAGAGGTGTGGTAAGTGGTTAATGTTGACCTGTGTTTGTTTCAGACTCTGATGGATGGGAAGGGGAACAAGGCCACAGCAGAGGGAAACGAGCTGCTGAGAAAAGAGATGGAGAAACTGAGAGGAGAACTGAAGGGCTCAGGGGAAGGTGAGGAAGATACAGAATACTTTTGTGACCGACTGAATAATACAACCAATAATACTTCAATTACTGTTCAAGAATGTGCACTTTGACCCATAGCATGTCACCTTTTAGAGAGATTGGATGATATGCATGGGAATTGGATGATAATGGGAATGCTTTGGGGTTAATGTTTTCACAAGCCTTGATAAAGTCCCAATCCGAGATGGAAGCTATGAAGAAACAATCCGATGGACTGACCAAAGAATACGACCGACTGCTGAAAGAACACCAGGTAACCCCAGACCAGCTCACATACAGTATCTACAATTAGCCTACATATTACTGCTCACCCTGCCTTGTTCAAAAGCTGTCAGCACTTAGATGCTGTATATTACTACCCTGCTCAAATGTAGACGGAATATTTCAGTTCTGACTTTAGTACTACTACTGTACATATATACTGTATATATTCTTTTTTCCAGAATCTTCAAGCGATTGGAGACAAAAAGGATGATCGATCGGGGTTATGACTACAGCGGTCAGAACGTTTACAGATTGTACCAAGAAACCAGAAAAAAAACACTGTCACGCACGCTATCATTTTCCTTTGACATACTGAAGCACTCTGCATGATGTCACCAGAATACTCCTCCAAAGCACCACTGAGCTGGCAAACATTAGATAAAAAGCACCTGAGCACGTTTGTAATAGAATAGCTAGTACACCAGCATAGAAACTGTTTTTCTATCATTTTCAGACTTTTGGAGAATGGATGGCAGTCCAAGCTTCAGATTACAGTGGTCTTCTACTTTTAATGTATTTTTGATGTAATGGCAGGATCAACATTGCATTCATATCAATGATATCTATATTCCAGTTTTTTACCGTTGCAACTATGCAGATTACAGAATGAATTGTATGTTTTTGGTCAAACAAAATTAGCATTCAGTTCATAGGGGTAGGGAAGCTATATTGAGTCATTTTTATTGTTAAATATTTATCAATGGTGATGTTTTGTTTCCATTCCTCTGGAGATATTCTACGTATTTAGATCTTAAGTGGTTTGTGAATATTACACAGGGTCAGGATTCGGCTAGATTGAAAGTAAACAAGAAAATGGTGCCATCTGGTTTGCTTAATATAAGGAATTTGAAGTGATTTATACTTTTACTTTTGATACTTAAGTATATTTTAAGCCAAATACTTTTACTCAAGTAGAATTGTACTGGGTGACTTTTACTTGAGTCATTTTCTATTAAGGTATCTTTACTTTTATTCAAGCATGATGACAGTTGGGATTCCTATTCCCTCTTTTCACTCTCAGACCCCCTGTAGTGTGTCTCACACACACACACACACACACACACACACACACACACACACACACACACACGTGAATAGACTATAGACTAATAAAACCAGAGTATGACTATCCCAGTCCAGGGGTTTGGTTGGGTAGATGGTGAGCTTGAATCGGTTAAAAATTTCCCAAAAAAGGGAGGTGGTTTGTTAAAGAATAATGGTAGAAAGTGTAAGCAGAGTGAGCTGAAGATAGGAGAAGAAATGGAAATGAATGAGGGTGAAGTATTGGAGGTTGTTGTTTAACGTTAGCTGGCTGGCTTGGTGTGTGATCTTGCACGCTGTTTACCTAGCTAGCTACATGTTGTAAGCTAAAGTGTACAACACCCATTGAATATGGCCGGTGTCAGTAAACGTCGGCAAAAAAGCATAATGAAATTGTTGCCAGCTGAGCTGGTTTGGCTGCTTTCATGTTATCCAGAGGTAAACAAATCATCGGCCAGAGCTGACGCTCTGAATACGAGATGGTTGGGGACAAAGAGCTCTTCACTAGAAACCAAAACATTCAAAGGCCATTTTCTCAAAAGTGAGTTTACAAGTTTATCAACTTTCAAAGCAGAATTACTTTCCCATTGTTCCTCAAAAATGCAGCTTATGATACACCATTTTGTAGCTCTGAGTCTCTACTTTTATCCAATGTAAATAAATACAATTTCAAATGTTGCCATGTAAGAACAAATCCAGCAGATGAGTCCCTTATATTATCATGGCAGCACACCTAACATCTTAGGTGAATGAGTCAAAACGGCCCAATTCTCATGCTATAGAGCAGGCTGACCACTACATTTGAATATACTCAATAAACTTGAGGAAATAACTTGGTTGTACTCATATTTTAAAATATTTGATTGGTACTTGAATATAAACAAAAGAGAGTCCTTTGACAGGAGAGACGCGGGATTGAAGGGGGAATGCAATTAAACACTGGAGGCATCCTAGTTTGAACTTTACTCCATTTGTTACCTGAAGTCTTGCGAGAAATATATTTGACAGTGATAAACAAGAAATTGTTAGTGTAAAAAAACATGTACACTAAATATTAATCCATTCAGTCTTAGAATTTTACATCTTTATTTCACAATAACAGTAAGGAATTCATAGCAGATTACTCATATTTCAAGCATAATGAAATACTTTATCTAATCACACATTAATTTAGGAGAATCTGTCGTACACCCGACCGTAGAGAAGGTCCAGGAGATACTGTAATGGAATAAAGTCTCTGAACACTCAGGACCAATGCATACATTTATTTTATTAGGTTAATCTTTCAGACGCAAGACCTTCATCAGAGCATACACAAACACACAATGACAATGGCCACATATAGCCTACGCGTCAATACAATCAGACATGATGAGCAACGCCCGCGTTAAAACAGCACTAGGAGGCACATTAGTAATCAGCAAGAAAAAGTATAACTTAAGTTACAGTGTATATATTTTTTGTCCAGTACATATTTTACATAATTATTTTTACATAGTAAAAAAAAAAAAACACAAAACCCCCCAAATATATATATATATAATATATATAATATCAGCCAATAGGCTGAGAGAGGCTGGAAATAGTAGGCCTGTTGTAAGGCAGTTCCTCACCAGACATCACTGGCAACAAAGTCACCTATGGCCACAAATCCACCGTCGCTGGACCAGACAGGACTGGCAAAAAGTGCTCTTCACTGACGAGTCGCGGTTTTGTCTCACCAGGGGTGATCATCAGATTCGCGTTTATCGTCGAAGGAATGAGCGTTACACCGAGGCCTGTACTCTGGAGCGGGATTGATTTGGAGGTGGAGGGTTCGTCATGGTCTGGGGCGGTGTGTCACAGCATCATCGGACTGAGCTTGTTGTCATTGTAGGCAATCTCAACGCTGTGCGTTACAGGGAAGACATCCTCCTCCCGCATGTGGTACCCGTCCTGCAGGCTCATCCTGACATTACCCTCCAGCATGACAATGTCACCAGCCATACTGCTCGTTCTGTGCATGATTTCCTGCAAGACAGGAATGTCCGCGTTCTGCCATGGCCAGCGAAGAACCCGGATCTCAATCCCATTGAGCACGTCTGGGACCTGTTGGATCGGAGGGTGAGGGCTAGGGCCATTCACCCAAGAAATGTCCGGGAACTTGCCCGGTGCCTTGCTGGAATAGTGGGGTAACATCTCACAGCAAGAACTGGAAAATCTGGTACAGTCCATGAGGAGATGCACTTCAATACTTAATGCAGCTGGTGGCCACACCAGATGCTGACTGTTACTTTATTTTAAACCTCCCCTTTGTTCAGGGACACATTATTCCATTTCTGTTAGTTACATGTCTGTGGAACTTCTTCAGTTTATGTCTCAGTTGTTGAATCTTGTTATGTTTATACAAATATTTACATATGTTAACTTTGCTGAAAATAAACGCAGTTAACAGTGAGAGGATGTTTCTTTTTTTGCAGAGTTTACATATTCTATGACTGACGTAAAAGTCACCCAGTAAAATACTACTTCAGTAAAACTAATTGATTTTAAAGATATTTTTAGTATCAAAAGTATGGGCTCCGAGTGGTGCAGCGGTCTAACACGGTACACAAACAGGCTGTGCGCATGCGCCATCGAGCGCAAATTGATCTTGTCCCCCCACACCAAACTTGATCACAACACACAGTTTGAAATATCAAAACAAACTCTGAACCAATTATATTAATTTGGCAACAGGTCGAAAAGCATTAAACATTTAGCGCAATATAGCTAGCTAGCTTGCTGTTGCTAGCTAATTTGTCCTGGGATATAAACGTTGAGTTGTTATTTTACCTGAAATGCACAAGGTCCTCTATTCTGACAATGAATCCACGCATAAAACGGTCAACCGAATCGTTTCTAGTCATCTCTCCTTCTAGGCTTTTTCTTCTTTGGACTTTATATGGCGATTGTCATAGTTACCACCTCGGCCGACTGAACTCAACTCAATCACCCATGTGGGTATAACCAATGAGGGGTTGACACGTGGAAACCAATGAAGAGATGGGATAGGCAGGACTTGCACAGCGTTCAGTGTCACAAATAGAACAGACTTCTATTTTAGCACTTGGCAATGCGGACGCTCGTTGGCGCGCGCGAGCAGTGTGGGTGCAATCATTTAATAACATGTATGTTTACATTTATTTTGCAACGGTGTGGTCAGCATGTTAGGCACTGCATCTCAGTGCAAGATACTTTATCATATGGGTACCAAATTCGAATCCAGGCTGTATCACATCCGGCCGTGATTGGGAAGTCCCATAGGGCGGCGCACAATTGGCCCAGCGTCGTCCGTCATTGTAAATAAGAATTTGTTCTGAACTGATTTGCCTAGTTAAATAAAAGGCTAAAAATAATAATAATTAAGATTCAAAGCACATGCACATCTGAGCTATCTTTGTCGCAGGTGCATGGTAACAGTTGAATAAGATGAGAGAAAAAACCAAGAAACCCGGACACGGCTCTTTATTCAGCTTTACGTGTCGGCCTCAAGGCCTTCGTCAGAGTTTTTGTGAATGTCTATAATTTGCACCCTTATGTAGACTTTGCTCCACCCACATCCACTCAATGCATCGAATGGGGTTGGAGTCAAGGTAAAATAAGCAAGTGTTACCAAATATAACAATGTGCATTTCATAAGTATTCTAATAAAGAGTGTGCAAAACACGTATTAAACATGTCTGTAAAACCACAATGAGGACATCGACCGATCGAGCAAGTTTTCATTAATCATTGGGTATAGCGCAAGAACAAACGTCAGGGTAATCTGAAGTAGTGGCATTCAGTAATGTTCACATTTACAACATAACGTGCATGGGCATTTCATCATTAAGACCTTTTGGGAATAATGTCTGGAGGGTGAAAATCCCAAAACATTCTCTTTTGCTCAGGGTATTATTTATATCACCTCCCCTGTCTGATATCTTAACTTTCACTATGCCACAAAATCTAAAAAAGGTAGAAATGTCATGTTTTTGGTCATTAAAATGTACTGCGACTGGATAATCCCTGTCGTTTCTCCTGATTTAATTTATGTTCACTAATTCTCTGTTTGAGAGAAACGAGACGTTTTACCTACAGCCCATTTAATCATGTCGATCACTGGTTCTCAATCCTGGTCCTGAGGACCCAAAGCGGTGCACATTTCTGTTTTTGCCCTAGCACTACACAGCCGATTCAAATCATCAATTCATCAAAAGGCTTTGGTGATTTGAATCAGGTGTGTAGTGCTAGGGCAAAAACAGAAATGTGCACTGCTTTGGGTCCCCAGGACCCGGATTGAGAACCACTGATAGATAACATGGGTGATGGAGCATTATTTGGAACCGGTTTCCTGTGTGGGTGGCAGAAATATTCACAATTCATCATATTGTTGCACTGTGCGGAAAAACTGCATTTTTGCTACCATTCGGAAGAGGGCGTAAAAGAGCCTGGCAAAAGAAAATTGTGGCTGGTAGTTGGCATGGACCAATTTGTCACGTAAATTGCAACCTCTCCTATATAAAATAAGTGGTGGGTTCTTAAATTAAGCTGGCAAGGCTGGGTCCGATAATATAACATGCCAATGTTTCTTGACAGCATCTCCCACTTTGCACGAGTTCAAAGTATATGTGGT
This sequence comes from Oncorhynchus kisutch, assembly GCF_002021735.2. Classification (NCBI taxonomy): domain Eukaryota; kingdom Metazoa; phylum Chordata; class Actinopteri; order Salmoniformes; family Salmonidae; genus Oncorhynchus; species Oncorhynchus kisutch. The sequence continues at coordinate 11,570,403 of NC_034182.2, read as the reverse complement.
AGTGAACATTACAGTGTTCTTTAACTCTAGTGGGTCTTTTTTGTAGCAGTTCACCTCGTGTTATGCCAAATGTAGAACTCTGTCCACACATTGTGGAGAGTAGCCTCTTAGAAACCTATTGCTTTTTCACGATAGTCCTCTGTGGAGTGGCATATACGGTGCAGTCTGAAACACTGGCTTCTTAGAAGTCCTGTTTTAATGGCTCAGGGAGGAAGCTGTCCCCCTGTAATAGGATATTCCTGTCTGTTTCTTTTCTGTACAGAGTTGTAAACAGGGTTCCATTTTGATTGCTCAATCCACATAGATGTAATGAACACGTTTAGTGTGACATTCAATAGTGAATTTGAGATTGGGGTCAATGTCATTGAGTAATGCCATAATGCCCGTAATGCCCGTTCCTCCCTATCCTCTCCTTCCGTGGCCTACAACTGCTCTTAAATACAAGTAAAACCAAATGCATGCTCTTCAACGGATCGCTGCCTGCACCTGCCCGCCCGTCCAGGGTCACTACTCTGGACAGTTCTGACTTAGAATATGTGGACAACTACAAATACCTAGGTGTCTGGTTAGACTGTGAACTCTCCTTCCAGACTCACATCAATCATCTCCAATCCAAAATTAAATCTAGAATTGGCTTCCTATTTCACAACAAAGCATCCTTCACTCATGCTGCCAAACATACCCTTGTAAAACTGACCATCCTACCGATCCTCGACTTGTGCGATGTAATTTACAAAATAGCCTCCAATACCCTACTCAATAAATTGGATGCAGTCTATCGCAGTGCAATCCGTTTTGTCACCAAAGCCCCATATACTACCCACCACTGCGACCTGTACTCTCTCGTTGGCTGGCCCATGCTTCATACTCGTTGCCAAACCCACTGGCTCCAGGTCATCTACAAGACCCTGCTAGGTAAAGTCCCCCCTTATCTCAGCTCGCTGTCACCATAGCAGCACCCACCTGTAGCACACACTCCAGCAGGTATATCTCTCTGGTCATCCCCAAAACCAATCCTTCCTTTGGCCGCCTCTCCTTCCAGTTCTCTGCTGCCAATGACTGGAACGAACTACAAAAATCTCTGAAACTGGAAACACGTATCTGCTTTAAGCAGCAGCTGTCAGAACAGCTCACAGATTACTGCACCTGTACATAGCCCATCTATAATTTAGCCCAAACAACTACCTCTCCCCCCTCCCCCTTTATTTTGCTCCTTTGCACCCCATTATTTCTCTCTCTACTTTGCACATTCTTCCACTTCAAATCTACCATTCCATGTTTTACTTGCTATATTGTATTTACTTCGCCACCATGGCCTTTGTGTTTTGCCTTTACCTCCCTTATCTCACCTCATTTGCTCACATTGTATATAGACTTATTTTTCTACTGTGTTATTGACTGTATGTTTATTTTACTCCATGTGTAACTCTGTGTTGTTGTATGTGTCAAACTGCTTTGCTTTATCTTGGCCAGCTTGCAATTGTAAATGAGAACTTGTTCTCAACTTGCCTACCTGGTTAAATAAAGGTGAAATTTAAACATTTTAAAAATAAATACAGAAGAAAGCCAAATTTGGTAAAATACCAAACCCATGTTATGGAAAGAACAGCTCCAATAAGCAAAGAGAAATGACAGTCCATCATTCCTTTAATAAGACATGAAGGTCAGTCAATCCGGAAAATGTCAAGAACTTTGAAAGTTTCTTCAAGTGCTGTCGCAAAAACCATCAAGCGCTATGATGAAACTGGCTCTCATGAGGACCGCCACAGGAAAGGAAGACCCAGAGTTACCTCTGCTGTAGAGGATAAGCTCATTAGAATGAACTGCAACTCAGATTGCAGCATAAATAAATGCTTTACAGAGTTCAAGTAACAGACACATCTCAAAGTCAACTGTTCGGAGGATATTGCGTGAATCAGGCATTCGTGGGCGAATTGCTGCAAAGAAACCACTACTAAAGGACACCAATAATAAGAAGAGACATGCTTGGGAGAAGAAGCACGAGCAATGGACATTAGACAGGTGGAAATCTGTCCTTTGTTCTGATGAGTCCAATTTTAGATTTTTGGTTCCAAGGGCCATGTCTCTGCATGTGTGGTTCCCACCGTGAAGCGAGGAGGAGGTGTAATGGTGCTTTGCTGGTGACAATGGACAATGACCCAAAACACACCTCCAGGCTGTGTAAGGGCTATTTGACCAAGAAGGAGAGTGATGGTACTGCATCAGATGACCTGGCCTCCACAATCACCCAACCTCAACCCAATTGAGATGGTTTGGGTAAGTTGGACAGCAGATTGAAGTAAAAATATGCCAACAAATGCTCAGTATATGTGGGAACTCCTTCAAGACTGTTGGAAAAGCATTCCTCGTGAAGCTGGTTGAGAGAATGCCAAAATATATTTTGTTTTGTATAACACTTTTTGGATTACTATATGATTCCATATGTTATTTCACAGTTTTGATGTCTTCACTGAAATTCTACAATGTAGAAAATAGTAAATAATGTAGAAAAACCATTGAATAAGTAGGTATAAATATAGGTAATGAGTGGAGAACAGGAGGGCTTCTTAAAGAAAAACTAACAGGTCTGTGAGAGACGGAATTCTTACTGGTTGGTAGGTGATCAAATACTTATGTCATGCAAAAAAATGCAAATGAATTACTTAAAAATCATACAATGTGATTTTCTGGATTTTTGTTTTAGATTCTGTCTCTCACAGTTGATAAAAATTACAGCCCTCTACATGCTTTGTAAGTAGGAAAACCTGCAAAGTCGACAGTGTATCAAATACTTGTTCTCCCCACTGTATATATTTTACCTTAGCAGCTAGGCATATTACAGATGAGTTGTTTATGTTTTGTTAAACAAAATTAGAATTGAGTTGATATGGGTAGAGAAGCTATATTGAGTGATTTTTGTTGTTGAATATTTGATATCAATGCCGATGTTCTGTTTTCAGTCCTCTGAAGATATTCTATGTATTTAGATGTTAAGGGATTTGTGAATATTACACAGGTCGGTCTAGGTTGAAAATCCAATGTGGGGTCATGATTTTCTGTTTTGTAATAAGGTTCCCGAGTGGGCTCCCGAGTGGTGCACCGGTCTATGGTACTGCATCTCAGTGCTTGAGGGGTCACTACAGATACCCTGGTTGGAATCCAGGCTGTATCACAACCAGCCGTGATTGGGAGTACCATAGGGCGGCGCATAATTGGCCCAGCGTCGTCTGGGTCTGGCCGGTGTAGGCCGTCATTGTAAATAAGAATTGGTTCTTAACTGACTTGCCTAGTTATATAAAGTTTAAATTAATAAAATGAGGATTTTCAAACAGTTACAAGTGGGATTAGATTCCTATTCCCTCTTCTCACTCTCAGACCCCCTGTAGTGTGTCACATACAACTGTGAAGATTGTATAGACTAATACAACCAGAGAGTATGACTGTCTCAGCCCAGGGGTTTGGTTGGGTGGACTGGGTCTGCACTTGAAGTGGGATTGACAAACAAGTCTTACTCTAGCCCCCATGCCTTAAGCACTTACCTCCCCCAAGTACTTTACATTCAATTCCAATACTAGGGAACAGAAGCTTCCCTGACAGTATAAGTGCCTTTCAGACCACTGTAGATATATTTTCTCATTGCGAGTACAAAAATATGCTTCGAGTAAGAAAGTGTTGCAATATTTCAGTATGGCTCACTATTAAATGTAATTATTATTATTTATTTATTTTTGTGTGTGTGTGTGTGGGGGGGGGGGGGGGGGGGGGTTCTCCACCTTCAATCATGTTATCCCATATTAAAAATGTTTTATTATTGTGTAACATTTACAAGATATTCTCTTTGTTTAATCGAAGAAATACCCCCCAAAAAATTAAGCGAGTGAGAAATGACATCCATTTCATTTCATTTGCTTCACAAAACAAAGCGATTCAAAATAAAAGTTTCTTGGTATCTCTTTGCCAAATCAACATATATTTGGTCCACCAACCCAAGTGATTGAACTATTCACCTGTATAATATAAAGACATGTTTATTCACTAATTTAGGAACAACCTGAGAATTGACCATGGTGTTTTTGTTCAGAGATTTTGGCACATTAAGGGCTCTATTCAATCAGTATTGCGGGAAATTCCGCGTCAGTGTGTTTAAAATATAAAGGCAATATTCCAACTGTAGTGGCGACTGCATACATGGTAAACGCTGCTCAATCGGAAATGACCTTTACATTTCTCTCGCGCAATTGTAAAGCTTCAGCGATACAGATTAAATAGAGCCCTAAAACTTTCAAACATACGTACACAATTTATACACACTCAGACAGACTGACCAATAAATTATGCAAATGTGCTTTACTTCTCATAATGAATATGGCACCTACAGTGGATAGTCACTGATGGTAGACAGTGTAGTGGTCCAGTGGATGTGCATTTTATATCTATAATGATCTTTGAGTTGTTAATTGTATCACAATTCATTGTAATAATACTGACATTTTCAAGTCCGAGATGGATTTACTACCAGTATGCAATACTGCCACCTAGTGGATTTGATCAGAACTGAAATAGGAACATTCCTGCTACACACCTTAGGCAGAGAACAGCTAAGGTAAACTGGCACAGTGGCATCTCCTGTAGCATAACAGTCACACAGACATGATGAACAGTAGCCCTGTTTATACCTGGTGCTAATGTGTCCTTTGTCCTGATTTTGTCAACATTCTGATTGTGCCCACATTTTTAGACCGGTGTAGACAATTAAAAGGTGTATTGTGATCAGATCTTACACAGCAAATTCTCCAGTGTTAAATCAACACTGAGAATGTTACATTTAACACTGGTGCAATGTCTATACCAGTCCACACTTTTCAGTGTTAAATTAACACACTGCTTAGTGTAAAGCATTATTTGCATATTTCCCAGAGTGCCTTGCCTTTCAAGTGAATTGCAGAGATACCACCCATGACTGTATTTCTTAGTGACAGAGACATGGTTGTTGCATTCATCTGTTTTCAGTCCCGTAGCCTTCACTTTACATGGAAAATCAGGCCTGCACGTCACATAATGCTGTGATGTGTAATTCCTCTTGTAATCCAGCCAGAGTGGGGATAGCCAACATTTGGAATTTTTGTTCACCGATTACTGGTTTGGGAAGGATAAGAGATGAGACAACCTAAAGAATTGAAACTGTAACAACCATTTCAGTGCCGGGTACAATAAGTCCAAGTAACATATTTGATTAGTTTAGAAAAATGCATGTTATATTTGAGTTGAATCAAACTATTTAATCAATAAATGTACATGCAAAAACAGAGATATCGAAACAAACAATTCCAAGAAATCTACCTGCAGTAGAGCATGCTGGGAAATATGATACTGATGGGTGTGGTTTTGGTTTACCACTGGTTATTAATTAATACCAACAGCGGGTTTCTTTTAAACCACTGAGTGTTAAATTTACCACCTGAATCAACACTACAAATGTTAAACAGAAATATCAACACTAGGTAACACTAACCAATTTGCTGTGTATACGTGTAAAACAGACAAGATCAGGACAATATCAGCACGAAGGGTGCATGTTAGAACCAAGTATAAAAAGGGCTATTGAGATCACAATTTGGCAATGTTACAGTAGAGAAACGCAGAATGTCTGACATTCTCTTTCAACAGATTGAGGCTGTCTAACAATATTATAATGTAGACGACCTTGAGAGTTGTTACAAAAATACTCAGTGACCGAAACTGGACTCTTGCTGCAGTAAAAACAATTAACCAATGGTTAACAAATCCAATTAAATACTTTCTTTGTACCAACAACAAAGATGACATTCTATGTAATTACATTTGTGGTTTTGTAAAATACAGCAGGTACATCTATGAAATACTTCAGTTATATCAAAAACATATACAGCTGAAATCGAAAGTTTACATACACTTAGGTCGGAGTCATTAAAACTCGTTTTTCAACCACTCACCCAAACTATAGGTTTGGCAAGTCGGTTAGGACATCTGCTTTGTGCATGACACAAATAATCTTTCCAGCAATTGTTTACAGACAGATTATTTCACTTATAATTGACTGTATCACAATTCCAGTGGGTCAGAAGTTTACATACACTAAGTTGACTGTGCCTTTAAACAGCTTGGGAAATTCCAGAAAATTATGTAATGGCTTTAGAAGCTTCTGATAGGCTAATTGACATAATTTGAGTCAATTGGAGGTGTACCTGTGGATGTATTTCAAGGCCTACCTTCAAACTCAGTGCCTCTTGGCTTGACATCATGGGAAAATCAAAAGAAATCAGCCAAGACCTCAGAAAACAAATTGTAGACCTCCACAAATCTGGTTCATCCTTGGGAGCAATTTCCAAACGCCTGAAGGTATAACCTGAAAGGCCACTCAGCAAGGAAGAGGCCACTGCTCCAAAACCACCATAAAAAAGCCAGACTACAGCTTACAACAGCACATCGGGACAAAGATTGTACTTTTTGGAGAAATATCCTCTGTTCTGATGAAACAAAATAGAACTGTTTGGCCATAATGACCATCGTTATGTTTGGAGGAAAAAGGGGGAGGATTGCAAGCCGAAGAACACCATCCCAACCGTGAGGCACGGGGGTGGCAGCATCATGTTGTGGGGGTGCTTTGCTGCAGGAAGGACTGGTGCACATCACAAAATAGATGGAAAATTACGTGGATGGAAAATTGTGGATATATTGAAGCAACATCTCAAGACATCATACATGAAGTTAAAGCTTGGTCGCAAATGGGTCTTCCAAATGGACAATGACCCAAGCATACTTACAAAGTTGTGGCAAAATGGCTTAAGGACAACAAAGTCAAGGTACTGGAGTGGCCATCACAAAGCCCTGACCTCAATCCTATTGAAAATGTGTGGGCAGAACTGAAAAAGTGTGTGCGAGCAAGGAGGCCTACAAACCTGACTCAGTTACACAAGCTCTGTCAGGAGGAATGGGACAAAGTTCACTCAATTTATTGTGGGAAGCTTGTGGAAGGTTACCCGAAATGTTTGACCCAAGTTAAACAATTTAAAGGCAATGCTACCAAATACTAATTGAGTGTATGTAAACTTCTGACCCACTGGGAATGTGATGAAATAAATAAAAGCTGAAGTAAATCATTCTCTCTACTATTATTCTGACATTTCACATTCTTAAAATAAAGTGCTGACCTAAGACAGGGAATTTTTACTAGGATTAAATGTCAGGAATTGTGAAAAACTGAGTTTAAATGTATTTGGCTAAGGTGTATGTAAACTTCCGACTTCAACTGTATATTTTTAAATATACATAACCTAGACAGGTACAGTACAAATACATCATTTATGTTCTATGAGATGAGATGGTCAGGCACAGCCCGTTGTTGGTTCCTGCAAATCTAGTGTTTGTGTGTGTCTGAGTAACGTGAGGGATCAGGGGAGATTGTCTCAAACTGTCACAGCCGTGTCTCTCTCTCTGTGTTGTTGTAGTCTGTTGTGGAAGTCTGTAGCGATTGGTCTGAGTTGGAGGCTAGGACCTCCTCTTTCCTGAGTGCCTCCAGTTCTGCTCCGCCATTGGCCACTTGGTGGGCGCTGCATTCCTCTCTCCGCAGGTGTTGTTTGAGCAGCACGAATCCCAGTATACACAGCAGAAAGGAAACTGTCCTCAGGCCCATAGTCAGACCCAGGTAAGCTATCCTGAGGAGAGAGAGACCAAGGGATACACACACTCAGAGACTTGACATTACACTGGTGCTTCCAAGTGGCAAGTCTACTGGTGTTGCCTTCCATATTGGCTTGAAAATCAATGTTCAGCATCTGATGTTATAGAGGGTACGCCTCTCCAACATTATCACTTTGAAGTAAGTGTGTTGTCTGTGTTTGATTGTTTATCAGGCTTGACCAGGGCCCTGTTTCAGAAAGCAGGTTTAGTGAAAACTCAGTTAGTTGACTCAGAGTTAAAGGAAACTCTGGGTTTACGGTTTCACAAAGCCAGTTCAGCTTAACTCTGAGTCAGTTACTATGGCAACATACTCTGTGAAGCTAACCTGCTCACTGGCAGGTTTTCTTCAACTAACCCAGAGTTTCTCCTCTTTAGCTGAAGTCTGCAGACTGAAGGAGGTGTCAGACATGGCGAGTCCTTTTCTTGAAGAGCCAGTTGTTATTGAAGCACAAACACTGCAGAAGTCTCTGTCAGGAGAGGGTGATCAGACCCCGCTTGGATGTTTTATCCTTCTCTGATGATTATCTGTGGGCTTTTCCATTTTTCTGCACAATCGATCATTCATCTGAACAATATTCTCAGCCCTCATATTGTTCATATGACACATCGTGGACATGTTCTCAGTTCGGAACAAATTCTTTGTGTTGCACTTTGCCAACGGGAGTTTTCTATATAACATCGGTGACGCTGAGCATATTTCCAAGGCAACCGCCTGTCAGGCTGTCAGAAATGTGACTCTTGCAGTGAAACGTTTACTGTACACTTTTGTGGTGTTCCCAAGTCACAGACCCACAAGACTCATCAAAGAAGAATTACACAGAATTGCCGGTATCAGTCTAAGCAATTATTTATTTATTTAGTATGAAGCTTTGAGACCTCTAGCACTAATCAGTTAAGTTGATATATTTTAGGGTTTCCAGGTGTGATTGGCTGCATAGATGACACTCATTCCTATCACAGCTCCTTCAGTAAAATGAAGGAGATTATGTGAATAGGAGGTTTTACAACAGCATTTAATGGGCATGTAGGCCTAAATAGTAGCCTTTAGCATTCCAAATCAAAGATACTTCACAATACAGCCACTGCAGCATATTACTCTTCTGCACTGTGAAGATCACATGTGATGCAGCCCACATCATCAGCAACGTAGAAGCAAAGTGGCCTGGGTCTGTGCATCTTTTGTGGGTGTACATTGAGTGCTAGATTTGCCCGTGGGGAGTTATATAAAGCTATATCCTATTATAATCTATATTTTGCTTACTCCTATTGCAACTGAAAATGTAAACTGTATCCTCGTATTATCATAGGAGAATTCAATGGTTACTTGCTCGGTGACAGAGGATACCCCTGCCAACCCTATTTTCTGATCCCTTTCTGACCCCGATCCTGAGCCCGGCTCGCAGCAACGTTATAACTTGGCTCACCGCAGGACACGAGCCAGGGTAGAGATGACCATTGGGATGCTCAAGGCCCGGTTCCAGTGCCTTCGTAGGCTCAGGGTCACCCCAGAAAGGGCATGTGACATTATTGTGGCATGGGTGATTCTCCACAACATTGCCACAATTAGAGGAGATCAATGTCCAACTCAACCAGTGAACGATCCTGGTAACGATCCTGACCCCCCCGCTGACGCACGAGATGGAAGAGCAGTCAGAGACACAATATTCTACCATCATTTCTGATTGACCCTTCACCTCCCCAGTGTCAAATAAAGACAATATGCCTTTATTTTTATGAAGTCTTCTTTATTTCCTGCAAGTACAAATGCAGTACAGTAGTTAGTATTGTTTTATGTTGTTCAAACAAAGTAAAATTCTCCACCTGTGGGCAGCTCACCCACCTTTAACTGATGTTCTACCTGTGGGCAGCTCACCCACCTTTAACTGATGTTCTACCTGTGGGCAGCTCACCCACCTTTAACTGATGTTCTACCTGTGGGCAGCTCACCCACCTTTAACTGATGTTCTACCTGTGGGCAGCTCACCCACCTTTAACTGATGTTCTACCTGTGGGCAGCTCACCCACCTTTAACTGATGTTCTACCTGTGGGCAGCTCACCCACCTTTAACTGATGTTCTACCTGTGGGCACCTCACCCACCTTTAACTGGTGTTCTACCTGTGGGCACCTCTCCACCTTTAACTGATGTTCTACCTGTGGGCACCTCACCCACCTTTAACTGGTGTTCTACCTGTGGGCACCTCTCCACCTTTAACTGATGTTCTACCTGTGGGCACCTCACCCACATTTAACTGGTGTTCTACCTGTGGGCACCTCTCCACCTTTTAACTGATGTTCTACCTGTGGGCATCTCACCACCTTTAACTGATGTTCTACCTGTGGGCACCTCTCCACCTTTAACTGATGTTCTACCTGTGGGCACCTCACCCACATTTAACTGGTGTTCTACCTGTGGGCACCTCTCCACCTTTAACTGATGTTCTACCTGTGGGCACCTCACCACCTTTAACTGATGTTCTACCTGTGGGCACCTCACCACCTTTAACTGATGCTCCAGCAGTTGTATTTCTATTTTTTTAATCTGCAGCCTTGTGGTCAATTTCTAAATGACATTTTTCCATTTGTTTCACCTTGTACCGAGGTTTCACAGAGAGCTATAGGAACACAGAAAAAAACGACATTGAATTTCACAGTGCCAGGTCTAGTTAGTTTCATTGTAAGTCATGGGCCCATGCTGAACATCTTACTGAGAGTAAGTTGGGCTGTGGAGGTGGATGGACCCTCTTCCTCTTTGTAATTTCCAGCATTGCTCTGTTAGAGAAAAAGAAGGTGTATGTTTTATTATGGTACAACACTATCATCAACTGTTAGATGTGATTTTTAAGGTGTAAACCTCAATGGGTCTCTCTGTATCTTCCCTCTCTGTGGCAGCTGACAAGATGTCTCCATCATCATCATCATCATAATTTTGGTGTTCTACTCCAACCCATTATGAAAAATCCGTGGAATATTAAGAGTACTTACAACTGCATGGAAGTCTGTTATGGCAGAAGGCTACACCAGACAGATTACACCTTCAGTAACTGGTAGAAAATGAAGATTAGACAGTTCAATTTACCCAGAAAAGTGCCACACCTAATTTGAAGTTTGATTTTACAACAGTGTGCAGGTCACATCACAACCTTTCTAATGTATAACTCTGAGTCACCTTAAAATAGAATGATGTCGTCTGAAGGACAACTAAGAATCTGAAAAAGTAACAGCAGTCAATTACAAAGAATTGTACCACTGCAAGAAGATCAGTGTGCTAAGTTGTGTCTAAGATGGATGGGTGGGAGTCACTGAGGGTAACACTGGCAAAAGGATGAATATACATATCAATCATTTGAATAACTAACCTCTTATGTAGGCCCTTGTGCCCTGGGGGGTGGTTGGGTCAGATGAGCTTCCTACAGAGATGCCTTCAGGAATACGTCGCCCACTGTTTTGACTGAGGGCCATCTCTTCAGCCTGAGTGGTGGTAGACCCCCACTTGTTTTTCGGCCCTCAGACTTTTTTCTATTGGCTATAATGCAGGTCAAATTTGACCAGTAAGCACAAATTTGGAGACTTGTACGTATAAAGGCATTTAGGTGTTACTTTTTAATAGACAATATTAAATACGGGCAGTTCTGGGATGGCTGAAAAAGTAACTTTTTTTGCTTAGAACAATTCACTAACTGAATTGAATCACTAAATATATCACATGTTGAATGTAGCCACTGGATGCTGTTTAATTAGGTAGGGTAGGCTAAACAACATCACAATTGCTTGTCATGAAATTATACCTAACCTGTTTGAAGTCTATTTTTATATTTCATCTTCAGTTGCCGCCAAGTACGTTTTGTGCTTGTTGGTTTGCACCTGCATAAATATTAAAACACACACACACAATATATAGAAATGTTGAATATGTGGAACACTCAAGATAAAAAATAAAAAATAAATGTTTTCAATTAATACTCACGCATAGACTCGGTCAGCAACTTTCTGCCACGCCAGCTCACGTTCTTCTGCTGCTGCATTGCTGGTTTTCTTAAATATATACTCATATTCTGCATACGCATTCATTAAATATATCTAACTCCACTGGGGAGAAGTAAGAGGCTCGAGCCCTTTTTTTCTCCTGTTGCCATGATGAATCATGTTATCTGCGTTCCATTGAGGGCTTTTCATATCCTCGTGCTTTACTCAGGGTTAACTTAACTCAGAGTTGATTGAACTAATTGTTATCACCTGTTCTGAAAGCGAAAACCTTTGACAGCTCAGAGTTAGTCAACCCAGAGTTCAGGTTTAAACTCAGAGTTTGTTTAACCTGCTTTCTGAAACAGGGCCCAGTAGTGTGTATGTGTGCATTACCTGTATGCTGTAGTGTTGTATATCCGACAGGCTCCTCTCCCTCCGCATCTCTTCTGGCCCCACTTCAGACACGTGGTGTCGATGACCGCCCCAAAGTAGATGGGCGCTGGGATGCCCGCTGTTATAACACAAATACACACAAAATGATCTACCAGTAATACAGAGGTGGCTAATCTTGGTCATGGAAACGGGCAGTTTGTGCAGAATTGTGTTCCAATCCAGAGCTAACACACCTGATTCACAAGTAATACTTTTGGATTTTGTTCAGGGTTTTAATCCTAATAGAAGCTGATTAGTGGAGAAATGTGTGACTTGGAAACAAACTGGCTGCAACTAGTTTTATATCAGTGTTGCTAAGCTGCAGAGCGCTGGCTGTAGGACTGGTATGGCTTGATCAGACAGGAGTAGGAGGAAGTTGCCCCTAGACGCTGATCTAAGGTCAGTTTTGTGCCCCCCTCCTGTTAACATTTTGGGTAGTAAACTGATCCTAGATCTGTGATCTGACAGTATTGACTCACCAAGTGTACGTGTGGACAGAGTATGGAACCCCAGAGCTAAGGACTTCAGTTGAGGCTTGATACACCTGCATGGGAGAACACCATCATCAACTTGAACTTTAACATAACTATGAATACAGATAATAGACATAGATCTGAAGATATTATACATGAAATGAAATCATCCACAATTGAGTTATGGTTCATTATTAAGTTTGCATTCTCAAGACAGCTTTAAAGGTCAAATCAAAAGACTATTGTTGTTGACATACAGTTAGCTGACTTATGACGTTCTCTGACGTAGCCAGTGAGTACCAAAGAGTGAGTACTACTGGCTTCCATTGGTAGAGCAAGGTAGTTCACCATCAGAAAGGTCTGCCCTTACTACCTTGCTATTCAGCTGTTCTTTCAAGACCCAGAGCAAAAACAGAAGAAGCAGACCCAACTCAGACAACTAAGACGCTCTAAAAATATCAAAACAAAAAGCAAATAGGGCACTGCCAGTAACTTAATTTGTCCCAGTAAGGGCAACACATTTCATCGGGGTCAGCTGATCGAGCTTTGGGCAGATCTGCTGGATTTTTGGTGTGTGTGTGTGTGTGTGTGTGTGTGTATGATTTTGTCTGTGTGTGTGTACATTTGCTAATTACGGACTAGTTTTAGCCAGTAACAGTTTTGCTCCAAATCACATTCTACTTTTCTGATATACAGTGAAGTCCTCTATTGCTGACTTCCCTGTAAGCTCTTTGAAGTGGGATAAAGATTTAAATCCAATCTAAATAAAGTGTACTGAATCTGTTTACTACTATAACCCTGAATAGACACACAGGAAGAGAGCAGGAAGAACAATGAGCTGACTCAGAAAAACTTCTCTCTCAGTCCAGTCAAGACCATGAATCTAGAGGACGTAATTCAATCATCTGAAAACGTTATTTGACCGTCTCCTCGCCCTCTATAAAGTCTGTTGCAACCTTATTTACAATGACGGCCTAGGAACAGTGGGTTAACTGCCTTGTTCAGGGGCAGAACGACAGATTTTTACCTTGTCAGCTTAGGGATTCGTTCTAGCAACCTTTCGGTTAACGGCCCAACGCGCTAACCGCGAGACTACCTGCCACCCTGCCGTCATAATACCTATAAAACCTAGCGGTCAAACAGGGAAATGGTTCTAATCGTTTTTGCACCATTCATTTTTCCCTATTGGGGATTTTAGAAACACTTAGAATTAGGGCTGTGTTGTGTGTAGGCTTACCCTGGCGTGACGTTTTGATAACTGTGTAAATCTCTCTAAGACAAGGGGACTTTTATCGATATATTTGCCTGTATTTACCTCCCAAAAAGGAAACGCTAATTAGCTGTTAATGGTGGGAAAACGATTGGAACCAATTCCCTGTTCAATGAATATTATGACTCTATAGAGGCTCTCTCTATTTACATGTTCTTCTTCTCAATTGGCAGATCCCTCCTGATGACCCGGTTGGACATGACTCCAACCAATAAAGTTGGAAGTCCCACACAGTTGACTACATTAAAATGGTGGAAGTCCTCAATGGCACTGCCCAGGCTAATATGGCCTTTTGACCACTAGAGGCCTCTATCATTCTCTATGGTGGCAACACGGTCCTTTATTAAGGCCGGATTTCAATCTGATCGCGATTTGTTTGCTATGCAGCTTTTAAAGGCAATGTTTCCGCGTTCGTCGTAAACACTGCATATGTCAGCTCAATCAAAAATGATCACGAAATGGTGCATTGTAGACAAAGCGCAGTTGAATTGAATCCCGGCCTAAGTCTGATACACAGACCACATTCAACTACTGTCAGCCACTCTGTCACCCATTGTGAGACCATTTCACAGGTTAGCTTTTCTTCAGTGGTGTAAAGTACTTAAGTAAAAATACTTTAAAGTACTACTTAAGTCGTTTTTTGGGGAAATGGTACTTTACTATTAATATTTTGACTACTTTTACTTCACTACATTCGTAAAGAAAATAATGTACTTTTTACTCCATACATTTTCCCTGACAATCAAAGGACAGGAAAATGGTCAAATTCAAGCACAGGCCTCCCGGGTGGCGCAGTGGTCCCGGATGGCGCAGTGGTCCCGGGTGGCGCAGTGCTAGCTGTGCCACCAGAGACTCTGGGTTCGAGCCCAGGCTCTGTTGCAGCCGGCCGCGACCGCAGGTCCATGGGGCGACGCACAATTGGCCTAGTGCCGTCCGGGTTAGGGAGGATTTGGCCAGTAGGGATATCCTTGGCTCATCGCGCACTAGCGACTCCTGTGGCGGGCCGGGCACAGTGCGTGCTGACCAGGTCGCAAGGTGCATTAGGGTTTCCTCCGACACATTGGTGGACGCATGGCTCTCAACCTTCGTCTCTCCCGAGCCCTTACGGGAGTTGTAGCGATGAGAAAGACAGTAACTACTACTAATTAGATACTGCGAGAAAGGGGAGTAAAAATGTTTAATTCAAGCACCTATCAAGAGAACACGTGGTCATCCCTTCTGGCCTGGCAGACTCACTAAACACAAATGTATTGTTTTGTAAATAATGTCTGAGTGTGCCCTTGGCTATCCATACATTTTAAAAACAAGAAAATGGTGCCGTCTGCTTTGCTTAATATAAGGAATTGTAAATGATTTATACTTTTACTTTGAATGCTTATATTTTAGAAATTACAATTACTTTTGATACTTAACTATATTTCAAACCAAATACTTTTAGATTTTTTACTCAAGTAGTATTTTACTGGCTGACTGACTTTTACTTGAGTAATTGTCTATTAAGGTATCTATACTTTTACTCAAGTATGACAATTGGGTACTTTTTCCACCACTGGTTTCTCAGTAGCCGTGGTTACACCTTGCATTAACATGTGGTTGTCATCATCCGATCAAGATGATCCGATCACTATCTGATCGAGATCTGTTGCGTCTACACATGGTAATATCTGTCTCTTATCTGCCCACTTCGTCCCTACTGTGACCAGATTCCCTGGTCCCCCCCCTGTATGCAAATGAATCCAACCTGCCTTGGACCTCCCATTATGACACAAGCTGTATTAAATCGACAGGAAACAGCACGCTTTTATAGTCAATAGTTTTAGACTCATCATTACAGCCTACTTTGGTTATCCAACGATTTAAGGCATAATAGACTTACTGTCCCGATAACTATTTAGAGAATCTCTCCAATCCCTAAAAACGTCACCACACAAACAAGCTGAGTGTCTGGATGTATGTACAAAATACAATTATTGCACAGTATAAATAAAAATGACACTTAGGCCCTAATGCACACAGTAAAAACAGAAACAGGTTAAGTTACAGAGTAAGCTACAAAGTGCATCTCTGAATTCCTTGGCCTTTCTGTTGCCTAAGATGTTTTCAAATATTAGAACCCCTTTTCTCTTATTCAGGATAATATCCCTTCATAAATATCTTTATTTCTACATGCCATTTTAATCAGAGCTGGACGCGGTATTGGACTGTGGCGTGCCAGTTGGCACTTGGTTTCTAAAGACTGGCTTGTGTGGTTTTTTTAAGAGGCCGGGGCATCCGTGACATTGGCCAAATTTATACACTTTCATTGTTCGAATTCATTTACACCAAAGATATTCGTACAAGATGCGTCTTCGACTACCTCCGGAGGCAGTCGAAGATGCAATCACAACCAGATCATAATGCGTGTTTTGATTGTCTACACCTGTCGACCAATGTGGGCACAATCAGAATGTGGCATGATCAGGACAACGGACGCATGTTAGAACCAGGTACAAACGGGGCTTCTGATTATTTCCCCTTTAAGGTGCCTTGTCGTAGGCCCAGATTTCTTTGTGCTTTCTTGCCAACTGCTATGACCATCCTTTCTGTATGGGTGGGTGTATGTGTGTGTGTGTCACTGACCTGATGAGGACCATGTAGCCTGGCGTGCCACCCAGGGAGATGATAAAGGAAGTGATGACAGAAAGAGCCAGGAAGTAAGGAAAGACACGGTCACAGTCGTCTCTGTGAGGACAGTGGCCTACACTGGCTGTCAGGTTACCACTGCTCATTCCTGCTGCCACCACACAGCTACAGTTAGAGAACACCTGCAGAGGCACACACACACAGAGACACGCACAGAGACACGCACACACCAGGGTGCGAGTCAATTCCGACTGCAATCGTACTGAAATTAAAATGGAATTGACCCCACCCTGTTGCTCACAAGTTTATGAATCAATAATATGATATATCAGTTTGCATCTCAAATGGCACCCTATTCCCTATATAGTGTACTACTTTTAAACAGAGCCCAAAAGTAGTACACTATATAGGGAAGGGGGTGCCATTTTGGGATGCAGCCTCAGTGCTGGCAATGATCCTCATCTCACCGTGTTCTTCCCTGATCCTGTGGAGGTCTGGCAGCCAGCCAGGCAGGGAGAGACGTACGTGATGCCGTTTTCTCCACAGACAGGGTCCCAGTCTCTGCCTGAACAAACACAGTCGGAGTTACAGGCTGAGAATACTGAGCGCTCCTCATACGATACACCACCCACCCTGAGAGAGAGAAAGAAAGAGGGGGAGAAATGAAGAGAATGAGAGAGAGAGGGAAAGAGAGAAAGGGAAAAGTGGGGTTGCTATTACAGTTTTTTTCAATTGCTAACATGCATTGGTCAAAACCGAAGTCACATTGTCAAAACGCTTCACACAGTCAGCGAAACAGAAGTGTATGGTGGACCAAACTGTGAACCATTTTTCATTGTTTTCACACAAAATGCATTCAATGACCACATTCTCCGTAAACCAGGAACTCTTTTCTCATTCATACTCCACCACCTGCAAAACTACATATTTGCAGCACATGTTTTCAAATGCTAACACACTGTTTCCAAATGTGTTTGTAACAGTTTCAAAACAGAAGGATGAAAAATGTTGTGCATTTCTGCAGTAACCAGATTGAAACATATAGAAAATCTCAGAAGACTATTTCATCATTCCAAACACAGCTGATTGCAATTTCAGCCTGAAGCCGACCCAAGTGTCCTGTTTTTAGTCTCGTTACCAAACAGACAAAAGAGGGCGGCTTTGGAATGATTTAGTTCAGAAACATGGCTCAAGGAAGACAGGTTGGTGGGGAAAGAAGAGTGTCAGGGAGAGGGAGAATGTGTGGAGGACAAAGGAGAGGAAGACCAAGAGCGGTGGTCTCTGATGAGATAAGGGCCACAATTATTGACCATGTTGTAAACCATGGTCTCTCTTTGAGAGAGGTCAGTTTAAGGGTGCAACCAAATCTGCAGTGTTCAACAGTTGCATCAATAGTATACATTTTCCGGCAAAACAACAGGTGAGTCGTGCATCTTTCAATGATAATTGAACTTCATATTAAAGTACAATACAATATGTTCACATTTTTACATGTACTGACATTTTGAAATATATGGATTATTTTGTGTTGCTGGCAGACAATATCACTTTTGGGAATGTGAATACGGTCAGCACAACAACAGTTGCCAGAGTCCTAGAGAAACATAAGGATGAAGCAGTTGAACACTGTACCCTTTGATAGAAACGGTGAACGTGTGAAAGAACTCTGGTATCAATATGTCCAGGTAAGATGTCTGTTTTTATTTATTTATTTTTTATTTCACCTTTATTTAACCAGGTAGGCTAGTTGAGAACAAGTTCTCATTTGCAACTGCGACCTGGCCAAGATAAAGCATAGCAGTGTGAGCATACAACAAAGAGTTACACATGGAGTAAACAATTAACAAGTCAATAACACAGTAGAAAACAAAGGGGGGGTCTATATACAATGTGTGCAAAAGGCATGAGGAGGTAGGCAAATAATTACAATTTTGCAGATTAACACTGGAGTGATAAATGATCAGATGGTCATGTACAGGTAGAGATATTGGTGTGCAGAAGAGCAGAAAAGTAAATAAATAAAAACAGTATGGGGATGAGGTAGGTGAAAAGGGTGGGCTATTTACCAATAGACTATGTACAGCTGCAGCGATCGGTTAGCTGCTCAGATAGCTGATGTTTGAAGTTGGTGAGGGAGATAAAAGTCTCCAACTTCAGCGATTTTTGCAATTCGTTCCAGTCACAGGCAGCAGAGTACTGGAACGAAAGGCGGCCAAATGAGGTGTTGGCTTTAGGGATGATCAGTGAGATACACCTGCTGGAGCGCGTGCTACGGATGGGTGTTGCCATCGTGACCAGTGAGCTGAGATAAGGCGGAGCTTTACCTAGCATAGACTTGTAGATGACCTGGAGCCAGTGGGTCTGGCGACGAATATGTAGCGAGGGCCAGCCGACTAGAGCATACAAGTCGCAGTGGTGGGTGGTATAAGGTGCTTTAGTGACAAAACGGATGGCACTGTGATAGACTGCATCCAGTTTGCTGAGTAGAGTGTTGGAAGCCATTTTGTAGATGACATCGCCGAAGTCGAGGATCGGTAGGATAGTCAGTTTTACTAGGGTAAGCTTGGCGGCTTGAGTGAAGGAGGCTTTGTTGCGGAATAGAAAGCCGACTCTTGATTTGATTTTCGATTGGAGATGTTTGATATGAGTCTGGAAGGAGAGTTTGCAGTCTAGCCAGACACCTAGGTACTTATAGACGTCCACATATTCTAGGTCGGAACCATCCAGGGTGGTGATGCTAGTCGGGCATGCAGGTGCAGGCAGCGACCGGTTGAAAAGCATGCATTTGGTTTTACTAGCGTTTAAGAGCAGTTGGAGGCCACGGAAGGAGTGTTGTATGGCATTGAAGCTTGTTTGGAGGTTAGATAGCACAGTGTCCAAAGACGGGCCGAAAGTATATAGAATGGTGTCGTCTGCGTAGAGGTGGATCAGGGAATCGCCCGCAGCAAGAGCAACATCATTGATATACACAGAGAAAATAACCAAACAGGGTACATACACAACTAAGCATAATGTAAAGTACTGTAAAACTGTGGCTTTACTGTATTTTAGAGAGTAACGGAGATGGAAGCCAGGCAAACTGCACATCCATTCATCTTTGTGGATGAAGTTGGATTCAACCTGGCAAAAACATGCCGCAGGGGAAGAAATGTGATTGGACAGAGAGCAACCATGGATGTCCCAGGCCAGAGAGGAGCTAACATCACAATGTGTGCAGCACTGTCCAATGATGGTTTGTTGTTACACAAACCACTCATTGGCCCCTACAATACAGAGGCTCATTTATTTTCTGGATGACCTGCGTAATCGACTTGTGCCAGCGGTGGAGAGAGGGGCCAGAAACTCCCCTACCTTCGTTGTTGTGTGGGATAATGCAGCATTCCACCACTCTGCTGCAGTCAGACTTTGCTGCACATCTCAGGATGTCAGTACTATTCCTGCCTCCATACTCCCCCTTCCTAAACCCCATAGAGGAGTTTCTCTGCGTGGAGGTGGAAGGTTTATGACCACCATCCACATGACCAGATGTCCTTACTGGATGCCATGAATGTGGGGTGTGGAGACACTTCTCCTGACGACTGCCGGGGTGTGGAGACACTTCTCCTGACGACTGCCGGGGTGTGGAGACACTTCTCCTGACGACTGCCGGGGTGTGGAGACACTTCTCCTGACGACTGCCGGGGTGTGGAGACACTTCTCCTGACGACTGCCGGGGTGTGGAGACACTTCTCCTGACGACTGCCGGGGTGTGGAGACACTTCTCCTGACGACTGCCGGGGTGTGGAGACACTTCTCCTGACGACTGCCGGGGTGTGGAGACACTTCTCCTGACGACTGCCGGGGTGTGGAGACTCTTCTCCTGACGACTGCCGGGGTGTGGAGACTCTTCTCCTGACGACTGCCGGGGTGTGGAGACACTTCTCCTGACGACTGCCGGGATGTGGAGACACTTCTCCTGACGACTGCCGGGGTGTGGAGACACTTCTCCTGACGACTGCCGGGGTGTGGAGACACTTCTCCTGACGACTGCCGGGGTGTGGAGACACTTCTCCTGACGACTGCCGGGGTGTGGAGACACTTCTCCTGACGACTGCCGGGGTGTGGAGACACTTCTCCTGACGACTGCCGGGGTGTGGAGACACTTCTCCTGACGACTGCCGGGGTGTGGAGACACTTCTGACGACTGCCGGGGTGTGGAGACACTTCTCCTGACGACTGCCAGGGTTGGATTAAACATTCCAGAAGATACTTCCCAAGATGCAGAGAAGACATAAGATGTGATGTTGATGAGAACTTGTGGCCAAATGCAGTAGGGAGAACTAGAACCCACACAGTACTGTACAGTATGAGTGATTTTACTATACATGTTTTTTTTGTAATTATTATTGCAGCCCTGAAATTTCAGGATTTTGTTTTTTTTGTTTCAACTTATTTTTCACAAGTAAACTACTACATGCAAAGATGCAGACAAAATAAAGGCGATTGCAGCAATGTTCTGCATCTGATTCATTCTTGTTACATTGACTGTCCTAAAGTATAAGTGAAAAGGTGTTATTTATGTTATAAAAATCATTCAAACTTCAAAGAGAAGTTAATTTATGTAATGCTCCCTGTTAGTGTTTTTTTTAGGTCAGTGTGTTATGAGTGACACTATATGCTTTCTGAGTGAGAATTATTGCCAGTTATGGTTAAACAAGTTTATTTTGAGACATGAATGAAGTGGTTTGAGTGAGTTTGAGGTAAACTTTACTGTTTGGCTAAAATGCATGTTGGTAATGCAGACTGAAGAGTTTTGAAAAAGTGGCTTCAGCATTGACCGACGCTTGTTAGCAATTTTAAAAAACGACTAGATTTTAATTTATAGTGCTTTTCTTTATACAGAATCTAATGGATACAGACATGACTTGACCTCTGCCTGCTCAGATACAGAAGGTGTGATGTGTATTTAATCAAATACATAATATAAATGCAACAAGTGTTGGTCCCATGTTTCATGACCTGAAATAAAATATCTCAGAAATGTTCCATCTGCACAAAAAGCATATTTCTCAAATGCTGTGCACAAATTTGTAAGCATTTTATCATTTGTCAAGATAGTCCACCCCCCTGACAGGTGTGGCATATCAAGAAGCTGATTAAACATCACGATCATTACACAGATGCACTTTGTGCTAGGGATAATAAAAGGCCACTCTAAAATTTGCAGTTTTGAGGGGGCATGCTGACTGCAGGAATGTCCACCAAAGCTGTTGCCAGAGATCTAATGTTAATTTCTCTACCACATCCTCGGTGCGGCAGGTAGCCTAGTGGTTAGAGTGTTGGACTAGTAACCGAAATGTTGCAAGATCGAATCCCTGAGCTGATGAAAACAATCGGTTGTTCTACCCCTGAACAAGGCAGTTAACCCACTGCTCCTAGGCTGTCATTGAAAATAAGAATTTGTTCTTAACTGTCTTGCCTTGTTAAATAAATTTGAGAATTTGGCAGTATGTCCAACTCGCCTCATCACCGCAGGCCATGTGTAACCACGCCAGCCCAAGAACTCCACATCTGGCTTCTTCACCTGTGGGATTGTCTGAGACCAGCCACTCGGACAGCTGATGAAACAGGAGTATTTCTGTCTGTAATAAAGCCCTTTTGTGGGGGAAAACCCATTCTGATTGGGTGGGCCTATGGCTGCGCCCCTGCCCAGTCATGTGAAATCCATAGATTAGGGCCTAATGAATTTATTTCAATTGACTGATTAACTGTAACTCAGCAAAATCGCTTAAATTGTTGCATGTTACGTTTACCGATTCAATGAATGTTATCAACCAAATTCAGTGCCGGTTCTGATATTGACATTAGCAGCAAACAGCCTTGACAGAACCAGGGATAAATCCCTGATTTGCTATTCTAGACCACATCTCTCCTGTGTTAGAGGTATGCTGTCCTCTGGGAGCAATTATTAGCATACACACTCCAACATGTTACCTGTTTGTGATGCTGGGAATAGAGCATTTACAGAGGGTAAATACTGTATGTACTTAAGGGCAACTTCTACCCAGAGCTCTGTGTGTGTGTGTGTGTGTGTCCCACCTGTTGTAGGGCAGCGTGATCCCAGCCACTTTGATGTTCTCGCAGCTCATGACGAAGAAGAAGAGGGATAGGAAGTAGCCTATCAGAGAGGTGCCGAACGCAAACTTGGCTGCTCCCATGATGCTCAGCTTCAGCCTCTTCATGAGCAGGCCGCCAGTGAAAATTCCCAACGCCACGGCAGGGATGTTGATTGTACCTGGAACAAACAACACACACTCTGTAAACATTAAGACATGGGTCTCATTCTTTAGAAATATTCTTAATTCCTAGTCATGGATGATTTGGGCCAGCACTAAGGTCTTGACGATAGGTTCAATGGGACTGAAACACCATGTAAACCAGCCAAAGCCCTAAACCAGGCATAGACTTTCACACAATACCATACTGTAGCTTTTTGCTACCTTTCATATCACAGTAGCTAAAAGTCTACCTTTTATGCCAGTGCTATTCCACCACCCAATACAGCCCCATACATACAGTACAGCAGAGTAGAACCAGGCCATACCGCCTGAGACTCAGCCTTTGATATAGTTGACAGTAGAGAGAACACACAGTAGCGCTGTCCAACTCCCACTCAAAGACCAAAGCTCTTGGTCTATTTCATACATCAATGTACAGATATCATATTCTATCTGTCCCTTCTATTACTGTAGTTATGCTAGATATTGCATTCCCTTTCATACACAACATGCAATGGCCAGGTAAATAGTGTAACGAGGCCTATTTAGATCAGCATTCACATTTGAGGGTTGAATCATAACACATTGTATAGCTGAATAAAACAGCACCTTTGATCTCCTACTGCTTGATGTAGTATTAACAATACTGTATGCATGTGCTTTTCTATGCATGTGCTCTTCTATGCATGTGCTCTTCTATGCATGTGCTTTTCTATGCATGTGCTCTTCTATGCATGTGCTCTTCTATGCATGTGCTCTTCTATGCATGTGCTCTTCTATGCATGTGCTCTTCTATGCATGTGCTCTTCTATGCATGTGCTCTTCTATGCATGTGCTTTTCTATGCATGTGCTCTTCTATGCATGTGCTCTTCTATGCATGTGCTCTTCTATGCATGTGCTCTTCTATGCATGTGCTCTTCTATGCATGTGCTTTTCTATGCATGTGCTCTTCTATGCATGTGCTCTTCTATGCATGTGCTCTTCTATGCATGTGCTCTTCTATGCATAAAGCGAGTCCTTTTAAGTTTCACATCTAAATTGAACAAGCTCATGCAGGAGATGAACCAAGGCCAGTGTTGGGGGTAAGGCATTACAAAGTTATGGGTTAGAGCACTCCGATTACTTTATTGTGGTAACGAGTTACTTAACAGGTCGATTTTTCTATTTAATTAATCAGTTACTTAATTACGTTTTCAAATAAGCAAGTCATTATTTTTACAATATTATTTCATTTTTTTTGTTTTGTTTCTATCTAGTGAGATGGCAGAGACAATTATAGCCTTTACATCGTGGAAGAATTCCCATTACATTGAATTGGTAGGGGAAAAGGACAGGAACGCCACAGTAAAATGCTAACTCTGCCTCGGGGTTAAGAGCCTGTCAGCTGCAAAGAACTCCACTTTACATATCAAGAAACACCTTCAGACTTTTTCCTTGTGCGTTATAATGTTAAATCGATATTTTGGAGGAAAGCAGTGAAATATATCAACAAGGTGTGATTGAAGGTCAGCTGTTTTATTTTGACTTTGAGTCATGAATGTTGTAATGTGCACACCTTGACCTTTTGAAAAGGCAACGCTCCTGTAACTTCTATGAAAATAATTCAACTAGTTGGTATCTAGACAATCTGGTTGTTGTGGTTCATAAATTGCATGTTTGGAAAGGGCTATTGCCCTATTGTCTTAACTTGTGTGTTTTCATATCGCTCTGCCAAGTTTGTATCTGTGTATAAAACAGATTGGTAGCCAGTTATACTTGTATTGGAGCTCTCCTTTTACTGTGCCCAGTTAGTTTTATACAGTGCCTTCGCAAACTATTCATACCCCTTGACTTTTTACACATTTCGTTGTGTTACAGCCTGAATCGTAGAAGTATTAAATTGAGATTTTGTGTAATTGACACACACACACACACAAAACCCCATAATTTCAAAGAAGAATGTGTTTTATTTAGAAACTCATTCAAATCAAAAGCAGAAATGTCTTGACTCAATTAGTATTCAACACCTTTGTTATGGCAAGCCTACATAAGTTAAGGAGAAATGCACCTAGTCACTACAAAGACACAGGTGTCTTTCCTAACTCAGCTGCCGGAGAGGAAGGAAACCGCTCAGGGATTTTTACCATGATGCCAATGTTGACTTTAAAACAGTTAGAGTTTAATGGCTGTGATAGGAGAAAAGTGAGGATGGATCAACAACATTGTAGCTAATACCAACCTAAATTACAGAATGAAAAGAAGGAAGCCTGTACAGAATAAAAATATTCAAATAGTCAAATCGCTAAATAAATGTGGCAACGAAATGAACTTTATGTCCTGAATACAAAGTGTTATGTTTGGGGCAAATCACATCACTGAGTATCACTCTTCATATTTTTAAGCATGGTGGTGGTTGCATCATGTTATGGGTACCGTACGCATGTCATCAGCAAGGACTAGGGAGTTTTTTAGGATTAAAATAAATGGACTGAAGCTAAGCACAGGCAAAATCCTAGAGGAAAACCTGGTTCAGTCTGCTTTCCAACAGACACTGGCAGACAAATTCACCTTTCAGCAGGACAATAAGCTAAAACACAAAGCCAAATGTATACTGGAGATGCTTACTAAAACGACATTGAAGGTTCCTGAGTTGTCTAGTTACAGTTTTCACTTAAATCGTCTTGAAAATCTTTGGTAAGACTTGAAAATGGCTGTCTAGCAATGATCATCAATCAACTTAAAAGATCTTGAAACATTTTTTAAAGAATAATGTGCAAATATTCTACAATCCAGATGTACAAAGCTCTTAGAGACATACCCAGAAAGACTCACAGCTGTAATCGCTGCCAAAGGTGATGCTAACATGTATTGACTGAGTGATGTGAATAATTACAGTATGTAGGTTAGATATTTCTCTATTACCTTTCAATACATTTGAAACATTTTCTAAAAACATGTTTTCACTTTGTCATTATGGGGTATTGTGTGTAGATGGGTGAGAAATGTTTTTATTGAATCACTTTGTCATTATGGGGTATTGTGTGTAGATGGGTGAGAAATGTTTTTGTTGAATCACTTTGTCATTATGGGGTATTGTGTGTAGATGGGTGAGAAATGTTTTTATTGAATCACTTTGTCATTATGGGGTATTGTGTGTAGATGGGTGAGAAATGTTTTTATTGAATCACTTTGTCATTATGGGGTATTGTGTGTAGATGGGTGAGAAATGTTTTTATTGAATCACTTTGAATTTCGTCTGTAACACATCTAAATGTGGAAACCAGTGGAGGCTGCTGAGGAGAGGACAGCTCATAATAATGGATGTAAATGGCATGGCATCAAACACATGGAAACCATTTTTGACAGTAGCCAATGGGCCAGGATGCCAGGGATCGGCAACATGTGGTCCGCAGGCCTAAACCTTACAGTGAGTGATTTTCTGGGGGTAAAAAAACACTGTAAAATCCCAAGGAATTCAGATAAAACAGAGTTTAATTTAATCTGTTCTTAAGTACCCCCCCCCAAAAAAGTGATTGTCTCTCAATGTAATAAAGGTATGAAATTATTGTTATTTTCAAATACAACCTATTTTTAGGCTTAGTTGTGGTCAATTTGCAGTGAAAATGATTCTAAATACATTTTTTATTTCACCTTTATTTAACCAGGTAAGCTAGTTGAGAACAAGTTCTCATTTACAACTGAGACATGGCCAAGATAAAGCAAAGCAGTGCGACAGAAACAACAACACAGAGTTACACATGGAGTAAACAAGCATACAGTCAATAACACAATAGAACAAAAAAAGAAAGTCTATATACAGTGTGTGCAAATGGCGTGAGGAGGTAAGGCTTCTACACCTGCATTGCTTGCTGTTTGGGGTTTTAGGCTGGGTTTCTGTACAGCACTTTGAGATATCAGCTGATGTACGAAGGGCTATATAAATACATTTGATTTGAATTTGATTTGATAGGCCATAGTAGCGAAGTAATTACAATTTAGCAGATTAACACTGGAGTGATAGATGAGCAGATGATGCACAAGTAGTGATACTGGTGTGCAAAAGAGCAGAAAAGTAAATAAAAACAATATGGGGATGAGGTAGATAGATTGGATGGGCTATTTACATATGGACTACATACAGCTGCAGCGATCAGTTAGCTGTTCAGATAGCTGATGTTTAAAGTTAGTGAGGGAAATATAAGTCTCCAGCTTCAGCGATTTTTGCAATTCCTTCCAGTCAGTGGCAGCAGAGAACTGTAAGAAAAGGCGGCCAAAGTATGTGTTGGCTTTGGGGATGACCAGTGAGATATACCTGCTGGAGCGAGTGCTACGGGTGGGTGTTGTTATCGTGACCAGTGAGCTGAGATAAGGCGGAGCTTTACCTAGCATAGACTTATAGATGACCTGGACCTGGAGCCAGTGGGTCTGGCCACGAATGTAGCGAGGGCCAGCCGAGTAGAGCATACAGGTAGGTTGTCATTGTAAATACAAACTTGTTCTTTTCTGACTTGCCTACTTAAATAAAGTTGACATTTGTTTTATTAAAATGTTCCTGCCCCCCGATCATCCATTCCTGCAAAAATAGTCCCGCGGCTTAATCTAGTTGCCTACCCTTGCACTAGGCCTATCAGTCGTCAGAGTCAAGCCATTCTAAAGTAGTGTGCATAAAGCTAATTCTGATAGACCCTTAAAGGTCCAACGCAGATGTTTTTATCTCAATATCAAATCATGTCTGGGTAACAATTAAGTACCTTACTGTGATAGTTTTTAATTAAAATAGTCAAAAAGAAACAAAACTATCTTAGCAAAGACCAATTTCTCAAGCAAGAATTTACCTAAGACTGTCTGGGAGTGGTCTGAGCGGGGAGGGGAAAACTGAAAACGATTTGTTTTGGCAGAGGTTTGGAACTCTCTTTCTTATTGGTCTATTAACTATTTTACCGCCTGGTGATGTCACCAGACCGGCCAAAACTCCATCCCACCAAAACAGGCTGAAATTTCAGGTGTTCTTTTCAAACAGCTCTTACACTAAAAGGTATTATCATCATTTTCACAATTTCACAGTATTATTCCAACCTCAGTGTGAAAATATATATAAAACACAGGAAAAACATGTTCTTGACTACACTGGGCCTATAAGAATGACCAACATACCCAAGGCATCTTCAGAGGTCTTTTTGTTTTTGGCAACGCAGAAGTAATGTAACAAGCTACTTTCCATAGTAAGTAATGTTGTAACATAAGTTACTTTTAAAAGTAAAGTTCCCCATCACTGATCAAGCCATATAAGCTATATGATTGGCCAACTTACGTACCCATCAGGAAATTGGCTTTTGATGCTGACTGTCCGTAATGTTGCTCTATGTACTTGGGCTTGTAGGTTACCATGCCGATGAGAGAGTTCAGCTGAATGATGGTCACACACAGGTAGATGAAGTACACTGGGTTCCCCAGGAGGGTTTTCAACGTTGGTATGAAATCTAGATTAAAAACCATCAACAAAACATCAGTTGTCATGGGCATTTTTGTCTACCTTTTTCCATACTATGGTCAATTTCATCCAAAGCAACCTGAATTTAATATACAATTTTACCTGAACAGACTTTGAAAAGCCTTTTTAAACTCCAATCACAATCTAAACCAGAAAATATTCTAACTTTATCCCCATTCAACAAAATACCTTTGGCCATCTCCAGAAAGCCAGCTGGCTCGTCGGCTTGGTACTTATGCTCTAGGAGAGGGGGGTCTTTGATGAAGCTAGTACGCTCCGGGGTGCACTGGGCTGGGCCTCGGTCTGATGGGATGGGCAGGGAACGGGGCAGGAACCAGAAGGGGATGGCTGAAAGCAGGGTGATTACCCCAGCAATAAGGTAACCTAACCACCAGGCCCCCACCCAGCGAGCATCACCAGGGCTTATGGTGATACTCTCTATACAGCGAAGGGAGACACAGAATTTGATTTATTACAATCCCCATTAGCCAAGGCCAAGGGTGACAGCTAGTCTTACTGGGGTTCGAAATAACGAAAAATACATTACAGACAAAATACTTTACAATTTACATACATTTAAAAACATTAACATGTAGTGTGTGTGTCCATCTATCAGTTACAAATACATGTCAGTACATACATATAACAAGAGAACTCTCTATACAGGGAGGACAAGCACAGAGAGAGAGCTGTGACTGTTGGGGACAAAATACATTATGAGAATAACTGAGTACACTAGTAACGTTCCTAGCAACAAGTCTTACTGGAGAGAATAACAAGCACAGCACAGCTGCTTTTTGTGCATATCTTAACCATCTCTCCTGCTTCAAATTGGTTACTCAAATTAGGTAGCTGACGTCACTGAG
Organism: Oncorhynchus kisutch; assembly: GCF_002021735.2. Taxonomy (NCBI): domain Eukaryota; kingdom Metazoa; phylum Chordata; class Actinopteri; order Salmoniformes; family Salmonidae; genus Oncorhynchus; species Oncorhynchus kisutch. The sequence goes on along the minus strand of NC_034182.2, from coordinate 11,541,328 downwards.
CAGTGTTCTGGAGAACACTAGTTAATTTAGTCCGATAACCTAGAATCTAGAAGCATGCGCATATATAACACCTATTGAACACAGTCAGTGAGCGGACTCTAGGAACGACAATGAACTTAACTCAGAGCCCTGTTTGTTAGTCTAGTAGTAACAGAACAGAGGTGAATGCCCCGTCGCTGTCTAAACTGGAGAACTGACTAGTCCGAAAGTGTGTAGGCGGCCTAGACAGAATACTCGGTAGATACCGGTTACTCACCCATGTTGACAAATCCAATGTCCACATATATTTTGGCACACAGGGATCCCAGTAAATAGCCAAACACAGGACCAATGACTGCTATGGTCTGAACGCAGCCTGAAATATGAAAAGACGCACACGCATGCACGAACACACACAGCAATTGATTTATTATACTAACCAGAGACAGTTCCATAAGTCAACAATAAGACAGTTGTTGTGTGATTTTTAAAAAAGGTAAAAGAGATGCTTCTGCTTATATGGACCGTTCGTCCATTCATGCTATCACAACGAGGTAGTTTCAATCAGATCCAGCGTTGACCGGTGATAGCAGACACCCGCATAGAGGATGTTATGGTGGTGTGGTTAGAGCCGTCAAATCAGTGATTAGCTGCTCTTGCGCTCATTGTCAAAGCCACACCCACTCCACTTGTGTTAGAAGTTCAGAAGAAGAAAGTGTAGACTATATATAGAAATAACTACGCTCAAATTGAAAAATCATTCAATGGAATAATGACCATTTTTTATTATACTAATCGAGATCACATTCCAGTGTTCGAAAAATGGCTGCATAGCATTTCTGTTAATGCAAGCGTGTAGTGCCCAACGCAGGAGATGAGAAGCAGGTACAAGGAGTGAATAATTTAATATAGACTGACATGCAACGGAACAAGAACAGCGTCTGGACATGAACACGACACAACAAACGAGGCTACTACAGGGAACAACACAGAGGAGCAGACATATAGAGCGTTGTAACGTAAGGCCCTGTGTGGTAATATAGACCGTCATGGTTGCTAGCTATTTTTGGATGAAAAACGTTCCCGTTTTAAACAAGATATTTTGTCACGAAAAGATGCTCGACTATGCATATAATTGACAGCTTTGGAAAGAACGTTTCCAAAACTGCAAAGATATTATCTGTGAGTGCCACAGAACTGATGCTACAGGCGAAACCAAGATGAAATTTCAAACAGGAAATGCCCCAGATTTTGGAGGCGCTGTGTTCCAATGTCTCCTTATATGGCTGTGAATGCGCAAGGAATGAGCCTACACTTTCTGTCGTTTCCCCAAGGTGTCTGCAGCATTGTGACGTATTTGTAGGCATATCATTGGAAGATTGACCATAAGAGACTACATTTACCAGGTGTCCGCTTGGTGTCCTCCGTCGAAATTATTGCGTAATCTCCAGCTGTATGCATTTTTCCATTTGGTTCAGAGGAGAAACCAAACTGCCACGAATGATTTATCATCGAATAGATATGTGAAAAACACCTTGAGGATTGATTCTAAACAACGTTTGCCATGTTTCTGTCGATATTATGGAGTTAATTTGGAAAAAGGTTTGGCGTTGTAATGACTGAATTTTCAGGGTTTTTTCTTAGCCAAACGTGATGAACAAAACGGAGCGATTTCTCCTACACAAATAATCTTTTTGGAAAAACTGAACATTTGCTATCTAACTGAGAGTCTCCTCCATTGAAAACATCTGAAGTTCTTCAAAAGTAAATGATTTTATTTGAATGCTTTTCTTGTTTTTGTGAAAATGTTGCCTGCTGAATGCTAGGCTTAATGCTATGCTAGCTATCAATACTCTTACACAAATGCTTGTGTAGCTATGGTTGAAAAGCATATTTTGAAAATCTGAGATGACAGTGTTGTTAACAAAAGGATAAGCTTGTGAGCCAATATATTTATTTCATTTCATTTGCGATTTTCATGAATAGTTAACGTTGCGTTATGCTAATGAGCTTGAGGCTATGATTACGCTCCCGGATACGGGATTGCTCGAAGCTAGAGGTTAAACAAACAAAAAGAGACCTATAAGCAGTTGTTACAACAACAAGAAAATAGTTTCAAGTGTTTCGTCCAAATACTTGTGGATTCTACTAATAAAAGAATGGACGACCTGACCAGAGAGGTCCAGGACCTAAAGATGAGTTTGCAGTTCTCCCAGGGTCAGCTCGACGAGTTGAAAACAGGAGAATGGCAAGATGACAGTAATCTGTAAGTCATTGAGAGAGGACATCAGTTCTGTGTGTGAATCCATGATAACAACTACAGATAAATCAGACTATCTCGAGGGACAATCAAGGCTAAACAACATGGTTGTGGACGGAATTGCAGAATCTCCACATGAGACCTGGATGAAGTCTGAGGACAAAGTGAGGGAAATGATCTTTGAGAAATTGAAGATGGACCACAGGACGATTGAGGTGGAGTGCGCCCACAGGACTGGAAAACCCACCACCGGCCCAGGTGATAGGCCCAGGCCGATAGTGGTCAAGTTCCTGAGGTTCAAGGACAAGGTAGCTGTCTGGAAAGAGCCAAGAACTTGAGAGGAACGTATATCTTCCTCAACGAGGACTATCCTGAAGCTGTGCGCCAGAAGAGGAAAGAACTGAACCCAGCCATGAAAGCTGCCAGAGTGCGTCGGGACATTGCGTACATCCGCTACGACAGGCTCATTGTCCACCCTCCCTCCCTCCCAGAAGTCTGGAAGGGATGAAAGAGCCAAGCCTATGGCTTCGTAGCCTCAACCCCGTAGCACACACACACACCGATTGATTAATGGACTGCTGAATGTATTTTCTTCTCTTTTTTTGTCTGCTCTGTTCAATATTATGTCTATCTCTGATAAGCTACCCAGGAAACAGCTGAAAATAGCCCATATTAATATATGTAGCCTTAGAAATAAGGTTCATGAAATCAATAACTTGCTAACATCAGATAACAACCATATATAAGCCATTTCTGAGACTCACTTAGATAATTCATTTGATGATACATCAGTAGCAATACAAGGATATAACATTTATAGAAGAGACAGAAATGCTTATGGGGAGGAGTTGCTGTATATATTCAGAGCCATATCCCCGTCATGCTTAGAGAAGATCTAAAGCCTTTTCTTTTGGGGTGTTGCTATAGGCCACCAAGTGCTAGCAGTCAGTATCTAAATAATATGTGTGAAACGCTTGATAGTGTATGTGAAGTAAACAGAGAGAATATTGACTGAATATTGACTTGTTTTCATCAAGCTGTCCGCTCAAGACGAAGCTTCTTAGTATAACCAGTGCCTGTAATCTGGTTCAGGTTATTAATCAACCTAACAGGGTGTAGAAAAGGCCCATGGAGTTGGTGGAATAATCCTTTAATTCATTGCCATTTACTCAGCTGGGCCAGGGGCGCTTTAATTAGGTCAGGTGGAAATCAAATCAAATCAAATTTATTTATATAGCCCTTCGTACATCAGCTGATATCTCAAAGTGCTGTACAGAAACCCAGCCTAAAACCCCAAACAGCAAGCAATGCAGGTGTAGAAGCACGGTGGCTAGGAAAAACTCCCTAGAAAGGCCAATACCTAGGAAGAAACCTAGAGAGGAACCAGGCTATGTGGGGTGGCCAGTCCTCTTCTGGCTGTGCCGGGTGGAGATTATAACAGAACATGGCCAAGATGTTCAAATGTTCATAAATGACCAGCATGGTCGAATAATAATAAGGCAGAACAGTTGAAACTGGAGCAGCAGCACAGTCAGGTGGAAGTTGAAACTGGAGCAGCAGCATGGCCAGGTGGACTGGGGACAGCAAGGAGTCATCATGTCAGGTAGTCCTGGGGCATGGTCCTAGGGCTCAGGTCAGTTGAAACTGGAACAGCAGCATGGCCAGCAGAAATGTCCGACAGATCTCAACTCCATAAAAGAAGGAAATTGCCATCGCCTGATCTCGCTGCTTTCTCTTCCTTAACTCCATCTGATACAGAAGTTCTGTGCGTCCATGAATCCACCACAGACTACTCAGTAAATATACCACTTTATGGTTAAAGGAATTCCTGCCTCAGTCTCATCCATTCCTCTGTCACCTGACACGTGACCACCTGTTCACCTTCACTGTCAGTCATCCTACCTGTCCAGCTACCCACACAGATTCCACTAATCCTTCACAGGGTGTTTACAAACACTACAGGAACAAGATCATCCACATGTATCGATCCCATTTTTACTAATGCTACAGATCTTTGTTCTAAAGCTGTATCCGTACCTATTGGATGCAGTGATCACAATATAGTGGCTATATCCAGGAAAGCCAAGGTTCCAACAGCTGGACCTAAAATAGTGTATAAGAGATCATGCAAAAGATTTTGCTGTGACTCTTAAGTGGATGATGTACAAAATAGTTGTTGGTCTGATGTGATCAATGAGGAACATCCAGGCGCTGTTAAGGCTCCATGAATTGATGAGGAATTGAAACACTGTATGGTTGAAAGAGACAGGGCAAAAGGAGTACCTAATAAGTCTAGCTGTATATCTGACTGGCTTACTTACTGCAAATTGAGAAGTGATGTGACTAAACTCAACAAAAAGAAGAAACTGTATTATGAAGCCAAGATCAATTATATAAAAAAAACTTGAGTACTTTAAATGAAATTATGGGCAGAAAGACAAATTCAACTCCATCTTTCATCGAATCAGATGGCTTATTCCTCACAAAACCAATTGATGAGGCCAATTATTTTAATCATTATTTCATTGGCAAAGTGGGCAAACTTATGCAGGAAATGCCCACAACAAACAGTGAGCAATTATATTCATGTATGAAAAAACGAATAATGAAAGAAAAGCAGTGCAAGTTTGAATTTGTTAAGTTAGTATGGGAGAGGTGGAAAGATTTAACGATCAATAATGACAAACCTCCTGACATTGACAACTTAAGAGAGAAAGCTACTGAGGATGCTAGCTGACTCTATAGCCACTCCTATCTGTTATATTTTTAATCTGTGTTTAGAGGAAAGTCTTTGTCCTCAGGCCTGGAAGGAAGCCAAAGTAATTCTGCTATCCAAGAGAGGTAAAGCGGACTTTACTGGTTCTAACAGCAGACCTATACGCTTGCTGCCAGCTCTTAGCAAACTGTTGGGAAAAAATTGTGTTTCACCAAATACAATGCTATTTCTCTGTAAACAAATCAACAACAGACTTTCAGCATGCTTATAGAGAAGGGCACTCAACGTGTACTGCACTGACACAAATGACTGATGATTTGTTGAAAGAAATTGATAATAAGAAGATTTTGGGAGCTGATTTCAGTGCAGCCTTTGATATTACTGACCATAACCTGTTGTTGACAAAAACTTAGGGATAGGCCCCTTTAAAAAATTTAAAAAATCCACATGAATGACGTACCCAAAGTAAACTGCCTGTTGCTCAGGCAATGAAGCCAGGATATGCATATAATTGGTACCATTGGAAAGAAAATACGTTGGAGTTAGTTTGAAGAAATGTTAAAATAATGTAGGAGAATATAACACAATATTTATGGTAGGAGAAAATCCAAAGAAAAACCAACCAGATTATTTTTTGAGAGACCATCCTCTTAGAATGGCAAGTATAAGGTCATACTGAAAATTAGCTCCCTGGATGCAATTCCTATGGCTTCCACAAGGTGTTAGCAGTCTATGTTCAAGGTTTCAAAAACGAAAAAGTGAATTTATGAAACCTGTGACGTTAGAAAAATATTTTGATATGGGGCGCCGTCCTCAAACAATTGCATGGCATGTTTTCGTTGTAATAGCTACTGTAAATCGGACAGTGCGGTTAGATTAACACAAATTTAAGCTTTCAACCGATAAGACACTTATATGTACCTAAATGTTTAATATCCATAATGTTTATGATTATTTATATGAATTGCGCACCCTCCAGTTTCACAGGAAGTTGCCCCGCTAGCGAGACGCCTAGCCCTAAAATAAGTGCTATGGCTTTTCAACCTCTGCCATATCGTGGATCCAGAGATATCGATCTAATAGGTTTTCTTTAATGGAAGCATCTCTAATGTCAAATATGTAAAGTGGGGTGTACCGCAGAGCAGCTCTCTAGGCCCTCTACTCTTTTCTATTTTTACCAATGACCTGCCACTGGCATTAAACAAAGCATGTGTGTCAATGTATGCTGATGATTCAACCATATACACATCAGCATCCACAGCTAATGAAGTCACTAAAACACATAACAAAGAGTTGCAGTCTGTTTTGGAATGGTTGGCCAGTAATAAACTGGTCCTGAACATCTCTAAAACTAAGAGCATTTTATTTGCTACAAATCATTCCTTAAGTGCTAGACCTCAGCTGAATCTGGTAATGAATGGTGTGGCTGTTGAACAAGTTGAGGAGACTAAATTACTTTGCGTTACCTTAGATTGTAAACTGTCATGGTTAAAACATATAAATTCAATGGTTGCAAAGATGGGGAGAGGTCTAGCCATAATTAAGAGATGCTCTGCTTTTTTGACACCACACTCCAAAAAGCAAGTTCTGCAGCCTGTAGTTTTGTCTAATCTTGATTAATGTCCAGTCCGTGTGGTCCAGTGCTGCAAGGAAAGACCTAGTTAAGCTGCAGTTGGCCCAGAACATAGCGGCACGTTTTGCTCTTAATTGTAATTAGAGGGCTAATATTAATACTATGCATGCCAGTCTCTCTAGACTAAGAGTTTAGGAGAGACTGACTGCATCACTTCTTCTTTTTATGAGAAACATTAATGTGTTGAAAATCCAAAATTGTTTGCATAGTCAAATTACACACAGCTCTGACACACACACTTATCCCACCAGACATGCCACCAGGGGTCTTTTCATAGTCCCTAGATCCAGAACAAATTCAAGGAAATGTACAGTATTATACAGAGCCCTTATTGCATGAAACTTCCTTATATCTCATATTACTCAAATAAACAGCAAACCTGGTTTAAAAAAACAGATAAAGCAACACCTTGTGGCACAACGCCTCACCGCTATTTGACCTAGATAGTTTGTGTGTATGCATTGATATGTAGGCTGTGTGCTTTAAAAAAAAATGTATGTAGTTCTGTCTTTGACCTGTTCTTGTCTAACGATGTTCTGTATTATGTTTCATGTTTTGTATACCCCAGGAAGAGGAGCTGCTGCTTTTGCAACAGCTAATGGGGATCCTAATAAAATACAAAATACATACAGTTGAAGTCGGAGGTTTACATACACCTTAGCCAAATACATTTAAACTCAGTTTTTCACAATTCCTGACATATAATCCTAGTAAAAAAATTCCCTGTCTTAGGTCAGTTAGGATCACCACTTCATTTTAAGAATGGGAAATGTCTGAATAATAGTAGAGAGAATTATTTATATCAGCTTTGATTTCTTTCATCACATTCCCAGTGGGTCAAAAGTTTACATACACTCAATTAGTATTTGGTATCATTGCCATTAAATTGTTGAACTTGGGTCAAACAATTTGTGTAGCCTTCCACATGCATCCCACAATAAGTTGGGTGAATTTTGGCCCATTCCTTCTGACAGAGCTGGTGTAACCGAGTCAGGTTTGTAGGCCTCCTTGATCACACACGCTTTTTCAGGTCACCTCACTAATGTTCTATAGGATTGATGTCAGGGCTTTGTGATGGCCACACCAAAACCTTGACTTTGTTGTCCTTAAGCCATTTTGCCACAAATGGCTTGCAAGCCTCCCACTTTTTCCTCCAAAAACTACAATGGTCATTATGGCCAAACAGTTATATTTTTGTTTCATCAGGCCAGAGGACATTTCTCCAAAAAGTACGATCTTTGTCTCCATGTGCAGTTGCAAACTGTAGTCTGGCTTTTTTATGGTGGTTTTGGAGCAGTGGCTTCTTCCTTGCGGAGTGGCCTTTCAGGTTGTCGATATAAGACTCGTTTTACTGTGAATATAGATATTTTTGTACAGGTTTCCTCCAGCATCTTCACAAGGTTCTTCGCTGTTGTTCTGGGATTGATTTGCACTTTTCGCACCAAAGTACGTTCATCTCTAAGAGACATAACACGTCTCCTTCCTGAGCAGTATGACAGCTGCGTGGTCCCATGGAGTTTATACTTGCGTACTATTGTTTGTACAGATTAATGTGATACCTTCAGGCGTTTGGAAATTGCTCCCAAGGATGAACCAGACTTGTGGAGGTCTACAATTTTTTTCTGAGGTCTTGGCTGATTTCTTTAGATTTTCCTGTGATGTCAAGCAAAGAGGCACTGAGTTTGAAGGTAGGCCTTGAAATACATCCACATGTACACCTCCAATTGACTCAAATTATGTCAATTAGCCTATCAGAAGCTTCTAAAGCCATGAAATGTTCCAAGCTGTTTAAAGGCACAGTCAACTTAGTGTATGTAAACTTCTGACCCACTGGAATTGTGATACAGTGAATTTCAGTGAAATAATCTGTCTGTAAACAATTGTTGGAAAAATTACTTGTGTCATGCACAAAGTAGATGTCCTAACCGACTTGCCAAAACTATAGTTGGTTAACAAGAAATTTGTGGATTGGTTGAAAAATGAGTTTTAATGACTCCAATCTAAGTGTATGTAAAGTTCCGACTTCAACTGTAGATGCAGGGGCAATCAACAAAGAGAGGGAGTCCAGGTCCAATGAGTGCAGCAGCACGTAATGACGGTAAAAGCAGCGCGTAATGACGGTAAGAGCAGTGTGTAATGACGGTAACAGCAGCGCGTAATGACGGTAACAGATGCGTATAATGACGGGTAGCCTGGCGCTAGGGGGAGCGGGAGCAGGTGTGACAGAGCGACTCTGTGCAGCCAATGACAATGCCTGCTCTATGTGTTAAGCTGGGAGCCACTTGTGGATTTGACAGCTCTAATGCAGTTCCACCTCCCACACAGTATTAAGCATCAGCTATCCGGATGTTGGCTAAAGCGTATCTGATTGAATCGGGCCCTTAGTGTATGAATCAGACTGAAAGGCAGTTTATTCAGACCGTCGGATCGACTTAACATATTGTACTTCAAATCATGCATAGTGACATTATCTAAAATGTGTTTGCATTTCCAATTGGTCTATTACCAATGTAAAATGCAGCATTTTCCTCCCTGGCGAAATCATCTATATACGAGATCCCAAGGGGCTGCACTGGAGTCTCCCCGATCCCTCGTAAGACGTTCCCCAGGAACACATAGATCCACATGGAGAGGTTGGACTCTCCTTCACAACCTACTGGGAAGGGGGAGAGAGAGAATAGATACAGCACTGTGTGTGTGTGTGTGTGTGTGTGTGTGTGTGTGTGTGTGTGTGTGTGTGTGTGTGTGTGTGTGTGTGTGTGTGTGTGTGTGTGTGTGTGAATGCGCGTGTCCATGAGTACATGTGTGTGTGCGTTGGTTTGTGTTTGCATGGTTGAATGCATGTGGCACATGAGCTTGTATGTGTCTGTGTGTGTGTGTGTGTGTGTGACACACCTGTCCCTGTGCTTGGTGCCTCAGAAAGCGGGTCACCCGAAGCTTGCGAGGAGGGTGACAACAGGCGCGCTGGACATGGAGAGAGGTTATTGGTTGAATTCACTGACGATCGGATTGACGTGTCGAACTTATAGCTGCGTACAAAACACCAATGCGACTGTTTAGCGAAGGGAGGGGAGAAAGCACCACGTTATACAGTTAGAGAGGACAGAGACAAAGCAGAACATGAGTGCTTTGGATATGCAATGAAACATTTTGGAAACACCGTTTTATACATTCAAGCGCATCATGTTACACACAATACTTAATGAAGAAGCTTTCTTGGCTTCACCTGTAAAATACAAACAATTGACGACTGAAGTGTTTTTCAGGAAAACATCCCACAGCTGTAAAAATGCATATAGTTAAACTTCTCTTGGCATTCAGTAAAAAGAGACTCCATACAGTGCAGCATATATTCTTTAAGATTCCACATGTTCCCATCTTGTGGGAGGGATTAAACATTCGGACTGATCAAACTTTCATGACCAAGCCAAGCTAATGAGAACGCATGATAACACACAGCAATGCTTCATCTCACAAACGATGGTACACAATATATAAGATATGTGCAAAATTCAGTATATTAACATATCACTACAGAGTCAGGGTGATATCTGTCCTTTACCAGACTTTGTCCAAACACACAGAAATACAGTGCATTCAGAAAGTATTTAGACTCCTTGACTTTTCCCAAATTTGGTTATTTTACAGCCTTATATATGTCACGCCTTGGTCTTAGTATTTTGTGTTTTCTTTAATTATTTGTTCAGGCCAGGGTGTGACATGGGTTTGTGTGTTGTGTTTCGTATTGGGGTTTGTAGTATTTGGGATCGCGGCTGATTAGGGGTGTTGTATAGGCTTGGCTGCCTGAGGCGGTTCTCAATCAGCAGTCAGGTGCTTCTCGTTGCCTCTGATTGGGAACCGTATTTAGGTAGCCTGAGTTCGCTTTGTATTTCGTGGGTGATTGTTCCGGTCTCTGTGTAGTATCACCAGATAGGCTGTAATTAGGTTTCACGTTCCGTTTGTTGTTTTTGTATTTATTATAAGTTATTTCATGTATCGTCACTTTTCTTCATTAAAGACATGAGTAACCACCACGCTGCATTTCGGTCCGACTCTCTTTCAACAAACGAAGAACGCCGTTACAATATATCAATCTACACACATTATCCCATAATGACAAAGCAAAAACAGGTTTTTAGAAATCTTTGCAAATGTAAATATTTTTTGGGACTGAAATAACACATTTACATAATATTCAGACCTTTTGCTATGAGACTCGAAACTGAGCTCAGGTGTATCCTGAATACTTGTGTCTGAATACTTTCCGAATGCACTGTAGACTGACATTTCCTTTGAATAGAGGATCCCTGGAAACGTGATTCATGAACAGAATAAACACACACGCGCACAGGCACAGGCCCGCACTTACACACATATCCAGATAAGCTTTAGCTTACTGTACCACAAGTGCATTCAAAAAAGCAAATCGCTACACCCGCAATAACATCTGCTAAATTTGATTTGAAAAGGAAGCTGGAAACCCAAGCATTGTAAGTTAATCCTCCTTCAAATTAAAAGTCAGTAAAACCTCACCGTCCGATGAGGAAGTGTGGCAGAGCGATGATGAATGTTCCCACTGCCATCAGTACACAGCCCATTGCTATGATCTTGGGCCGATGCAGCTTTGCACCAAAGTAACTCACGAATGCTATCACCAACAGGTTACCTGGTAGGGGGACAGACAGACACAGAATTAGTGTGTTCTAAGTTGCCATTTCAATTCTCAAATTGACAAATCTGATGAATCGAGATTCAATTCACAAATTGGAAAAGTAAAATGCATTTTCACATAAGAGTTTTTCTGTTTACAACTCTATTTCGATTCCATTCCTGAATGGATTCTTGAATTGTCGAGTTGACATGGAACTGACCCCAGCGCTGACACAATGGTCTGCTTGAATTTATTCTCAATCACAATACCTAATTCCTCTCATTGATGTAAGTGTGTTGCCATGGTGAGTTTCAACATAGTGGCACCGTTGGTTTCCTAATTCCCACTATAGAGTGATTACTCATGAAACCCAGACAAAAAAAGGACATTGTTGACATATATTTGACATTTGTATCTAAAAGCATAATTTAGAAATAATTCATCAAAGTTGGTATATTTCTGACATTTTAGCCTCCCTTAAGACTGTAGATGTTACAAAGCAAAGATTTGTGTCGTGTGAAGCTTTACCGCTTGCTCTGTAATATGAGTAGTACTCTGATTTCAATATACAAAAATGTATTTGGAAAATGTTCCAATATTTTGTTGAAAATAATATACAGTGCATTTGGACAGAATTCAGATCCATTGACTTTTCCCACATTTTGTTAGGTTACAGCATTATTCTAAAATGTATTAAATTGTCTTTTTCCTCATCAAACTACACACAATACCCCATAATGACAAAGCAAAAACTATTTTTTACTCTGTACTTTGTTGAAGCACCTTTGGCAGCGATTACAGAATCGATTCTTCTTGGGTATGACACTACAAGCTTGACACGCCTGTATTTGGGGAGTTTCTCCCATTCTTCTTTGCATATCCTCTCAAGTTCTTTCAGGTTGAATGGGGAGCATTGCTGCACAGCTATTTTCTGGTCTCTCCAGAGATGTTCAATCAGGTTCAAGTCCGGGCTCTAGCTGGGCCACGCAAGGACATTCAGAGACTTGTCCAGAAGCCACTCCTGCATTGTCTTGGCTGTGTGCTTAGGGTCGTTGTCCTGTTGGAAGGTGAACCTTCGCCCCAGTCTGAGGTCCTGAGCACTCTGGAGCAGGTTTTCATCAAGGATCTCTCTGTACTTTGCTCAGTTCACCTTTGCCTCGATCCTGACTAATCTTTTTTTAATTTAATAAATTTTAGAATAAGGCTGTAATATATCAAAATGCGGAAAATGTCAAGGGGTCTGTACTCTACGGGCAAATCAAAGTTCCAGAGTTGGATCTCTGCTAGTTTTAAAGGTATGGCCCATTTAATAAAGAGAAAATGGCATAGTAGGCAATGTAACCAACACAGCCCTCATTTTACTTATAGGGTGACCACTTGGAATCCATTTTCACATTCACTCTGTTGGTAATGCTTACAAATTGAATCCTAAGAAAAGAAGAACCCTCCAAATCGAATGACCAAGGGCCAATTGAATGACTGTGCCGTGGCCTGGATAGAGAGAGAGGAGAGGGGGGGGGTTGTGAGTGAGTGAGTGAGTGAGTGAGAGAGAAAGGGGGGGAAGTTGAGAGAGGGAAACAGAGGGGAGGGAGAGAGAGAGAGAGAGAAAATGTGGGTAGTGGAGGAGAGAGGTGGGCAATAAAAACTTTAATGAGGTAAACGAAAAGCAGCCATTTCATGATGGAACCAATTGTTGTTTTTCAAGGATGGATGGATGACGTCCATTCCTTAAGGACCTCCAGCTGCTCTCATTATTAAGAGGAGTGAGTAGGCTATTCTCCAAGGGTGCTGGATTTGGGAAGTACCACTTCAGAAACCTGCTGTAGAATGCCTAAACTTCTGAACTCCAGAAATAACTGTTCTCTGACTAAGGCAAACCTAGCACTTGGAAATGGAAGTGTCATTGTGCCCCTTCGTTAGTTTAAAATACTGCTTAAGGAAAACAACTGTTTTGATTGTGCTATTATGCTGAAAACACATGAACGGATGATCTCGGACTGTAAATGTGTTGATTTTTTCCTTCGTCCATTTAGAATACTGTGTGGACTAGAAAAACTGCTTTGTTTGTTGCTCAGAGTGCATCCTGCTATTAGAGAGTGGTTAAATACAGAAAGGACTTTGAGGCTAGTCTATGGAGCTCTCCTGAGATGCTTCAGCACTTTTATCTCTCCCTGTGGTTGGGGGCATTGGAGCCATGGCAAGAGGCACACAGCGAATCCTACAGCAGGCTTCTCCTGGTTTCCATCTACTCTACACAGAAAGGCTCGAGGCGAGCGGAAGAGTGGAAAAAAAAAAGATAACGAATGTAAAATATACTTTGTCCGTAAAATGTACATAGGTTCCGAACTTTTGTGAAATGGCACAGTTGGAAAATATATGGCAAATAGAAATCAAAACTGGATGGTCTTCAGAGATAGATTGAGGGTGAAGGATGGTACTAAAAATGAACTAAATATAGTGTTTTTCTTTAGTTTTATTATTTTCTCCATTGTAGAATAATAGTGAAGGCATCAAAACTATGACATAACACATATGGAATCATGTAGTAACCAAAAAAGTGTTGACCAATACAAATATATTTTAGATGTTAGATTCTTCAAAGTAACCATCCTTTGGTTTGATGACAGCTTTGCACACTCTTGGCATTCTCTCTTGAAGGAGTTCCCACATATGCTGAGAACTTGTTGGCTGCTTTTCCTTCACTCTGCGGTCCAACTCATCCCAAAACATCTCAATTGGGTTGAGGTCAGGTGATTGTGGAGGCCAGGTCATCTGATGCACCACTCCATCACTCTCCTTCTTGGTCAAATATCCCTTACACAGCCTGGAGGTGTGTTTTGGGTCATTGTCTTGTCAAAAAACAAACATGATAGTCCCACTAAGCGCAAACCAGATGGGATGGCTGCAGAATGCTGTGGTAGCCATGCTGATTAAGTGTGCCTTGAATTCTAAATAAATCACTGAGTGTCACCAGCAAAGCACCCTCCACACCATCACACCCCCTCCTCCATGCCTCATGGTGAGAATCACACATGCGGAGATCATCTGTTCACCTACTCTGCATCTCAGAAAGACACGGCGGTTGGAACCAGAAATCTCCAATTTGGACTCATCAGACCAAAGGACAGATTTCCACCAGTCTAATGTCCATTGCTCATGTTTCTTGTCCCAATCAAGTCTCTTCTTATTATTGGTGTCCTTTAGTAGTGGTTTCTTTGCAGCAATTAGACCATGAAGGCCTGATTCACACAGTATCCTTTGAAGAGTTGATGTCGAGATGTGAATGTTACTTGAACTCTGTGAAGCATTTATTTCGGCTGCAATTTCTGAGGCTGGTAACTCGAATGAACGTATCTTCTGCAGCAGAGGTAACTCTGGGTCTTCCTTTCCTCATGAGAGCCAGTTTCATCATAGCCGCTTGATGGTTTTTGTGACTGACATTTTCCGGATTGACTGACCTTCATGTCTTAAAGTAATGATGGATTGTCATTTCTCTTTCCTTATTTGAGCTGTTCTTGCCATAATATGGACTTTACCAAATAGGGATATCTTCTGTATACCACCCCTACCTTGTCAAAAAACAACTGATTGGCTCAAACGCATTAAGAAGGAAAGAAATTCCACAAATGAACTTTTAACAAGGGGCACCTGTTAATTGAAATGCATTCCAGGTGATTACCTCATGAAGCTGGATGAGAGAATGCCAAGTGTGTGCAAAGCTGTCATCAAGCCAAAGGGTGGCTACTTTGAAGAATCTCAAATATATGTTCAACACTTTTTTGGTTACTACATGATTCCATATGTGTTATTTCATAGTTTTGATGTCTTCACTATTATTTTAAATAATAAAAATAAGGAAAAACCCTGGAATGAGTAGGTGTGTCCAAACTTTTGACTGGTACTGTATTTAAAAAAATATATATTTTATATAAATTACCCAAACAATATATGGGGGATTGGAAATTAGGCAGACAATTACATTGATGGAAGCCACAAGCTGATCTTATTGTTTTTGTTGCCAAGCTGAGCGTAGGGCAGCATGGTAAAAAAAATGCAGTACTTATTGCTCATCTGATATTTCTTAATTTCTAGTTTTTTGGGGGCTAGAAACATAAGCATTTCACTGCACATGCGATAACATCTGCAAATATGTGTACGCAACCAATAAACTTTGATTTGACAGTTTCTCAAAGAAGGCACAATGGTAAGTTTGATAAGATTTCTGTAGAGGTGTAGGCAGAATTTATTTCAGTGACTTTCAAACCAAAAAAATGCATGCCGCCTATAGCGAGTGCCAAACACTGACCACACATTCTGCAAGATTGATTGTCTATTCAAACAATTTAAAAGTAAATTCTTCAGCCAACACGTCTAATCAAAAGACAAATTGTTGTTCGATATCTTGTTTATCAGTAAATTATGGTGTTTAGATCTCCTTAGAATAGACTCTGAGATTAAATAGACTATGACGTCGCCCTCTTACCTCACAGCATTACTGTGGCCTACCCATAATGTCAAATATTTTAAGTAGGCTACCGTTCTATATACACTTTTGAGCATGGTGCGCTATTGAATGAACGATAGATAAATGGTAGTCTAATATTTGTTCTGTAGCGGGAATAAACCAGTCATGTCAGAAAAGGAGAGACGCCCTACAATATGATTCTGATTTAGGCTTATATAATAAAAGTAAAATAATTATATTAAGCTACATGCTGCTATGCAATCTTCTTACCAACAGCAAACGCATCTGTTTTATCATTAGGCCCATATGATAATGTTTTTATTATTCCCGTGCATCAAACACCATTTCCCCCATAAGAACAATATTTGCTTGCAATACAACTGATCAACCACTAGAAGTTGTGCGTACAAATGGTCTGAGCTGTACTTGGAGATACGCACACTTTCCCGCAAGATGAATAAATACCAACCTTTGTGGGAAATCTGGAGCATACAAGGTTGAGTTTTTTTGTGCACACACATTTGATAAATGAGACCCTGATGACTTCCTAGAAGGCCTTGGTGACCCATTCATTCATTCACATCTCTTCTCTTTCACAACAACATGGATAGAATGGAAGCCCAAAATAGCCCTGGGGATGAGGACGAGGTGAGGACATGGGGGATGGGGACCTGTGACGCAGACACTTACTTACCTATCTCAAAGCTCCCGTCGATGACGCCTGTTAGGTAACTGGGGATGTCAAAGCGCCTCTCCAGCTGGGTTATTGTGCTCTTCATGTAGCTGCCAGACAAGGCCTTGGCAAAGTAGGCAAACGATAGGGCCACAAGGAACATCTGAAGAGCACGAGGGGAGGAAGAAAGGAGAGGGAGGTGACAGAAAGTGAGAGATAAATGAAAGGGGATGGGGGGGGAGATATTGCTTATTAATAATTAATACATATCAGATTGTACTCGGATTGTATCCAGAGTTTCATTGTCAGAGAGAGAGTTACCCTTGTGTTGCTCTGATGTACACCATGGCTGTACTTTTCATTGGCTCATTAGCCTATTTTAGCTCCTGCTATCACATTTCCTATTTAATATTCTAACTACATCATAGAAGCACAGAGTGGAGGATAGAAGAGGGAAAGGAAAAGGGGGGATGGAGGCTGATAGGGAAGGCAAAGTGTATCTGTAACTACAGGGTATTGAGGAAGACAGGGACAAAGAGAGGATTAAGAGTCTACGTCAGACTTAAGACGGCTCCTTATGTGAGAGAACGGTGACTCAACCCTAGCAACTGATGAAGAAAGGATTGGTTTTGACTAGGAGAAGGAACTTATACATTATGGATTGGCCTTCAGTCTTAGGGGGGAAAAAGGTGCTATATAGAACCTAAAAAGGATATTCGGCTGTCCTCATGATAACCTACACGGATCCCAAAACGTTTTTTCCTAGAACCCAAAAGGGTTCTACCTGGAACCAACAAGGGTTCTTTATGGAACCCAAAATGGTTCTACCTCGAACCAAAAATACTTTTACCTGGAACCAAAAAGAGTGAAGAACCCAGTGTAGGTCTCAGTCTGTTTCTGTTCTCCTTATGGAACTGCCGTGCCAAACATGTTTGGCGTGACAATTAGTGACAAGGTGTTGGCAAGATAGCACAGACAGATTGGGGTCTAGGCTAGGAAAGATGAGCTCTAGCATTCATTGCATCAGTCTTCCCACTCTGGGCCACTCACGACTAGCAACACCTAATCTCTCACAATGAGTAGGTTTGTCTTCTCACAGTGGCACGTCCACATTCCCATGGGCTTTTCCACATCAAAGACTAGCCCGGGAAACTACACGGTACACAAATATAAACGCAACATGTTGGTCCATTGTTTATAAGCTGAAATAAAATCTCTTAGAAATTGTCCATACGCACAAAAAGCTTATTTTTCTCAAATTCTGTGCATAAATCTGTTTACATTCGTGAGCATTTCTCCTTTGTCAAGATAATCCATCCACCTGACAGGTGTGGCATATCAAGAAGCTGATTAAACATCATGATAATTACACAGATGCACCTTGTGCTGGGGACACTAAAAGGCCACTCTAAAATGTTCAGTTTGGTCACACAACACAATGCCAGAGATGTCTAAAGTCATTAGTGAGCGTGCAATCGGCATGCTGACTGCAGGAATGTCCACCAGAGCTGTTACTAGAGAATTTAATGTCAATTTCTCTACCAACGTCAGTTTAGAGAATTTGGCAGTATGTTCCACCGGCCTCACAACCACAGACCATGTGTATGGCATCGTGTGAGGGAGCGTTTTTTTCTGCTGTCAATATTGTGAATAGGGTGCCCCATGGTGGCTGTGGAGTTATGGTATGGGCAGGCATAAGTTATGGACAAAATTGCATTTTTAGCGATGGCAATTTGAATGCACAAAAATACCGTGACGATAGCCCATTGTGTACCAGAAAGTACTCATTCGAGTCACCTACTTTCCTGTGAAATAGTCTACCAATACCAGTGGAAACAGTACGACGATATGCTAACGAGTAGAATATTGTGATATTTATTTATCATAGCATTACAGTTCAAACCAACACCATAGAACCGTGAGCCACACCGGCGGTTAACTAACAATCCTGAGAAACTGACCTTTTTCAACTTTGAACATACTTTAACAAACAGTCTTATTTTAAGAGGCTTAGACACCATTGTTTCATGTAGCTTTAATCCTGAAGAATAACAAGCTGCTACTCTCTGATCTCTGGATACAAGGCCCACTCCTTGATAAAAAACAAAAACAAATTGCTACCCCTGGCTGCCAATTGGTTTGCTATAAAGCTGTGGGATGGGGTTTCAAAATAGGTTGAAGACTCAAGTGTTAATTTCGTCAACTAAAATAGTGACTAAAATATTCATCAAACACCTAATTTTCAGTGCCAGTTGACGAGACAATAACTGACTGAATAGAGCCAGAAAAACTAGAAGTAAACTAAAATGATTTTTCATTTCAGTTTACTAAAACGAGACAAAATTATCTCTGTGACTAACATCTGGCTACTAAGTGTGGACTGGATAAGAGTTTTTGGAGAGATGGAGAGCTTTTCAATAATAATCACAAGTAATATTAGCAGCACAGATGCTCAGTTCTGTTAAGCAGTGGGAAGGATGTGTCACACCCAGCAAAAACAGCCTACATCAAGCTGGTGAGCTGCTGGGGAGAAAGCGATGAGAGTGGGCAGAAGTGCAGACAGGCTCCGCTCCGGCTCCATTTATACACAAGGTGCGGGTGACTCTCTTGCTTTACTTTAGCTAACCAGTCACCACCAGCCTTCTATTTAGCTACCCTTTGCCTGGTTAAGAAACACACACTGCTTTATGAAATAAAAAATCAATAGCAGCATTGAGTTTAATAGTAAAACAACAGTATAGCTATATTTTCTCTCCCTTGAGTAGGCTATAGAAAAGTAGGCTCTTTGAATTTGCTCAACCCTCCCACTTTCACACTGCATTTCATATACAGGTTCTGTAGCCAAATGTAGTCTCCCTCTTTTCCTGAGAGAAAATGGCTTGATTCTAGCCCTCTAGGCTACTGTTCAAAAGACATGACCCATAATTGTTTTATTTTACCTTTATTTAACTAGGCAAGTCAGTTAAGAACAAATTCTTATTTTCAATGACAGCCTAGGAACAGTGGGTTAACTGCCTGTTCAGGGGCAGAACGACAGATTTGTACCTTGTCAGCTCGGGGATTTGAACATGCAACCTTCCGGTTACTAGTCCAATGCTCGAACCACTAGGCTACCCTGCTACATTTTTTCTGTCCACTACGCTATATCTGACTGGGTAAATAACTTTATTTTGAGTTCATGTGGACCCAGTGGCTCAGACTTGAACACTTGGACCAGGACTTCAGCCATAGGGACTCATGACTCGAACTTGATCCGTAGCTTATGCCTGCCCATACCATAACCCCACACCACCACAATGGCGCACTCTGTTCACAACATTGACATCAGAAAACCACCCACCCACACAATGCCATACACGTGGTCTGCGGTTGTGAGGCCGGTTGGACATACTGCTAAATTCTCTAAAATGACATTGGAGGTGGCTTATGGTAGAGAAATTAACATTCAATTCTCTGGCGTACATTCCTGAGACATCTGTCGCATTCTGTTGTGTGACAAAACTGCACATTTTAGAGTAGCCTTTTATTGTCCCCAGCACTAATAAGAGTCTAATATATTAGTATTTGTTGCCTACTCCATACATTTTTACTAAACAGTATGTTCTAAATTGTATGTAGTATGATAAGTACACAGTATGCAGTTTTAGTAATAGTAATAGGCAAGACAGATTTTGTACACGGCTATGGACGGTCAGCCTTTGCATCCACTGTGTCTATGAATTTGAGAGTGGCTCCAACATTTCCCCAGGCCCATTCCCTCAGCTTGCCTATCAAAATGGCAGTTTTTATCAAAGGAATTGAAAGAGATCCAGAAAGAACCATCTGACTTGTTCCTAATGTGCTCTGTTGAGAGAGCAACATCAGTCACTTTTCCTGTTTCACTATGGCAACAACGTTCGTTGGCAGGTATTGGATTGACTGACACACTTTCCAGAGTGCTTCAGGAGAAAACAACAGAAATTCATCACCCGAGAGGGTAGAACTGAACTAATATCCTTGGGATATGGACCACTACATTGGCTCTCTCCGGATATATTGTCCCCGTCCATACAGTCAGCGGGGTTCTCCGTTCATCGTGGGGACAGGAAGAAGGAACTTTCCGGGAAACACAGAGGTGGAGGAGTATGTCTCATGATGAACAACATGGTGTGATTGTGGCAATGTACAGGAATACCCCATCTGGAATACCTCATCATCAAATTCCGACCACATCAGCTCCCAAGATCATTTTGGGGGGTTATATTCACTGCCTTGTATATTCCTCCCCCTGAAACAGCAGGGAGCAGGTCTCGAACCCTCAAACTTCTAGCCCGAGGTCCGGCACGCTATTGACTGTGCCGCAAAAGCATGCTCGAGCGGCAGAGTCGATTTTCACGCTTATAAACCCAGGGTCGTTACACTACTCCCTCCTTTCAAAGAGCGCGTCCTCGAGCTAGCTTGCAACTCTACGTCTTACAGGAACGCGCTCACCGGCCAAGCACACGCACTGTCGTGGATGCAAGGTCCGATCCCACTTCTGACACCAATGTAATGAAACAGCGGGTAGCAGGTCTCGAACCCTCCACCTTCTAGCCCGAGGTCCGGCATGCTATCGACTGTGCTGCAAAAGCATGCTCGAGCGGCAGAGTCGATTTCCGCGCTTATAAACCCAGGGTCGTTACAATGGCTAGCTAGCCAGGCAAAAGAGAGGGCTGCTGCATGATTGCTATTTTACCAGTAACATTTATGATTCCCATATACAGGGGGGCAAAAAAGTATTTAGTCAGCCACCAATTGTGCAAGTTCTCCCACTTAAAAAGATGAGAGGCCTGTAATTTTCATCATAGATACATTTCAACCATGACAGACAAAATGAGGAAAAAAAATCCAGAAAATCACATTGTAGGATTTTTTATGAATTTATTTTCAAATTATGGTGGAAAATAAGTATTTGGTCACCTACAAACAAGCAAGATTTCTGGCTCTCACAGACCTGTAACTTCTTCTTTAAGAGGCTCCTCCTTCAACACACTGTTGCTGGTATTTTGGCCCATTCCTCCATGCAGATCTCCTCTAGAGCAGTGATGTTTTGGGTCTGTTGCTGGGCAAAACGGACTTTCAACTCCCTCCAAAGATTTTCTATGGGGTTGAGATCTGGCCACTCCAGGACCTTGAAATGCTTTTACGAAGCCCCTCCTTCGTTGCCCGGGCGGTGTGTTTGGGATTATTGTCATGCTGAAAGACCCAGCCACGTTTCATCTTCAATGCCCTTGCTGATGGAAGGAGGTTTTCACTCAAAATCTCACGATACATGGCCCCATTCATTCTTTCCTTTACACGGATCAGTTGTCCTGGTCCCTTTGCAGAAAAACAGCCCCAAAGCATGATGTTTCCACCCCCATGCTTCACAGTAGGTATGGTGTTCTTTGGATGCAACTCAGCATTCTTTGTCCTCCAAACACGAGTTGAGTTTTTACCAAAAAGTTATATTTTGGTGTCATCTGACCATATGACATTCTCCCAATCTTCTTCTGGATCATCCAAATGCTCTCTAGCAAACTTCAGATGGGCCTGGACATGCACTGGCTTAAGCAGGGGGACACGTCTGGCACTGCAGATTTGAATCCCTGGCGGCGTAGTGTGTTACTGACGGTAGGCTTTGTTACTTTGGTCCCAGCTCTCTGCAGGTCATTCACTAGGTCCCCCCATGTGGTTCTGAGATTTTTGCTTACCGTTGCTCACTTGTGATCATTTTGACCCCACGGGTTGAGATCTTCCTTCGAGCCCCAGATCGAGGGAGATTATCAGTGGTCTTGTATGTCTTCCATTTGCTAATAATTGCTCCCACAGTTGATTTCTTCAAACCAAGCTGCTTACCTATTGCAGATTCAGTCTTCCCAGCCTGGTGCAGGGCTACAATTTTGTTTCTGGTGTCCTTTGACAGCTCTTTGGTCTTGGCCATAATGGAGTTTGGAGTGTGACTGTTTGAGGTTGTGGACAGGTGGCTTTTATACTGATAACAAGTTCAAACAGGTGCCATTAATACAGGTAACGAGTGGAGGACAGAGGAGCCTCTTAAAGAATAAGTTACAGGTCTGTGAGAGCCAGAAATCATGCTTGTTTGTAGGTGACCAAATACTTATTTTCCACCATCATTTGCAAATAAATTCTTTAAAAAATCCTACAATGTGATTTTCTGGATTTTTTTCTCTCTCATTTTGTCTGTCATAGTTGAAGTGTACCTATGATGAAAATTACAGTCCTCTCGTCTTTTTAAGTGGGAGAACTTGCACAATTGGTGGCTGACTAAATACTTTCTTTGCCCCACTGTAGCTACAATAATTATTAGCTCGCTAACTAGCTCCATAGCTAGATATGTAGATATATTATGTTTGTTTTTTTTAAAATCTGTACTAGCTACAATTCCTAAAAATAGTATGCCTGCTGGCTGTAGATTGCACCCTGAAGCCTTGTACAATTTCCTTCCATTCATGATTCCTTTTTTTGTGCTGAAGGGTAATCGTTACTTGGGGAAGACGAGGACGAAGAGGATGAGATTGAAATGGAGGAGCCGGAGGAAGTTGAGAAGCCACCACATGATGCTGATGCCTCTCAGCCAAGCTTTTGGAAGGTAAATGTCAGGTAAATGAAAGGTAAATGTCAATGATGTATTATTATTATTATTATTATGTACTATTAGGCGGGGGTGAAAGTAAATGTAACTTATTCCCGGTATGGGACCTCCTATTTGCGCATGCACTTCTTTAGAATCCCCATTCATTTAATTAGATTTCAATGGGTCTAATAGTCAAGATTTGTCATTTTAGTTTTACAATGTATTAGGCTACCTTTTAATGTGGCATAAACACAACCAGTCATGATGTTTACATTGGATTGTCATTACTTCAAAAGGCTCATGTAGGCTACCTGCGCACATTACTCAGCAAAAATTATTCTTACGCCTCATTTAGATATTATTCTGCTTATAATTTCTGACATTTGGTAGGCTATTTGTCAGTTAAATTGTCTATAATTAGATACATGTTGCTTGATGCTCATCTAGAATACTTCATAAAGCCTTGTTCACCAGAATGATGTCATAAATCGATAGAATGATCAATGCATCATCAAGTTGACATCGGTAAAGTCTCCCCTTTCATTTCTGATTCTCTCACAGAGCAAGGACATTTAGGGACCAAATTACATCACTTGGACCAGTTTTTAGAAAATGAAAAGCTGTGAAAACGATCCAACATGTTTCTGATATTATTTCAGTTCGTCTTGGATGCATACTGTTAGCTTTTATGTCGCTGAAAGAAACTGCACGTTTGGATACACAACAGGTCCCTAAGTGCGCATTCGCATTCTCTCAAGATGCTGAAAGAAATAATCATATTTACTGTGAGTAACACTAAAATCTACAGTTGTGAATATTATAATAGGCTACATATGAGGCCTACAGTCAGAGTCCAGACTTAAGTTACTATTCCGACTATTAGGCTATTCCGAATATTAGGCTAATCATTCTGGCATCTATACAGTGCAATTTGATAAGCGCAAAAGAAACATCACTTACAAAACACCAAAAAGCATTATGAATGACATTCATTAGGCCCAAACAAGTCTTATAACCTGAATTGATGCGTAGACTGCTGTCAGCGCACGTCTCAGGCTCGACCACTCATCTCTGCCTTGGCAAAAATGGCTCTTTATCATCAAACCACACCGCATTTTGGAGAGCATTCCACAAGTTTTCAAGTCTATTCGCAAATGTTTCATGCAACTGACATGCAGTAATAACAAATAGTGTAATAGCCTACAGTTGTCTTCTAATCTATGTTTTAATTATTGTGATAGGTTCATGTTCTACCTGTACAGTGTACCCGCACTATTTATTTTGACGATACGCCGTATTGGACCATTCGGGCTAACTTTCACCCCTGCCTATACATAAATTAGGTATATATTTTTGTAAATACTCTCTTCTCTCTCACCTCTCTCTCTCCAGGACACTGTGGTGGACTGTCAGCACTCAGACCTTTGTGAGGAGGACGACACTATAGACATGTCACCGGAGCTCCACAGTGACAAGGATAGGCAGGGGTTGGGAGAGATTGAACAACATGCTACTGAGGTTGTAAAACAGGGCTGAGGGACAATCACACCCTTACAGGACACATGCATAGATATACATGCCATACATAGCTAGGTACTAGTCAAGTGTATGCTAGTCTTCACCCAGCTCAGATTGTCACTGGTCATTTCCCCCGATCTTGAATGATTTTAATTCTGACTCTTCGAGTATTAGGCTATAGGCCTAGAGGAATTTATGTAAGAAGAAACTGTTAAAGACATTCATTGTTATTTTTGTGTATTCCTTATTCTTATAATATTTTGTAATTCCAGTTCAATTTTGATGACAATATCCCTGAGATGAATGTTGTATAAAATGCTATGGTTATGAAAGGATGATTTCACTTGCACCTTGTTTTCAGGTTTGAATAAGACAATGTACCTTATTCTTATCCTTATTCTTTCAATAAAGTTATTGTTTTATTAGTATTATATTATTTGTGTATGTCTTTATCAAATGTAAGATTAAATGCCATTTGTAATTTGTTTTAATGCATATACAAGTGGATGCGGAAAATATTCAGACCCATTGACTTTTTGGGTCTGTTACGTTACAACCTTATATTATAAATTGATTAAAATGTTGTTTTTTCTCTCTCTCATCAATCTACACACATTACTCCATAATGACAAAGCAAAAACAAGTTTTTCAGAATTTTTGCAAATGCATAAAAAAAAACTGAAATATCACATTTACATAAGTATTCAGACCCTTTACTAAGTACTTTTGTTGAAGAACCTTTGCAGGTGATTACATCCTCGAATCTTCTTGGGAATGACGCCACAAGCTTGGGACACCTGTATTTGTGGAGTTTCTCCCATTCTTCTCTGCAGATCCTCTCAAGCTCTGTCAGATTGGATGGGGGGGGGGGGGGGGGGGGGGGGGGTGTTGCTGCACAGCTACTTTCAAGTCTCTCCAGAGATGTTTGATTGGATTTAAATCCGGGCTCTGGCTGGGCCTCTGAAGGACATTCAGAGACTTGTCCAGGAGCCAATACTGCATTGTCTTGGCTGTATGCTTACGGTCGTTGTCCTGTTGGAAGGTGAACCTTCACCCCAGTCTGAGGTCCTGAGCGCTCTGGAACAGGTTTTCATCAAGGATCTCTGTACTTTCCTCGGTTCATCTTTCCCTCGATCCTAATTAGTCTTCCAGTCCCTGCCGCTGAGAAACATTCCCAAAGCATGATGCTGCCAATACCATTCTTCACAGTTGGGATTGTACCAGGTTTCCTCCAGACGTCACGCTTGGCATTCAGGCCAGAGTTCAATCTTGGTTTCTTTAGACCAGATAATCTTGTTTCTCAAGGTCTGAGAGTCTTTAAGTGCCTTTTGGCAAACTCCAAGCGGGCTGTCATGTGCCTTTCACTGAGGAGTGGCTTCCGTCTGGCAACTCTATCATAAAGGCCTGATTGGTGGAGTGCTGCAGAGATGGTTGTCTTTCTGCAAGGTTCTCCCATCTCCACAGAGGAACTAGAGCTCTGTCAGAGTGACCACCGGGTTCTTGGTCACCTCACTGACCAAGGCCCTTCTCCCCCGATTGCTCATTTTGGCCGGGAAGCCAGCTCTAGGAAGAGTTCCAAACGTATTCCATTGAAGAATGATGGAGGCCACCGTGTTCTTGGGGACCTTCAATACAGCTGACATTTTTTGGTACCCTTCCCCAGATCTGTGCCTCGGCTCAATCCTGTCTCGCAATTCTACAGACAATTCCTTCGACCTCATGGCTTGGTTTTTGCTCTGACATGCACTGTCAACAGTGGGACCTTCTATAGACAGGTGTGTGCCTTTCCAAATCCTGTTCAATCAATTGAATTTACCAGAGGTGGACTCCAATCAAGTTGAAGAAAGAGAGCTAAATGTTTTGTCTCATAGCAAAAGGTCTGAATACTTACAGTACCAGTCAAAAGTTTGGACACACCTACTCATTCAAGGGTTTTTCTTTATATTTACTATTTTCTACATTGTAGAATAATAGTGAAGACATCAAAACTATTTAATAACAGATATGGAATCATGTAGTAACCAAACAAGTGTTAAACAAATCAAAATATATTTCATATTTGAGATTCTTTGCCTTGATGACAGCTTTGCACACTTGACATTCTCTCAACCAGCTTCACCTGGAATGCTTTTCCAACAGTCTTGAAGGATTTCCCACATATGCTGAGCACTTGTGGGCTGCTTTTCCTTCACTCTGCGGTTGAACTCATCTCAATTTGTTGGAGGTCAGGTGATTGTGAAGGCCAGGTCATCTGATGCAACATTACATCACTCTCCTTCGTGGTCAAATAGCCCTTACACAGCATGGAGGTGCGTTGGGCCATTGTCCTGTTGAAACACAAATTATAGTCCCACTATAACCAGATGGAATGGCGCATCATTGCAAAACCAGATGGAATGGCGCATCATTGCAAAATTCTGTGGTAGCCGTGCTGGTTAAACGTGCCTTGAAATCTAAATATATCACAGACATTGTCACCAGCAAAGCACACCCACACCTCCTCCTCCATGCTTCACGGTGGGAATCACATAAAAATCTCACATTTGGACTTATCAGACCAAAAGGACAGATTTCCACCAGTCTAATGTCCATTGCTCGTGTTTCTTGGCCCAAGAAAGTCTCTTCTTATTATTGGTGTCCTTTAGTTGTGGTTTCTTTGCAGGAATTTGACCATGACGGCCTGATTCATGCAGTCTTCTCTGAACAGTTGATGTTGAGATGTGTCTGTTACTTGAAGTCTGTGAAGCATTTATTTGGATCGCAAATTCCGAAGCTGGTAGCTATAATGAACTTATCCTCTACAGCAGAGGTAACTCTGGATCTTCCTTTCCTGTGGCGGTCCTCATGAGAGCCAGTTTTATCAGTGCTTGATGGTTTCTGTGACTGCACTTGAAGAAACGTTCAAAGTTCTTGACATTTTCCGGATTGACTGTCGTTTCTATTTGCTTATTTGAGCTGTTCTTGCCATAATATGGACTTTGTCTTTTACCAAATAGGGCTATCTTCTGTTTACCACCCCTACCTTGTCACAACACGACTGATTGACTCAAACGCATTAAGAAGGAAAGAAAATCTACAAATGGACTTTTAACAAGGCGCACCTGTTACTTGAAATGCATTCCAGGTGACTAGCTTATGAAGCTGGTTGAGAGAATGCCAAGAGACGAATTACCAGGATGTGCACTCAGACCATGCGCGGACCAACTGGCAAATATCTTCATGGACATTTTCAACCTCTCCCTGACCGAGTCTGTAATATCTACATGTTTCCAGCAGACCACTGTGCCCAAGAAAGCGAAGGTAACCTGCCTAGATGACTACCCCCCGTAGTACTCGGTAGCCATGAAGTGCTTTATAAGGCTGGTCATTGCTCACATCAACACCATCATCCCAGAAACGCTAGACCCAATTCGCAGGGTCATTCGGGTTAGTAAGGGTTTGGCCAGCTGGATTGTCCTTGTCCCATTGCGCTCTAGGGACTCCTTGTGGCGGCCGGGCGCATGCACGCTGACTTCGGTCGGCAGCTGTACGGTGTTTCCTCCGACACATTGGTGCGGCTGGCTTCTGGATTAAGCTAGCAGTGTGTCAAGAAGCAGTGTGCCTTGGCAGGGTCGTGTTTCGGAGGACATGGCTCTTGACCATCGCCTCTTCTGAGTCCGTATGGGAGTTGCAGCGATGGGACAAGACTGTAACTACCAATTGGATATCATGAATTTGGGGAGAAAAAGGGGTAAAAAGTAACCAATTATTATTATTAAAAAAGGAAAAAGGCTGCTCTCGCTGCTACCGCACGGCAAGCAGTAAGGCAGGTAGCCTAGTGGTTAGAGCACTAGGCCAGTAACCGAAAGGTTGCTGGATCGAATCCCCAAGCTGACAAGGTAAAAATCTGTCATTCTGCCCATGAAGAAGGCAGTTAACCCACTGTTCCGAGGCTGTAGTTGTAAATAAGAATGTTTTTAACTGACTTGCCTAGTTAATTAAAGGTTACATTTTAAAAAGTGCAAAATCTAGGTCCAATAGGCTCCTTAACAGCTTCTAGCCATAAGACTGCTGAACAATTAATCAAATGGCCAGCTGGACTATTTGCATTGACCCCCCCACTCCTTTGTTTTTGTTTTTACACTGCTGCTACTTGCTGTTTTATCTATGCAGAGTCACTTTACCCCTACCTACATGTACAAACTACCTTGACTAACCTGTAGCCCCGCACATTGACTCGGCACCCACTCTATATAGCCTCGTTATTGTTATTTTATTGTGTTACTTTTTTATTTTTTATTTTATTTAGTCAAACATTTCTTAACTCTATTTTCTTAACTGCATTGTTGGTAGGGATAGGCGTCCCGTCAACGGGACAGTTGTAATCATGCAGCGCCGAGTGTCACGATCGCAGATTTTAGAGAAACAACAAATGTTGGTATATATAAGTGTCTCAAATCAAATCAAATTTTATTTGTCACATACACATGGTTAGCAGATGTTAATGCGAGTGTAGCGAAATGCTTGTGCTTCTAGTTCCGACAATGCAGTAATAACGAACAAGTAATCTAACTAACAATTCCAAAAAAACTACTGTCTTATACACAGTGTAAGGGGATAAGGAATATGTACATAAGGATATATGAATGAGTGATGGTACAAAGCAGCATAGGCAAGATACAGTAGATGATATCGAGTACAGTATAACATATGAGATGAGTATGTAAACAAAGTGGCATAGTTAAAGTGGCTAGTGATACATGTATTACATAGGGATGCAGTCGATGATATAGAGTACAGTATATACATATGAGATGAATAATGTAGGGTAAGTAACATTATATAAGGTAGCATTGTTTAAAGTGGCTAGTGATATATTTACATAATTTCCCATCAATTCCCATTATTAAAGTGGCTGGAGTTGAGTCAGTGTCATTGACAGTGTGTTGGCAGCAGCCACTCAATGTTAGTGGTGGCTGTTTAACAGTCTGATGGCCTTGAGATAGAAGCTGTTTTTCAGTCTCTCGGTCCCAGCTTTGATGCACCTGTACTGACCTCGCCTTCTGGATGACAGCGGGGTGAACAGGCAGTGGCTCGGGTGGTTGATGTCCTTGATGATCTTTATGGCCTTCCTGTAGCATCGGGTGGTGTAGGTGTCCTGGAGGGCAGGTAGTTTACCCCCGGTGATGCGTTGTGCAGACCTCACTACCCTCTGGATAGCCTTACGGTTGAGGGCGGTGCAGTTGCCATACCAGGCGGTGATACACCCCGCCAGGGGTGTATCACTGAAAGCTTACATTCTTGTTAATATAACGGCACTGTCCAATTTACAAAAGCTATTACTGCGAAAAAATGCCATGCTATTGTTTGAGGAGAGCTCCTAACAAAACACTTTTTTCACCACGATAGGTTTGGTAAATTCACCTCTAAAGGTGAAATGTGTACTTATATTCTGAAATCTTGCTCTGATTTATCTTCCAAAGGGTCCCAGAGATAACATGAAGTGTCGTTTTGTTAGATAAAAATGTAATATCTTAAAAAGTTCCAAATGGCATGCACGATCGATTTTGTATTTCCACGCGTTCAATTTGCAAAGAAAGGAATCTGTGAAAATATAACCCTAAACGTTGTTTCGACCAGTCAAATTACGTCTGTATTTATTCCTCAGAGATCCTAGAACGTAACCAGACTTCCCTATATAATTAGGAGTGTAGTATATCCTACAGGACACCAAAGTTGTTCAGAAAGCGATGCTTTCATGGCGTGCCGGTGATGTGGGCAGTCTTCACTTGATTGACTGTAACTTTGTCAAATAAGCACTAAACGGAGAAATCCCGTATCTGTCGCACAATTTTGCTGCTAACCTTGTGCAACAGCAAGCCTTTTCCTTTTGGACAAAAATGGCAAGAATATGGAGAGTTATGAAGTTATGAAAACTGTATGTTTTGCAAATGTTGAACTTACAATATGGCTACTAATACTGTAAAAGCTAAATCAAAGTCCAAGTATACAGATTTGACGATATTCTTGTAGACAAATGTAATTTCAATGTGAATGTGTCCTTCACGATTTGCCCAAATGTACCTGGGTGACTTCACACTAAATGTCATGTAGCTTGCTCATACTTCAAGTTATCAGTCTGAAATGTTGCACATACACTGCTGCTCTCTTGTGGACACCATCAGAATTACAGATGGTGCTAGAGAAAAAAAGGCAAAAATTGAAAAAAAGGGGGCTATCCCTAATACCCTGACTACACCACTCGCGTCGTCTGCACGAGCGTTGCAAAATACATTTAGAAATCTATATTATTCAATTATTGCATCCACCCTGCTTGTGCTCGTCAACGAGTGTCTGCGTTGCCAAGGGCTAAAGTAGAAGTCAGTTCTATTTGTGACGCAGATCGCGGTGCAAGTCCTGCCTCACCCATCTCCTCATTGGTTTATAGAAGGAGACACCCACGTGCCATCTCCTCATTGGTTATACCCACGTGGGTGATTGAAAGACAAACTGTGTTGTTGGTCGTTGTGGTAATACTATGAAGGTTTTGATGCCAATCACCATATAAGTTCAAAGAAGAAAAAGCCTAGAATGAGGATAGATGACTAGAACTGATTCGGTTGACCGTTTTATGTGTGGATTAATTGTCGGAGTAGAGGACCTTCTGGTAAAATAACTCTATGTTTATATCCCAGAACAAATTAGCTAGCAACAACAAGCTATCTAAATAGGACAAATAAGCTAGCAAGTGCAAGCTATCTAGCTAAATTGCCATAAATGTTTAATGCTTTTCGACCTGTCAGAGTTTGTTTTGATATTTTAACCTGCGTGTCGTGATCGCGTTTGGTGTGGGGGGACAAAATACATTTATGCACGATGGCGCACGTGCGCAGCCGGTTTGGGTTCCGTGTTCAGAATCCCTGATTCTGAGTCCTGGCTATTCAATCATCGCTGGTACAGTAATTCATTTTCAATTGTATACATTCTTAATTTCCATTCACCTTAAGAGTAATTGATAAAAGCTGCTTGCCAATCTTTATTGCGCCACAGTCCATGTGACGGCAGGCCACACAGTATCATATTGCAACAGTTCGTTGCAAATTCACCATATTGGCCACATCTTATCATCGTGCAGACCGGCCTTCTCACTCTAGAAAAGTTATTGCATGGTGTCCGTCCAACCATGATTGTTCGGACTTATGTTGCTTTCTCCCTCGTGCCCCCACAACCACCTCCACCCATGTTGCTACCACATGATGACGCCACGCACCATAATGACATCCCCAAGATCACCAACTAGGCTTCCAAGCCTCAGATCAGGCCTCAAAGACTTCGACCTAAGCCCCTAAACCAGCTCCGGACCTGGCTTCTCTCCCAGCGTCAGATTATGACTTGGCATCTGACACAACCTGCTCTCTGCCACCACCACAGTGTCTCCTCCCCCAACAACCTCACATTCCCACCTACTCAGCCAGTTTTGTGCTCACCGCCACCACAGTGGTTTGGCGCCTGGACATCCCAGCTGCGATGCTGTCCCAGTTAGTGAACAGACTGTCTCACGGTTCCAGTCTACACTGCCGACCGCTCTGGTCTCCCGGCTACAGCCACTATTAGCTCTCCCCCTCTCAGGTTGAGCTGGCCCCTTTTCCACTGCTACAGCAGTGGCTCACCCCCTCTCTCTGCCAGTGACGACCTCTCTCCACCTCAGGACCAGCCAGCGCATGACTGTTTCTCCCACAGTGACACACGCTCCCTCTCCACCGTGACAAACTCCATCTTCGCCTCTGGTCCCACTCGTTCTGTGACCGCTACCCTTGCAGTGCCTCACCTTCTTTGCCAGCGACAACTGCTCAGCCAGCTATATGTGCCTTCTGCTCCTGCTCCTCCAGCTGTGGCATTTGCCCCTATTCCTCACAGCTGTGACCTCTCAGTTCAGTGAGCCGATTGCCTCAATGTTCCAGTTTTCACTGCTGTCCGCAGCCCAGCCCTGCCCTCTTGCTCTCCCTTCCCTCTTGACGGCAGACCTGGTTCTTCCTCCACCCAACACTTCAATTAAATTTGCATCCAGTCTTTTACTCACTTCGCCAGTAGAGCCTACAAGGTCCCGCCTGCCACGTGACCGCAGCAGCGTCTCTCCCCCTCTCTCTGCAAGTGAGGACCTCTCCTCAGCTAAGGTCCGTTCAGCCCAATGAATGCTGCTCCAGCAAAGGCTCACCCACTCTCTGCCGACGACTCCCCACTTAAGGTCCCTCTGGCTGCCTCCCTGGCCTTCTTGTAATTACAAAGGCGTCATCTGCTCAGCTCACCCTTCTCGCCGCTAGGATTTGGATCACTACTCCATGGTCATGGATCTGGCCGTTCGTTTTGGTGGCGCTACAATCTACGAATGCCATTGCCTGCTTTTGATTGCCACTGCCTGCAGGCTCCTGCAGTGATATGTCAGCACATACTCGGGGACTCTTGACAGGTCTACGGGCGCCTCTTCACCACAGGTGTCCATCGCTAGCGATCTCCGTGGTTGTTCATCCCACCCTGCCGGTATTCCGTCTGCCCCGACACCAGAGGCCCCTGAGACATTCTGCACACTGTCTCTGCTCCCCTCCACCCCCTCTTCCTTCCTCTGGACAATGCTCGGCCTTGGCTTCCTCCTCTGTGGAGAAGGGAAAGCAATCATCCCCCATGCTCCAACGACCTGGTTACTAAGTTTGCCTTCAGCACTCCAGTGGTGGCTCACCCCCTCTGCCCATGACAACTTCTCTTCACCACTGGTCCCGTGACTTGGCATCCGACACAACCTGCTCTCTGCCACCACCACAGTGTCTCCTCCCCCAACACCCTCACATTCCCACTTACTCAGCCAGTTTTGTGCTCACCGCCACCACAGTGGCCCCAGCAGTGCCTCACTTTCCCGCCATGAACTCCCACATCTCAGCCAGTTGCGTGCCAACTGATCTTGCAGCGATTCGGCCCCCGGTTTTACCAGCTGAGACCCTCTACTAGATGTGAACCAATTGCCTCTGTTCAATTATTCAGGTGCCGGCCACCGCCCGCCCTCATCACCAGCCAATCACCATTGACATCCTGTCTGACTGCATCCAGATGCTGAGATTAAGTTACTTTCTTTCGCAGTCTCTCTACGCTGGGATTGAGGGTTTATTTTTCACTTCCTGCGACGTTAGGAGTTTACATACTACATTTTCTACCTACATCCCTTCTCAGCATGTCAGACATCCCCGTCCTTGACAAATATACCTTTAACATCAAACACAATAAACCAATCATTTTGACAGAACCACAACAGTGTACCTGATCCGGCTAACATCTAACCTCAGCCCTTACCAACCACTCACTTACTTACTTCCAACAGCTCAGACATTCTCAACATGCCTCTCCGTCCGATTCACTGTTCATCACCAAATCTGGTTCCATTCCCATCTGAGACAAATACTATCACTGTATGGCTATCCTGCCGATCAATTCTCAGGACTTATCCTTCCATGTCGGAGCTGCATCCATGGCAACTTCGACATAGCATTCCAGACCATACAACTCCTCGCACGCTGGTCCTCTCAAGCCTCTCATTCCTACATCCGCTCTGACATCAACATCAGGAGAGCACACAACATGCTCACCTCTCAGAACATGCATTAACTCAAGCACTATTTTATAGTCCCTGCCTCCTTTCACAGACACCATCTACCTCAAGCACAGACTCCTACCCAACCAGCCAAGTTTTTTTCCCTTGCCAAAGTTGCTTCTGGTTGCTCTTCTGGGGTCTAAGGTTGGGTCATTCCGTGGGCATCTCGTCCATATGCTGTACTACCTCAAATATATTGCCAACCATTCAGCACCTGCAGTCCAGAACAACTCACTTCCTGTCCAGGGTCTGACTAATTTGGAGTGCTTGTTTTGGGGATTGCATCACTACAGCAGGCTAAATACTATGGCCTGTTGTCTACAAGCCAACCTTTCCAGAGTCCCCCCCCCCCAAAACCATTTCGATGTCTGGTCCTTAAACTCGTGCAACCCCTCTCTTTTTCACCTGGTTCTGCATGCCATGGAAAAGTCCCATCCCAAATCGGAAAGAAAGGCTATCGAGGCCTAATGACATTAAACAACATGGTTAGCTAACAGGGTAGGAGAAACATGTAACATCCACACATGGTCTCACTGACTCACTTGGTCAAATGAGCTGGAACATCCCTTGTCAGGTGACAGAGTTCAGTGTGGCTGCTCTTCCTGCCACAATAGATATAGTATACCTAGAGAAAGTTCCATGTAGAAGTTGCCCTATAGGATCAGCTTTACCCCCCCACTAAATGCTAACCTTAACAGGAGAGGAGGCATGCAGAGAGGAGAGGTGGAGAGGGGGAAGGAGGCAGAGAGTAGAGGAGAGATAGGACTCCATTCAATCTGTATGGCTGAAGTGGTACCAATTGCGTGATTAAAATGTAAAGGATATTTCCAATTGCGCCGACATGAATGCAGTCTCGGCTGATGCGGGAACATGGCCTTTATATTTAAATCGTGCTGTAACACTGAACTTCCGTAATACGGATTGAATAGAGCCCTTAAGCGAGTCAGAGAAAGTCAGAGGCAAAGAGAATCAAAGCACAGCAGAGGGAGGCCTAGAGATTCTGATCGTACCTTGAGGCTGGAGCAGGAGGAACGTTGCTCCCTCGTAGAGGAGCTGCCTCCGTTCTCTGTTGTCCCTCTCTCCTTGGCCACCGGCTCCATCCTACACAGATGGCTCTCGTTTTCCTTGGGCAAAGTTCCCCTAATGAAATTTCTTGGCATTGATGCATGCAACCCTGCAAATAGATAATTCAAGCATGTGACCCAGATCTCTTCCTATCCAGAAAATATGTGTGTTTGCAGCAGTATTGCTCCAGTCCAAAGGCTAGGAAGGCCAGTGGATTAAATTAATTTGAAGAGTTTTTAGGACTGCAGTCCACGGGCAATAAATAAATAAAACAGTATTTTATTAGAAAAACAAATGGTTTTAGTAGCATATCATAGATTAAGACTATATATTGAGATTTGACACACTTTGGGCAACAACAACAAAAAAATCTAAAAGGGGAGACTGCCTAAGTCCTAGAATCTTGCTCCTACTTCCAGGAATGTATTGATGAATCATTCATTCAACCAAAGAGCCTTATACATGAGATAACTATGTGATCTAGACGCAACCTGTCCAGAGCACCCACCCACCTCTCTCTCTCTCTCTCTCGATCTCTCTCTAACACTCACTCACTCACGCAGACACTCTCTTTATCTCATCCATTTCCCCCTCTTTCTCTCTCCCACACTCTCCCCTCCTTCCCTGTCTCTCAGGCAGCCTACAACCTTATGAATAGTAAATAGCTTCCCCTCATCACACTCAAATGATCCAATCCAGATAGAAATATACTGTAGCTGCAAGCAGCCATGCTGGGGATCAAGCTTTGGCCCTGCAGTGTAACCATCAGAACAAATTGGACACATCATTCTTGGATGAGCTACAATATACAGTGGGGAGAACAAGTATTTGATAACCTGCAAAATCGGCAGTGTATCCTACTTACAAAGCATGTAGAGGTCTGTAATTTTTATCATAGGTACACTTCAACTGTGAGAGACGGAATCTAAAACAAAAATCCAGAAAATCACATTGTATGATTTTTAAGTAATTAATTTGCATTTTATTGCATGACATAAGTATTTGATCACTCACCAACCAGTAAAAATTCCGGCTCTCACAGACCTGTTAGTTTTTCTTTAAGAAGCCCTCCTGTTCTCCACTCATTACCTGTATTAACTGCACCTGTTTGAACTTGTTACCTGTATAAAAGACACCTGTCCACACACTCAATCAAACAGACTCCAACCTCTCCACAATGGCCAAGACCAGAGAGCTGTGTAAGGACATCAGGGGTAAAATTGTAGACCTGCACAAGGCTTGGATGGGCTACAGGACAATAGGCAAGCAGCTTGGTGAATAGGCAACAACTGTTGGCGCAATTATTAGAAAATGGAAGAAGTTCAAGATGACGGTCAATCACCCTCGGTCTGGGGCTCCATGCAAGATCTCACCTCGTGGGGTATCAATGATCATGAGGAAGGTGAGGGATCAGCCCAGAACTACACGGCAGGACCTGGTCAATGACCTGAAGAGAGCTGGGACCACAGTCTCAAAGAAAACCATTAGTAACACACTACGCCGTCATTGATTAAAATCCTGCAGCGCACGCAAGGTCCCCCTGCTCAAGTCAGCGCATGTCCAGGCCCGTCTGAAGTTTGTCAATGACCATCTGGATGATCCAGAGGAGGAATGGGAGAAGGTCATGTGGTCCGATCAGACAAAAATAGAGCTTTTTGGACTAAACTCCACTCGCCGTGTTTGGAGGAAGAAGAAGGATGAGTACAACCACAAGAACACCATCCCAACCGTGAAGCATGGAGGTGGAGACATCATTTGGCAGGGTAGCCTAGTGGT
Source organism: Oncorhynchus kisutch (assembly GCF_002021735.2). Taxonomy (NCBI): domain Eukaryota; kingdom Metazoa; phylum Chordata; class Actinopteri; order Salmoniformes; family Salmonidae; genus Oncorhynchus; species Oncorhynchus kisutch. The sequence continues at coordinate 11,504,381 of NC_034182.2, read as the reverse complement.
TAGAGCATTGAACTAGTAACCGGAAGGTTGCAAGTTCAAACCCCCGAGCTGACAAGGTACAAATCTGTCGTTCTGCCCCTGAACAGGCAGTTAACCCACTGTTCCTAAGCCGTCATTGAAAATAAGAATTTGTTCTTAACTGACTTGCCTAGTTAAATAAAATGTTAAAAAAATATATATATATATATATATATATATATATATATTTGGGGATGCTTTTCTGCAAAGGGGACAGGACGACTGCACCGTATTGAGGGGAGGATGGATGGGGCCATGTATCGCGAGATCTTGGCCAACAACCTCCTTCCCTCAGTAAGAGCATTGAAGATGGGTCGTGGCTGGATCTTCAAGAATGACAACGACCTGAAACACACAGCCAGGGCAACTAAGGAGTGGCTCAGTAAGAAGCATCTCAAACGTTTCTGTACCAAATATTAAGTTCTGCTTTTCTGATGTATCAAATACTTATGTCATGCAACAAAATGCAAATTAATTACTTAAAAATCATACAATGTGATTTTCTGGATTTTTGTTTTAGATTCCGTCTCTCACAGTTGAAGTGTACCTATGATAAAAAAAATTACAGACCTTTACATGCTTTGTAAGTAGGAAAACCTGCAAAATCGGCAGTGTATCAAATACTTGTTCTCCCCACTGTGTGTGTGTGTGTGTGTGTGTGTGTGTATATATATATATATATATATATATATATATATATATATATATATATATATATATATATATATATATATATATATATATATATATATATATACATACACACACACATACAAAAGTATGTGGGCACCCCTTCAAATTAGTGGATTCAGCTATTTCAGTCACACCCGTTGCTGACAGGTGTATAACATTGAGCACACAGCCATGCAATCTCCATAGACAAACATTTGGCAGTAGAATGGCCTTACTCAGTGACTTTCAACATTGCACCGTCATGGGATGCCACCTTTCCAACAAGTCAGTTCGTCAAATTTCTGCCCTGCTAGAGCTACCCCGGGCAACTGTAAGTGCTGTTATTGTGAAGTGGAAACGTCTAGGAGCAGGTCAACCGCAAAGTGGTAGGCCACACAAGCTCACAAAGAGTAAAAATCATCTGTCCTCATTGCTACACTCACTACCGAGTTCCAAACTGGAAGCAATGTCAGCACAATAACTGTTCATCAGGAGCTTCATGAAATGGGTTTCCATGGCCGAGCAGCCTCACACAAGATTCTCATGTGCAATGCCAAGCGTTGGCTGGAGTGGTGTAAAGCTTGCCGCCATTGGACTCTGGAGCAGTGGAAACATGTTCTCTGGAGTGATGAATAATACTTAACCATCTGGCAGTCCAACGGACTAAGCTGGGTTTGGCGGATGCCAGGAGAATGGTCATGTACTGTACTTCTGTACTTCTTACCACGTTTCCCAAATAACAGAACTCAAAATCAAGCAAGATCATCTAATATGCTTTTGATATATTTTGGACCATTTAGTCTTCTACTCGAGAACCGCTTGACCGATCAGCAACAATATATTCCAAGACTATAGTCCAAACAAATCAAATCAAAGTTTTTGTCACGTGCGCCGAATCCAAACAACATAGGCGTTTTAAGCCAACAACACCACCATGAGGCCAAACAGAACCAAACTCTACAGACTCACATCGCTGAGCATGTGTGCCAAAAATGTGTGCCAAATTCCATGACTTTGTCAAACAAATCAAGAGATATAAATATATGGTGGATCAGATTGTTCTTGCATATGTTGAGTCTTGACAGTGTTGGGTACATGTGTATCACGTTGTTATTTCAATACGAATAACCATGTCTGATTTATATGCATGTATGTGTAAGGTCACACCCACTTGAATGTTTATTGGTCAGTACCTGCCATGTTGTTTGAGATGCTAGCCTGGGAACACATGCGTTGTGAGACCTTGGTCCATAGATGCCATGTGTCAAGCTGAATGTAGATTGGTCATTCGGTGCCAGAGGAGTAGCGTTTTAAGTGTTTTTAATCAAATTCCAAATGGCGGAAAATTCTTCATGGCGGACCTTCTGGGCAAATTTGTTATTTGTGAGTAGAGGGACCTATGTACATAATTTCAGGAGTCTAGCTCAAACGGGTTGAGGGGCATGAGCTTTCAAAGTATGCATTTTAAAATGCTTGTTATAACACCACCATGTGGCCAATTGGCCTGGCATTGCATGAGAGGGTGTGTGACCCTTTAACCATCATGCAAGGTTGCAACCTCCTGGGTCTGACGATCTCACAGGAATTTGCTTTTTATTCACAAATTCATCAGAAGAAGGGAGTTTATAATCAACGCAACAAATACAGTAATGTTTCACCCAGCTTCACTGCTTGAATCCCTAATTAGAGTGAACCAAGTAATAACCCACACTACCTCAGAGGAAAAGCACAATGCTGAAAGACTGAACCAATTACTGTTGGGTCACTACAGCCATCCCACCTCACTCTGTGACCAAATACCACACATTTTGCATCCTTAATTAAATCAAATAAGGCTTTCTATCATTATCTCATTATCTTGTCCATTATCTGGGATGTAACATGGTCATTATCTGATATTTACATTAGCTGATGAAAATTGACAAGGGGCCGGGGAGCGAGAGCGAGACCTCCCCATTAGTCACGTGAGAGCGCTATGCTGCATACAGCAGGGTAAGTAGCTGCAGGGTGTCACTCAGCAGGCGATCAGAGCCTAGTGTTGATTGCAAAAGGCTTCTCTCTCTCTCTGACTCACCTAGAGAACAAAACATTAACACAATAACAACAGCCGATAAGAAAACTAATTCACTGGTAAGGCCTACAGTGCTTACTTACAGGTCCTGATACAGACCTGGATAAACAGTCTGTATTTGAAGCCATGGCCCACATTGAGTGAATTACTCAGGTTAGTCATGAAATTAAATCTTTCCAGCAGGGCTTTAATAAAGAAAAACAATATTCTACTTGTTGAGCAGGAGGGAGAAGAGACGCCAGCACACCACGAGTGCAATGCTGGCTAGCCTGGAAGGTCATTCTCAAAGGAGGAAGATCATAGAGACAAACATAAATTGATTCACACCATGGTAACCTGTTACAGCTACCCTCCAATCCAATCTCTATCTGACTAACTACAGACCTCCATAGACTGGAGCTCATGACTGCTTTACCAGATGGGCAGTTCCTGTCTCCAAGGATGAGCTTATTATATTCACCAATTTAGTAGAGCCACAGTGTTGTGGTGATATGATACATTAAGTCTGATTCCCGTTGAATGAGATCTCATTGAGTTATAGGAACTCTGACCTTTTTGACAATATTTCCGCCTGGATCTCTACATGCATAACACTGAGTCAGGATAAAATGCTGCGGATTAATCCCTTATCGACAAAGGAATCAGAATTAAACAGGATTAGTAGCCTAAATTCTTTAATCATATTTGAGAAACCAGAACAGAAATGCTGCGGTTACTTATTTTCTTCACTGTAACTGGTACGGGGATTAATCAGTAGCCTAGCTGTCATTATTACTCTCCTTGGGAAATAATCACATTGACCACCTATTGATTTTTTCCTGCAAATGAACAAACCTGCTATGTAAACCAAAAAGATGTAAGTACAACGTGTAGGGCACAACATGTGCTCATAAATCTTTCCATTATATATATATATTTTTTTTATGCTGTTATAGGTCTTCCTTGTACAAGCATGGACATGGCAACGACTTTGTGTGCATTTGCCCACAGCAAATTGGCCAGTGTTACCTAGTGTTGTTTTTTCAGTAACATTTCTAGTGTTGATTCAGGAGTTAAATGAACTGTAAGAGTGTTATTTTACAGTAGTGTAAAATAACTCCAGTGTTGGTGTTAATAACTAGTGTTGAGTGTGAGAGTGTGATTGTGTCCATTTTACTCTGTGGAGAGAAAAACGGTCTCATCAAAACCAAGCCCATCATCAGATTTTCCAGCATGCTATACTGCAGCTACACATTTTTGGGATTTTTTTTAGTATCTCGGTTTTTGCATTTACAGTGATTGATTGATTGATTGGATTAATCTTATGCTACACAAAGATATCACATTTTTCTAAACTAATCCAATCAGATAGATTTATTGCTCCCATTACTGAAACAGTTGTTCCAGTTTCAATGTTTTAGGTAGTCTCATCACAATGTCTCTAAACTTAAGTCATTCTGAATGCAGGTTGTGGGAGAATAAAAATACCAACAGTTGGATGGCCTAACACGCTGACCAAACCAGACGAAAGCGTGCTCCGTCGCGCGCATGTTGACACCAGACACGATAAGGACACGCAGTCTCAAATATCCAAACAAACTCTGAGCCAATTATATTAATTTGGTGTTGCTAGCTAATTTGTCCTGTGATATAAACATTGGGTTGTAATTTTACCTGAAATGCACAGTTCACTCAAAGGCAAGGCACACTGGAAAATTATATTGGAAGCGTGGTTTAGTGGGGGTGTGGCTTTCAATTTTAGCCACCTGCAAATGGAAATGTTGTACCAGTTTAAGTGGTCTATGGTTATGTTAATTGAAAGTTTAAAGCATGTCCACCGCCAGTCCTAAAGTCTTTGTAAATGCTAACATAACAGCTTTTGGCATTAAAGATTTATAAATATTATTGTAACGTCCTTAATCCAAAACTAGTGATCTTGCCAAGAGGTACGGACGGACCTCTTCATGTAACAGTTAAAAATACCACATAATGTACCTCCATTAATGCAAACTATATTCACTTCCTACTGTTAAAAATACATATTGAGGTGTTATTGCTTTACACTAACAGTGTTAATTCTCTAACTGAGAAAGTGTAACAGCACAAAGCTCAGTGTTAATTTATTAACACTGTAAAGTGTGGACTCGTACAGACATTTACCAATGTCAGTGTTGATTTAACACTGGGGAATTTGCTGAGCTGTAATGTCAGGGCAGCCCTGGCCATTACCATAAACTACTGTATTTAAACTCTTCCGAACGCATAATTTAGAAGTCTCAGCAACAGCTCTACCGGTGCCGGTTATGTAACAGGTTCGTAATACCGATTTTACAAACTGAACATTTTGGACAGCAGAATAGTTTGAAGAGCAATTGGGAAAGAAGAAGATTGAGATTATGAGAAATTATGCCCAAACATATAGTGGTCTCCATAGTCTCAAATGAGCTCATCCAGTTTATTCTCCAGTGATGGCACGTTTGTCAGTAGAACGAAGGTAAAGGCGAATAATCCACTCCCCGACGCAGTCAGCTCTTCATACGATTGACGGGGATTTGAGTACATCCTTCGCATCAGACTCATTAAAGAAAAAAATCATTGTCCAATTCTAAGTGAGTAATCACTGTTCTGATGTCCAAAACCTACTTTCAGTCATAGTAAACAGTGGCGGAAACATTATGTACCAAAAAAGTTCAAAACAGTGCCCCCCAAAAAATTAACACACCAAATAGCACAATTGGTCAGGAGCCCATAAAATGGTGGCCATCCCCTCCGGCGCCAATGTTAACTGACACCAGTTTTGACTTAAAGTGGCTTGAAAATCTATGGCAATACTTGAAAATGGCTGTTTAGCAATGATCAACAACCAACTTGACAGAGCTTGAAGAATATTTTAAAAAATTGCAAATATTGTACAATCTAGGTGTGCAAAGTTTAGAGATTTATCCAGTAAGACTCACAGCTGTAATTGCTGCCAAAGGTGATTCTAACATGCATTGAATACTTATGTAAGCAATATATTAGTGTTTTATTTTTAATAACATTTTTACAAATGTTAGCATTTTTTTTCCACTTTGAAATGACAGAATATTTGGTGTGGATCATTGACCCCCCCCAAAAAAAATCACAATTAAAAAAAATTCTAAGGGTGTGAATACTTTCTGAAGGCACTGTACATTTTGAATTGATGAAACACTTTAAATACATAAGAGTTAAATTGTTGCAGCATCCTCATCCAGGAGTGCAACAAATAGTCTTACAAAGCACACCTCAAAATATGTTAATGAGCCAAACGCTCTAACCACTAGGCTACCTGCTGCCATATATGGTAGGGCACTGTATTCGGTGGTGTGGAATTACAGTACCATTCGAAATACAGCAATCTCCCACAATGCACCATCATTTACAGTATGCTGCTGTGAAAAATCAGATTTGTTTTACTGTTGATAATACCTCAAATTACTGTATAAATTATAGTTTTCTGTTACAGTGTAGGTAGGCAGGTTCCTCACTTAAATTCACTGTGAATCTTTGATGCATAAAAAGCTCAAATTACATGACTTGTGATGGGTACGAGTCATAGCTTTCCAAACACTGAATTCAAAAAACACTCAGACTGCAAGTAGCCTAAATAAATAAACGCTAACTAAAATATATTTGTCTTCCTGGTCGACCTATCTGACAGCTTCGGTCTAGTCCAGCTGTGATGCTCAGTATAAGTAAGCGTCACTACAAAAGCTATCAAACACTTGTGTAGGAGAAAAAAAATGTTGAGTCACTTACCAAGTCTACCATGAAACAATCGCCCTATATTTCCCAATGTGGTAATACAACAACCTATGACAAAAACGCGCGTAATATTCCCGGTGGCAGAGAGTTTGGACAGCGCAAAGTGCGCGGCAGATGTCTCGAGCTCAGGGGAAACTTCTCATATGGATGAAGGCAGTAAAGCCACCGGTTATTAAAGGTCATAGAAGAAGGTATTTCTCAAAAGTTCTTCTTCCCGCCTCTTGTCATCATCACAGTTCCAATTATCTCAATATTTGACCTCTATCAGACCGAGTTTTCACAACATTCTCGCTGAGAAATTAAACAGTTTGGAACCTAAATCTGTTTGTGCAACCCTACACTGATTGTAGAATTTAGCTCACGCACGTGATAACACTTGAAAGGGAGAGAAGGAGAGCGCGGTATGGTGATATATGTATCCTAGTTCCAGAATTGATTCGCTCCAACGCAAAGCTTCTCGATTGACAAAAAGGCTAACGAAAATAAAACACCGTGCCGAGGTTATGTTGTTTTGAATTTGTTAACCGTTATTAGGTTGTGATTGAAAAGAGGTAAAGTGATGGTAATGTCGTTCATTTTCAAAGGGGCGTTGCGGTGTTGGGCATGGTCTTTTCACACAAGTTTAATACCAAAACATGTTCTAAGAATCCTAAATCATGCCAGACACTATTTAGCATGTGACGTCTGCAATGCAAGTTTGATGTCAGTGAGAGAAACAATAAGGAAAACAGATGTTATTGTGTGTAGAATTGTCACATAACAAGGCATAATACACCATAACAATTCTATTTATATAAAGTAGCCTAGTCCATATTATAATCTGGGTGGTTTGAGCCCTGAATGCTGATTGGCTGACATCCATGGTATATTTAAGCAATAAGGCACGGAGGGGGTGTGGTATATGGCCAATATACCATGGCTAAGGGCTGTTCTTAGGCATGATGCTTTGGCCATATACCACAAACCCCTGAGGTTGTAATCAGTAATGTAACTTTTGGATTACCCAAACTCAAGTAACGCAATCTGATTACTTTGTTAGTTTTGGATTACTTTCCCATTAAGAATCAGAATCACCTTTATTCGCCAAGTACATTCACATACACTCAGAATTTTACTTGGTGATATGGTGCTGCTAGTGATAGACAACATTTAGAGACATACAATTGTCCGGAATATGTCTCATCCCAAATCCTGATATTACCAGGTTCTGACCACTAGATGATGCTGTTCCTGCTATTATCCCCCAACGTTAAAGGGATAGTTCCCCCACATTATGAAATTACATTGGTTTCCTTGCCATGTAAGCAGTCTATTGACAAGTGTATGGCAACAACCCATGCTTTGGTTTTGTTGGCCACTATTTAAAATGCTAACCTTTTAGCATTTGTGGCACAAATCCAATACAAGTCAATGGTACCTACAGTGCCTTCGGGAAGTATTCAGACCCCTTGACCTTTTCCACATTTTATTAGGTTACAGCCTTATTGTAAAATGTATAAAATATTCCCCCCCCCCCCCCCCCCCCCTCATTGATCTACAGACAACACCCCATAATGACAAAGCAAAAACACGTTTTTAGACATTTTTGCTAATTATTAAAAATTTAAACTGAAATATCATATTTAGATAAGTATTCAGACCCTTTACTCAGTACCTTGTTGAAGCACCTTTGGCAGCGATTACAGCTTTGAGGCTTCTTGAGTATGACTCTACAAGCTTGGCACACCTGTATTTGGGGAGTTTCTCCCATTCTTCTCTGCAGATCCTCTCAAGCTCTGTCAGGTTGGATGGGGAGCATTGCTGCACAGCTATTTTCAGGACTCTCCAGAAATGTTTGATCAGGTTCAAGTCCGGGCTCTGGCTGGGCCACTCAAGGACATTCAGAGACTTGTTCCGAAGCCACTCCTGTATTGTCTTGGCTGTGTGCTTAGGTTAGTTGTCCTGTTGGAAGGTGAACCTTCGCCCCCAGTGTGTGGTCCTGAGCACTCTGGAGCAGGTTTTCATTAAGGATCTCTCTGTACTTTGCTCTGTTAATCTTTCCCTCGATCCTGACTAGTCTCCAAGTCCCTGCCGCTGAAAAACATCCCCATAGCATGATGCTGCCACCACTATGCTTCACCGTAGAGATGGTGCCAGGTTTCCTCCAGACGTGACGCTTAGCATTCAGGCCAAAGAGTTCAATCTTGGTTTCATCAGACCAGAGAATCTTGTTTTGCATGGTCTGAGAGTCTTTAGGTGCCTTTTGGCAAACTCCAAGCGGACTGTCATGTGCCTTTTACTGAGGAGTGGCTTCCGTCTGGCCACTCTACCATAAAGGCCTGATTGGTGGAGTGCTGCAGAGATTGTTGTCCTTTTGGCAGGTTCTCCCATCTCCACAGAGGAACACTAGATCTCTGTCAGAGTGATCATCGGGTTCTTGGTCACCTCCCTAACCAAGGCCCTTCTCCCCCGATTGCTCAGTTTGGTCGGGCGGCCACCTGTAGGAAGTGTCTTGATGGTTCAAACTTATTCCATTTAAGAATGATTGAGGCAACTGTGTTCTTGGGGACCTTCAATGCTGCAGAAATGTTTAGGTACCCTTCCCCAGATCTGTGCCTCGACACAATCCTTTGTTGGAGCTCTAAGGACAATTCCTTTGACCTCATGGCTTGGTTTTTGCTCTGACAGGCACTGTCAACAGTGGGACCTTATATTGACAGGTGTGTGCCTTTCCAAATCATGTCCAATCAATTGAAATTACCACAGTTGGACTCCAATCAAGTTGTAGAATCATCTCAAGAATGGTCAATGGAAACAGCATGCACCTGAGCTCAATTTAGAGTCTCATAGCAAAGGGTCTGAATACTTATGTAAATAAAGTGTTTCTGTTTTTTATTTTTAATAAATTTGCACACGTTTCTAAAACCTGTTTTTGCTTTGTCATTATTGGGTATTGTGTGTAGATTGCTGAGGAAATATTTGTACTTAATCCTTTTTAGAATAAGGCTGTGATGTAACAAAATGTGGCACTGTATGTTAGCATTTTCAAGCTTCATGTTCAAATCATCATGAGAGTATCTAAAAATTGATTGTGTAACTCAATCATGTTACTTATAGATGATTTGGAAATGAAGCAAAACAATGCTAATAAAGGTATCATTGACTTGCATTGGACAAAGTGGTCAGAGAAAACCAAAGCATGGGTTGCTGTCATACCTTGTCCATAGACTGCTTACAGGGTAAGGAAACCAATATGTCTTTTTGTAATTTGGGTGAACAATCCCTAATAGCAGGAACAGCACCAATCTGACATGGTGGGTGTCATGGCTTGCTGAAATGACATGGAACGACCCAGTAGCTTACAGACAGCATGGTATATTAGAGGTTGGATGTGTGTCTTTGTGTAATGTGTGCCATTATGTAATGACAGACAGTAAAATACAGTAAAATTGACTGTATTATACTGTAAAAAATTAAATTAAAAGTAGATGCAACCATAATCAGAATGAATTAATGGCCATTTATTGAGGGGAGGGGTTTATTTTTCACAGTATTTTACTGTAATTAGAAGGGATTGGTGCACACAGGTTGGCTGCTAGGTAAAGTGTTTACACATTACAGTATATTAATGAATATTTGGTGATTTATATCACTTGCACTTCTAGAGGTCATAACAAAGGATTCCAAACTGGCAGCTACTACAGGGCAAAAACAGACCAAAAGGACATGGAAAAATGCTCAATCATTTAAGATGTAAGACTTGCTGCCACTCCAATCTGTCCCCTACACAAATTGATGGGGGGCGCTATAATCACATACGAGTTAAATTGGTACAGCATTCTCATTCATGGGTGCAACAAATACGGTGTATCCTCTTACAAGACACTCCTCAAAATATGTTAATGAGCCAGAAACAACAACACCATGCACCTAGTGGTCAAAAGGTTTTTGGTGCTCTAAAGATACGGTACTGTATTCTGTGGAGTGGTATTACAGTACCATTGCAAATACAGCAATTCTTTCCCCGTCCACAACTTTTTCCCTCAACGCACCAAAATTTACAGAATGCTGCAGTAAAATGTTTCAGGGTATTTTACTGTTGATAATACCCCAAATTACCATATAATTTACAGTTATCCATTACATTGTAATCAGATTACATGTAATCAGTTACTCCCCAACCCACACACATCTTTGTTTTACTATCCTTGTGGAGACCAAAAAACGTATTCCCATTAAAATCCTATTTTCCCTAACCCTAATTGTAACACTAAACCTAACCCTTTAAAGGTGTGTATCAATTTAACCTTTTTATTTCTTGCTGAAATGAAAGCATCAGCAAGCTAGGTAAATGTCCATGAATGTTTCATGTGTGTTTCAACATGGCCCAAATTAATAGTTGGTTCACAATTGTTTTTTGTATTTTAACCTGCGTGTCATGAGAACATCTGGAGTGCATATGCAAAAATCAACATGCGCACGATTTGGTCAGAGAGTTTGGTCAAGGTGTAAGCCTAAAGTAGTCTTTTTCCTCATGGGAACCAGCGAAATGTCCCCACTTGTCAGAATTGTCCTTGCGAAGACTTCTGGTCCCCACAATGATAGTAAAACCACACACACACACACACACAGTGGGGCATGCGTGTGTATGTACACTGTACATACACACGCATGCACGCACACGGGTCAAATGGTGTTTCCTGTGTTGTCGATATGTTATGCCTTATCATTAAACTGATTTGCAATGCACTGCACATTCATGGAATGACCCTAAATGTAATTCACCCCAGTATTCTAAAGGACATGTAGGGCTTACTCATGCTGGAGATAAATGACATTCCTAAATTTTGACTCAATGAGACGTGTCTGGAAAATGTGTCCACAAAGCTACTCTGACGTCAATGGGACCAAGCTGAAGAAAATGTGAAATAGATAAAGGTTCTAAATAGGCCTAGATACTTTTTTCAGAGCGAACAGAAGCAGTATTCATCTCCTGGTCATTAATCTGCAGTCATCTGCATCTGATCTAGCCATGTCTTGAAAATATCCCTTACATGGTTCTATTTCAACCAACATTAGACCAAAAGACTGTCTCTGAATTGTGCTGAAGGGTGCTATACCGGATGCTCTATAGGCTTAGTATTTACACCTCAATCACACCTACAGAGTCACCTACAGAGTCATTTGGAAAAGCTGACCACGACTCCATTTTGTTGATCCCTGCCTACAGACAGAAACTAAAACAAGAAGCTCCCGGGCTGAGGTCTGTTCAACGCTGGTCCGACCAATCTGATTCCACACTCCAAGACTGCTTCCATCACGTGGACTGGGATATGTTCCGTATTGCGTCAGACGACAACATTGACGAATACGCTGATTCGGTGTGCGAGTTCATTAGAACGTGCGTTGAAGATGACGTTCCCATAGCAACGATTAAAACATTCCCAAAACCAGAAACCGTGGATTGATGGCAGCATTCGCGTGAAACTGAAAGCGCGAACCACTGCTTTTAATCAGGGCAAGGTGACTGGAAACATGACCGAATACAAACAGTGTAACTATTCCCTCCGCAAGGCAATCAAACAAGCTAAGCGTCAGTATAAAGACAAAATAGAATCTCAATTCAACGGCTCAGACACAAGAGGTATGTGGCAGGGTCTACAGTCAATCAAGGATTACAAAAAGAAAACCAGCCCAGTCACGGACCAGGATGTCTTGCTCCCAGGCAGACTAAACAACTTTTTTGCCCGCTTTGAGGACAATACAGTGCCACTGACACTGCCCGCAACTAAAACATGCGGACTCTCCTTCACTGCAGCCGACGTGAGGAAAACATTTAAACGTGTCAAACCTCGCAAGGCTGCAGGCCCAGACGGCATCCCCAGCCGCGCCCTCAGAGCATGCGCAGACCAGCTGGCTGGTGTGTTTACGGACATATTCAATCAATCCCTATCCCAGTCTGTTGTTCCCACATGCTTCAAGAGGGCCACCATTGTTCCTGTTCCCAAGAAAGCTAAGGTAACTGAGCTAAACGACTACCGCCCCGTAGCACTCACTTCCGTCATCATGAAGTGCTTTGAGAGACTAGTCAAGGACCATATCACCTCCACCCTACCTGACACCCTAGACCCACTCCAATTTGCTTACCGCCCAAATAGGTCCACAGACGATGCAATCTCAATCACACTGCACACTGCCCTAACCCATCTGGACAAGAGGAATACCTATGTGAGAATGCTGTTCATCGACTACAGCTCGGCATTTAACACCATAGTGCCCTCCAAGCTCGTCATCAAGCTCGAGACCCTGGGTCTCGACCCCGCCCTGTGCAACTGGGTACTGGACTTCCTGACGGGCCGCCCCCAGGTGGTGAGGGTAGGCAACAACATTTCCACCCCGCTGATCCTCAACACTGGGGCCCCACAAGGGTGCGTTCTGAGCCCTCTCCTGTACTCCCTGTTCACCCACGACTGCGTGGCCACGCACGCCTCCAACTCAATCATCAAGTTTGCGGACGACACAACAGTGGTAGGCTTGATTACCAACAACGACGAGACGGCCTACAGGGAGGAGGTGAGGGCCCTCGGAGTGTGGTGTCAGGAAAATAACCTCACACTCAACGTCAACAAAACTAAGGAGATGATTGTGGACTTCAGGAAACAGCAGAGGGAACACCCCCCTATCCACATTGATGGGACAGTAGTGGGGAGGGTAGTAAGTTTTAAGTTCCTCGGCGTACATATCACAGACAAACTGAATTGGTCCACCCACACAGACAGCATCGTGAAGAAGGCGCAGCAGCGCCTCTTCAACCTCAGGAGGCTGAAGAAATTCGGCTTGTCACCAAAGGTACTCACAAACTTCTACAGATGCACAATCGAGAGCTTCCTGTCGGGCTGTATCACCGGCTGGTACGGCAACTGCTCCGCCCACAACCGTAAGGCTCTCCAGAGGGTAGTGAGGTCTGCACAACGCATCACCGGGGGCAAACTACCTGCCCTCCAGGACACCTACACCACCCGATGTCACAGGAAGGCCATAAAGATCATCAAGGACAACAACCACCCGAGCCACTGCCTGTTCACCCCGCTATCATCCAGAAGGCGAGGTCAGTACAGGTGCATCAAAGCTGGGACTGAGAGACTGAAAAACAGCTTCTATCTCAAGGCCATCAGACTGTTAAACAGCCAATACTAACATTGAGTGGCTGCTGCCAACACACTGACTCAACTCCAGCCACTTGATGGGAAATGATGTAAAATATATCACTAGCCACTTTAAACAATGCTACCTAATACAATGTTTACATACCCTACATTATTCATCTCATATGTATATGTATATACTGTACTCTATATCATCTACTGCATCTTTATGTAATACATGTATCACTAGCCACTTGAACTATGCCACTTTGTTTACATACTCATACTCGCATTGTCGGAACTAGAAGCACAAGCATTTCGATACACTCGCATTAACATCTGCTAACCATGTGTATGTGACAAATAAAATTTGATTTGATTTGAATTGTATTTTGGTACATCAGAAGAGTTTTAGCCAATCAGTTGTGTTGAGACATGGTAGGGATGGTATAGAGAAGATAGCCCTGTTCGGTAAAATACCAAGTCCATATTATGGCAGGAAACAGCTCAGATAAGCAAATAGAACAACCGTCCATCATTACTTGGTCATTCAATGCAGAACATTTTAAGTACTTTGAAAGTTTCTTCAAATGCAGTCGCAGAAACCTTCAAGCGCTGTGATGAAACTGGCTCTCATGAGGACCGCCACAGGAAAAGAAGATCCAGAGTTACCTATGCTGCAGAAGATAAGTTAATTAGAGTTATCAGCCTCAGAAATTGCAGCCCAAATAAATGCTTCACAGAGACACATCTCAACATCAACTGTTCAGAGGAGACTGCGTGAATCAGGCCTTCATGGTGAAATTGTTGCAAAGAAACCACTACCAAAGGACACCAATAAGAAGAAGATATTTGCTTGGGTCAAGAAACACGAGCAATGGACATTAGACTGGTGGAAATCTGTCCTTTGGTCTGATAAGTCCAAATTTGAGATTTTTGGTTCCAACTGCCATGCCTTTGTGAGATGCAGAGTAGGTGAACAGATGATCTCTGCATGTGTGGTTCCCACCATGAAGAATGGAGGAGGAGGTGTGATGGTGTGGGGGTGCTTTGCTGGTGACACTGTCAGTGATTTATTTAGACACACACTTAACACTTAACACTTAACCAGCATGTCTACCACAGCATTCTGCAGCGATACGCCAGTGGCATCGTCATTTGTTTTTCTAACGGACAATGACCAAAAACACACCTCCAGGCTGTGTAAGGGCTATTTGACCAAGAAGAAGAGTGATGGAGTGCTGCATGAGATGACCTGGCCTCCACAATCACCCGACCTCAACCCAATTGTGATAGTTTGGGATGAGTTGGACTGCAGAATGAAGGAAAAGCAGCCAACATGTGTGGGAACTCCTTCAAGACTGTTGGAAAATCATTCTTTATGTAGCTGGTTGAGAGAATGCCAAGCGTGTGCAAAGCTGAAATCAAGGCATGGCTACTTGGCTACTTGGCTACTTTACAAATATTAAATATATTATATTGTTTAGCACTTTTTTGGTTACTACATGATTCCATATGTGTTGTTTCATAGTGTTGATGCCTTCACTATTATTCTACAATGTAGAAAATAGTAAAAACTAAAGAAAAACCCTTGAATGAGTAGGTGTGTCCAAACTTTAGATTGGGACTGTATTTCCAGATGATGCTGCGTACCATTTTGCGCAATGACGCTGTAGGTGTGATGCAGGCATTAGGCCATGTCTCTGAGGCACAGGTCACTCGACCCAGATTAAACCTACTGTACCTGGACACAGAGGTAATCCCAGAGGAGAGGTGGCTTTTTAAAATCTACATCCAAGAAACCAAATGAGTGTGTTTTGCCATCAAGTTGCTTTAAATCAACTCATCAAATTGCAGAATTTTATAGTGCAAGATCCCTAAACGTGGCTCAAACCTTGGTCACCATGATCGAGGGCAGGAGTCGTGACTGCTGCTCCAAGAAACCTAACTTGTTTGGTGGAACGGTTATCAGTTTTATAAACACTAGGCTTGCTACCCCTAAAAAAGCTACCTACCCCCAGCAAACTTTCTTTCAAGTCCCTTCACATGTTTGACATGACAAGGCCATCTTACCAGGTTCTCTTCACTTCTGACACCATTGTAGCGTGTCAGCGGGAGTGTGTCCTCAAGCACGGCTTGAAGCAGGTTGCTTTGTCCCAGGGCAGCGGCTTTTGACACCTGGACATGCTCCAAGAAAGCTAGTTCCCTTGGGGGAGCGATTATTGGTCTTATTAACTCTTGGTTTGTTGGGTTTGTTAAAATACTTCCCTCACATGGGACACTGACCCCTCAGTGACATCTATTCAAAAAATGAGTGAGGAATAAGTAGGAACAAATAGCCTTGGATATTACACACACACTACTCAACTCTTGAAGTGTTTATTTGTGTTTGTATATATATATGTGTATATATAGCCTGTGATTGCATCGATTGCTTCAAATCTAATCTATCATACACTCTAAAAACAAATGGTTCTATATAGCGCCAAATAAGAGTTCTTATGATAGCGGATCTGTTTATGGGGCTATAAAGAACCCTTTCCGAAGGTTCTATAAAGAACCACTAAAAAAGGTTAGAGCATCAAAAAGGGTTCTGGTATCATTACGACCCTTTTTGGTGCCACAGAGAACCCTTTTTAAATAATCTTTATAAATCCTTAATGGAGAATTGTTCTATTAAGAACCTATCTCAACATCAAAGGTTCTACAAAGAACCTTTTGAAGAACCATACAGTGGCTCTTATTCTGGTTAGCCACACAGTAAAAAAATGTAACATACTGGCAAACAGTTCCCTTTAAGATACTGTAAAAAGAAAAGTACAGTATGTTACGGTAAATTCCAAAGAAACTTTGGTTTAACAGTAGATTACTGTAAAGAAGTGCTGTCTCCCTGGAACAATTGTTTTATTTATTTTTTAAACGTCCAATAGAATCAGACATCCTCCCCAGACCTAGTGATGTTGCTCTAGGTCTGGGATTTCAGAGACCACTATCTATCACTAGCTAACAGGGAAGAAGTACAACCTACAAGACATAAATAGCTCCTAGCTTCCCATACATTGGCTACTTTCTGCCTCTACACTGTAAAACATTTCCTGTAAAATGCAATTAGCCAGTAAGTAACAGTAATCCATTTTACGGTAATCCATGTTAATGTACAAACATTTTTACTGTAATCAAATGTACAGTCTATTACTGGAATTACTGAATGCAGCTGTTGCTGTAGTTAAGAATACATTGGTCAACAAAATAATTTTATTTACAACAAGATATCTTATTATATATCTCTGACCATCTCTGGATAGTGCCAATACAATACTGAGATATTCATGGTAACTTGATACCAGAGCAATGAAACCCAGTATAATACAGTAAAAGTGTAAACTGAAAGAAAAATAATTATACAGTAGTTTACTGCAATTACAAGTGATTAGAGCAAGCAGGTTAGCATTTGCATTTTACAGCATATTAACGATTACTAGGTGTTTTATATCACTTATACTTCTAGAGGCCTAAACAAAGGCTTCCAAACTGGCCATGATTACAGAGCAAAACAGATCGAATGGACATGGGTAAATATTCAACCATTAAAAGTTGTAAGACCCGCTATCAATGTGATCTGTTCTCTATATGTACTGAACAAAAATATAAACACAACATGTAAAGTGTTGGTCCCATATTTCATGAGCTGAAATATATTATCTCAGAAATGTTCCATATGCACAAAAAGGTTATTTCTCTCGAT
Organism: Oncorhynchus kisutch; assembly: GCF_002021735.2. Classification (NCBI taxonomy): domain Eukaryota; kingdom Metazoa; phylum Chordata; class Actinopteri; order Salmoniformes; family Salmonidae; genus Oncorhynchus; species Oncorhynchus kisutch. The sequence continues at coordinate 11,486,986 of NC_034182.2, read as the reverse complement.
TTTTGTGCAGAAATTTGTTTACATCCCTGTTAGTGTGCATTTCTCATTTGCCAAGATAATTCATCCACCTGACAGGTGTAGCATATCAAGAAGCTTATTAAACAGCATTATCATTACATAGATTCACCTTGTGCTGGGGACATTAAAAGGCCACTCTAAAATGTGCATTTTTGTGATGCAACAAAATGCCACAGATGTCTCAAGTTTTGAGAGAGGGTGCAATTGGCATGCTGACTGCAGGAATGGCCAACATAGCTGCCAGAGAATGTAATGTTTCTGTCTACCATAAATCGCCTCCAACGTCCTTTTACAGAATTTGGCAGTACGTCCAACCAGCCTCAAAACTGCATAACCACACCAGCTCAGGACCTCTAGGTCCGGTTTCTTCACCTGCGGGATCGTCTGGGGAGGGGGTGTTCTGAGGAGTATTTCTATCTGAAATAAAGCCCTTGTGAGGAAAGACACATTCTGATTCTGATTGGCTCCCCAGTGGGTGAGCCTATGCCCTCTCAAGCCCACCCATGGCTGCATCCCTGCCCAGTCATGTGAAATCCATAGATTATGGCCTAATGAATTTATTTAAATTTACGGATTTCCTTCAATGAACTGTAACTAAGTAAAATCTTTGAAATTGTTGCATGTTGCATTTATAGTTTTTGTTCAGTATACATTTCATTGTTAGAGAACTACAAACACATATCAATTAAATTGTTACAGGACTCTTACTAACGTGTGCAACAAATATAACCACTTACAAGGCACCCCTTAAAATATGTTTATGAGTCAGCGATTCTTTCTCCTCCCACAATATTTCTCCACAATGCACCATCATTTACAGTATGCTGCAGTAAATATATAGCAAAACAACTATACAGTACTTTATTGTTTAATTGTATTCAAAATTAAATCAGCAATTGCTAATAGTGAATATTGAACTGTATATTACAGCATACCAACTGATATTGCAAATTAGGCCTTAACAAAGGCTTCTAAACTGACAGTGACTAAAGAGCAAAAGGATATGGTTTGCTTAAAGGTTTGAGACTTGCTGCCTCTCTGATCTTCTTCTACATAAATGTAATTTCTAGGGAAACACTACCACATATCACTTTAATTGGTACAGCACTGAAGTGTCCAACAAATATAGCCTCTTACAAGACGTCTCAATATATGTTAATAAGTGAGAAACAAACAATACCACGCACCCCCTACTGTTCAAAAGGCACACAAAAAAATGCGGTATGGTACTGTATTCTGATTTACAGTAAATCACTGGCAGCAATTGGCCAGTAACTTACTGTAGAGTTACAGGACAATATTTGTAGATTTCCTAAAATACAGTATATTTCCATATTCTGTGGGGGTACAGCATTCTCACTCACGGGTGCAACAAATATAGCCTCTTACAAGGCACACCTTCAAATATTTGAATGAGTACTGTTGATTTATACTGTAAAACACATTTACAGTATTTTACTGTGCATTCTACAGTGTTTTACTGTGAAAGTGACAGAAAGGTCTTACAATGTGCTGTAAAACAAATGTATGCTATTTTTCTGTGCATTCTACAGTAATATACTATATTCAGTTTTAACAGCATTATACTGTTGATTAATACAGCAAGTTACTGATAAAATTACAAAAATGTCTAACAGTGTAATACTAAAACTGAAACTAAATAATACAAAAATGAAATAGGAATGTTTTTATCAAACTAAAACGGAACAAAAAATAGTAAATCAAGTCGGGAAACTAACTGAAACTAAATTGAAATTCAATAAAAAAATCTAAAAATAAATGGAAATAAAAGCTTGATAATAAAAGCTTATATTAGAAATATTGGGTAAAGAACTGTACCATTATACCAGGGGCCCGATTCAATCTGTATCACCGAAGCAATAGAAATGTATAGGGAACATTGCCTTTAAATTCCAATCACACTGTAATGCTGAACCTCAGCGATATGTATTGAATAGAGCCCTAGATTATCCACACATCTACCCAGAAGGGACCGAATAATACAATCTGAGATGTGTACCTCTGAAAGTACATTATGTATGTGCATTTCAATCTTTTTGTATACCTGCGAACAATACTCTACACTAACCGTACCTTTTTTCTGAGAGTGTATGTTGTTATGTGTCTTATACGTACCAAACAGTCACCACATATGAAGTTAACTCTTAGGAAATAAAAGTGATTTATATTGAATCACATAGGGCTCACCACCTCCTAATAATTTATCAGCATATTATTATATCTTTTTTAACCTTTATTGAACTAGGCAAGTCAGTTAAGAACAAATTCTTATTTACAATGACAGCCTACCCCGGTGACGCTGGGCCAATTGTGCGCCGCCTTGTGATGCAGCCTGGTTTCAAACCAGGTACTGCAGTGATGCCTCTTATACTGAGATGCGGTGTCTTAGACCACTGCACCACTCAGGAGTATGCATACTTACTGAGATTCATTTCACTCAAACTGTCATTTAAGAAGTAGGGACATGACTTAAAAACAACCATAGGAGTTGGCAAGACAGCACAAACAGATCTGGGACCACCTTCCCATGCTACTGTAGGCAGGCCTATAGGCATTACACTCAAATACTTGTGATTTATTGTTTTGAACCAGAGCTGTTTACAGAACTCTCAAGGATCACATAGATGTGGTAAAGAGGTAGCCTAGTGGTGAGAGTGTTGGGCCAGTAACTGAAAAGTTGCTAGATCAAATCCCTGAGCTGACAAGGTAAAAATCTGTCATTCTGCCCCTGAACAAGGCAGTTAACCCACTGTTCTTAGGCTATCATTGTAAATAAGAATTTGTTCTAAACTGACTTGCCTAGTTAAATAAAGGTTAAATAGAGGTCAATGGAAACTTGTAGGCGAAAGATCCTGACTATCCTCACTGCCCCCCAGCAAAATTAGGCTATTGTATATATGTGTATTTCATACTATGTTCAGGTAAAAATAGGATCAACTGCATTACAGTTAAAAACGACTGACTACCACCACCGATTTCGCTAAGCTACCGGCTAATTCAAATGGGACTACTTCTACATGTTACGCATTTAAAACAGCCAAATATATCAAAATTGGACTTTACTAACCATATTGGGCCTGTTACAATAAATCAATCATGACGGATTTGACAGATATATCAGTTTGTTGAATGTGCGCCAACCTGGCATCCTTCTATCCACCATGGTCTGCAATCCATTGACCTCTTCAACGCATCTGTGGAGTTGCAATTGTGTCCTGTGTTTCTCTGCTGCCATGGCGACCATCTGTAGCAGTAGTAAGGAATGAGTGAGAATTTGGTGGGTTGGAATAAGTGCATCGGATGCATTTCTGTTTCTGCCAATCCATGATCACCACCCTTAATATATTCACGGACTCTTATCCATGTTGGCCTATCTTTACGATGCCAGATTCAGAGGGGATAAGCACGATATGCAAAGCTGTATTCAGGGCGTGCACCGGTGTGGCTATAGTTGTGTGGTTATCAAGGCGCCCTGCTGTGCATTAAGCAGGGATCCCTAGAGAGGGATTTGAGCAGAGATTAAACCTGTCAAGCCTCTCTCTTCTACAATACACTGGAGGAATAACCTCCCCTCAGCCAGCAGCCATACAGAAGAAAGTTAATTTCCCACCCTCCCCCGCTCCCCTCTGTGCTTTCACTCAACCTTGAATTCTGACAAGGATGTAAGTCATTGTCTCCTACTGACAACACTACTATTTGTGGGTTATGTAACTGATTGCTGAAATCCGATAAGGATCTTTCTATATATTGTAGTGTAATTTGTCTCCTAGAGATTTAGCCTGTTCTTCATACCTTGCAGACAAATCCAAATTATTAGATAGGTACAGGTTTCAGCACATACTAACTGAACACAAACTCTATGTTATGTGAATCACCCCTGATCAAGCTGCAAATTGTCATTTTGTGGCCAAATACTCCCATTCACCATACGTGGGTCCAATAGATAAATCAAGTGCACCCCAAGTTTTTGAAATGAATTGTATATGACCAAGTTCTATTATTCATATAGCATGATAATCTCAATATGTTCGGAGTCCCAATTCACTCCCACTTCCTCCACATATGTTGCAAGAGAAGAGAAGCATCTTGGGCCCCTTGTGTTTTACAGTATAATGACTTTCTGTGGGGACGATGACGCTCTGTTCCAGACAAGTCAACAACCACCTTCTGTCAGCTCCGTGGTTTTTCTTTCTTTTTTTTAACCCACCGCCACCACTGCCCTTTTCCAGACCACAACTTAATTAGGAAATGCTTAGTATCTCGTAACAGAGTGAGCACGAGGATCTGGCAAGCGCACGTGACATTTAGTACACATATGGAGATTACTATAGGCCTATGCTCAATCAGGTGCGTTGTTAGATGAATTTAGTTCATATGTCTTCATTAATCAATTCAATTAAAACACTCTGTCCGTTTCTAAGAATTTGTAAGGTTCTTATTTGCCTAAAAGGGACAGCGACCAGCCATCAAAATGAATCAATAGCGTTTATTCTCGAGAGCTCTGAACATAATCACATGTACATTAGTTTATAAATCACACATAGCGTCATGTCGCACGAAATGTCCCTCCTCCTCTTGGACAATGACAAAGCTGCTTTTCAATTCAATTCCAACACATACATATTTCTTATCTTATGCTACCATATGTTACACAATATACTGCACGCCCAATGGGTTTCTCCTCTCCCTGGTTGGGGACCAGACATATTTCCTGTTGTTAGTTTCACTGTGATCACAAGTTGTCTGTTAAACCTTCCTCTTGGCCTATGTACAAACATATTCTTCAACAGACAACATATATCTTCTGTTAGTTATAACTCTATGCCAAATGTATGCATTATTTAGTCATTATTGATAAAAATCCTTCAACATGCGTCTAGATTATTATGAGATGGAAACCACAGGCGCGGTACCTTACTTGGGATGGATGGCCTCATAGTAATGGCTGGAATGGAATGAATGGAATGGCATCAACACATCGTTTTCATGTGATTGATAGCATTCCATTAAGTTCATTCCAGTCATTATTATGAGCCATCCTCGAAAACCGAATACCTTTTTGACCCAGATCTGAACAAAAACTTAACTGCAAGTCAGTTATTAAGAACAAATTCCTATTTACAATGACGGCCTACCCCGGACGATACTGGGCCAATTGTGCACCACCCTGTAGGACTCCCAATCACGGCCAGATGTGATAGAGCCTGGATTCAAACCAGGGACTGTAGTAACGCCTCTTGCCCTGAGTTTCAGTGCCTTGGACAGCTGCGCCACTCAGGAGAAACTTCTAAATTTGACAGTTGGAGAATGTGGATGAAAGTCTATTTCTGCAGCGAGACAAATCTTGTTGGCATAGGTGGGTGCAAGTGTGTGCGCGGCCATACACGTACATGTGTGGCTGTGCATATGTGCTTTCCTCCGTACATGAGTGTGTGTACACAGTGCCTTCGGAAAGTATTCAGACCACTCTACTATTTTCCACATTTAGTTATGTTACAGCCTCATTCTAAAATTGATGAAAGAAATGTTTTCCCCCTCATCAATCTACACACAACACCCCATAATGACAAAGCGAAAACAAGTTTTTATACATTTTTGCAAATGTATAACAAATAAAAAACAGAAATATCACATTTATATAAGCATTCAGACCCTTTACTCAGTAATTTGTTTGTATTTGGTATTTTATTAGGATCCCCCATTAGCTGTTGCAAAAGCAGCAGCTACTCTTCCTGGGGTCCAACACAAAACATGAAACATAATACAGAATGACATAATACAGAACATCATTAGACGAGAACAGCTCAAGGACAGAACTACATACATTTATAAAAAGTCACAAGTAGCCTACATATCAATAAACACAAACTATCTAGGTCAAATAGGGGAGAGGCCTTGTGCCGCGAGGTGTTGCTTTATCTGTTTTTGGAAACCAGGTCTGCTGTTTATTTGAGCAATATGAGATGGAAGGAAGTTCCATGCAATAAGGGCTCTATATAATACTGTACGTTTTCTTGAATTTGTTCTGGATTTGGGGACTGTGAAAAGACCCCTGGTGGCATGTCTGGTGGGATAAATGTGTGTCAGAGCTGTGTGTAAATTGACTATGCAAACAATTTAGGATGTTCAACACATTGTTTCGTATAAAAAGAAGAAGTGATGCAGTCAGTCTCTACAACTCTTAGCCAAGAGAGACTGGCATGCATAGTATTTATATCAGCCCTCTGATTACAATTAAGAGCAAAACGTGCCGCTATGTTCTGGGCCAACTGCAGCTTAACTAGGTCTTTCCTTGCAGCACTGGACCACACGGACTGGACATTAATCAAGATTAGACAAAACTAGATCCTGCAGAACTTGTTTTTTGGAGTGTGGTGTCAAAAAAGCAGAGCACCTCTTAATTACGGCTAGACCTCTCCCCATCTTTACAACCACTGAATCTACAGACGAAGTCCCAAGTTTACATACACTTAGCTTGGAGACATTAAAACTAGTTTTCAACCACTCCATAAATGTCTTGTTAACAAACTAAAGTTTTGGTAAGTCGGTTAGGACATCAACTTTGTGCATGACATAAGTAATATTTCCAACAATTGTTTACAGAGAGATTATTTCACTTATAATTCACTGTATGACAATTGCAGTGGGTCAGAACTTTACATACACTAAGTTGACTGTGCTTTTAAACAGCTTGGAAAATTCCAGAAAATGTCATGGCTTTAGAAGCTTCTGAAAGGCTAATTGACATAATTTGAGTCAAATGGAGGTGTACCTGTGGATGTATTTCAAGGCCTACCTTCAAACTTAGTGCCTCTTTGCTTGACAAAATCAAAATAAATCAGCCAAGACCCCACAAAGAAAAATTGTAGACCTCCACAAGTCTGGCTCATTCTTGGGAGCAATTTCCAAACGCCTAAAGGTACCATGTTCATCTGTATAAACAATTGTACGCAAGTATAAACACCATGGGACCACGCAGCCATCATACCGCTCAGGGGAGACGCGTTCTGTCTCCTAGAGATGAACGTATTTTGGTGCAAAAACTGCGAATCAATCCCAGAACAACAGCAAAGGACCTTGTGAAGATGCTGGAGGACACAGGTACAAAAGTATCTATATCCACAGTAAAACAAGTCCTATATCGACATAACCTGAAAGGCCATAATGACCATCGTTATGTTTGGAGGAAAAAGTGTGACGCTCAATCCTATAGAAAATGTGTGGGCAGAACTGAAAAAGTGTGTGTGAGCAAGGAGGCCTACAAACGTGACTCAGTTACACCAGCTCTGTCAGAAGGAATAGGCCTAAATTCACCCAACTTATTGTGGGAAGCTTGTGGAAGGCTACCCAACAGGTTTGACCCAAGTTAAACAATTTAAAGGCAATGCTACAAAATACTAATTGAGTGTACGTAAACTTCTGACCCACTGGAAATGTGATGAAAGAAATAAAAGCTGAATTAAATCATTCTCTCTACTATTATTCTGACATTTCACATTCTTCAAATAAAGTGGTGATCCTAACTGACCTAAGAGGGAATTTTTACTAGGATGAAATGTCAGGAATTGTGAAAAACTTAGTTTAAGGTATATGTAAACTTCCGACTTCAACTGTATATGTTTTGACCATGACAGTTTACAATCTAAGGTAACTTCAAGTAATTTAGTCTCCTCAATTTGTTCAACCGCCACACCATTCATTACCAGATTCAGCTGAGGTCTAGCACTCAAGGAATGATTTGTACCAAATACAATGCTCTTAGTTTTAGAGATGTTCAGGACCAGTTTATTACTGGCCACCCATTCCAAAATAGACTGTAACTCTTTAAGGGTTTCAGAGACTTCATTAGCTATTGTTGCTGATGAGTATATGGTTGAATCATCAGCATACATTGACACACATGCTTTGTTTAATGTACAGCACCAAGGCGTCTTGGGTATGACGCTACAAGTTTGGCACACCTGTATTTAAATCAAATCCAATTTTATTGGTCACATACACATTGTTAGCAGACATTTATGCAAGTGTAACAAATTTGGGGAGTTTCTCTCAATCTTCTCTGCAGATCCTCCCAAGCTCTGACAGTTTGGATGGGGAGCATTGCTGCACAACTATTTTCAGATGTCTCCAGAGATGTTCGATCTGGACTACTCAAGGACATTCAGAGACTTGTCCCGAAGCCACTCCTGTGTTGTCTTAGCTGTGTGCTTAGGGTCGTTGTCCTGTTGGAAGGTGAACCTTCGCCCCAGTCTGAGGTCTTGAGCACTCTGGAGCAGGTTTTCATCAAGGATCTCTCTGTACTTTGCTCAATTCATCTTTGAGATGGTTGTCCTACTAGAAGTTTCTTTCGATCTCCACAGAGGAAATCTAGAGCTCTGTCAGAGTGACCATCGGGTTCTTGGTCACCTCCCTGACCAAGGCCCTTTTCCCCTGATTGCCCAGTTTGGCCGGGCGGCCAACACTAGAAAGAGTCTTGGTGGTTCCAAACTTATTCCATATAAGAATGATGGAGGCCACTGTGTTCTTGGGGACCTTCAGTGCTGCAGAAATGTTTTGGTTGAATTTACCACAGGTGGACTCCAATCAGGTTGTAGAAACATCTCAAGGATGATCAATGGAAACATTGATGCACCTGAGCTCAATTTTGAGTCTCATAGCAAAGGGTCTGAATACTTATGTAAATAAGGTATTTCAGTTTAAAACTGTTTTTGCTTTGTCATTATGGGGTATTGTGCGTAGATTGATAAGGATTTTAAAAATTCATTTTTAAAATAAATACATGAACACTTCTAAAATGTGAAAAAATATGAATATTTTTATAATGTGAATTCGTGACTGATGCTCCCATCTCTCAGTCTCTCTACATCTCTTGCCGGGCCCATTCCCATGGTCATTAACAGTACTTCTGCTAGATCTCAAGAGGGGAAGAGATTAGAGCAGAGGATGAAGGGAGGAACACAAACTATCTGAGAGCGAGAGAGAATGGGGGAAGAGAGGAAGGGAAAGAGAGCAGCGGGCTACAGAGTGAGAGGGAAAGGGGGGCGGAAGGGTGAGAAAGCGAACAGGGAGAGAGAAAAAGAAAGACAGAGAGAGAAGAGTGCGAGAGGGCAGGGAGAGCAGACCAGAGAGAGAGAGAAGAGAGAGAGCTAGGGAGAGAGTGGTAGACAGAGAGTCATGTGATGTCTCACTAGCAGACTACATTTGATTGTTAGACACAGCTTTCATTATTCCACGTTCTTCAAGAGTAATTACGTTAACCCTAGAAGCTAATCTTAGGTCAGTTTTGCTCACCCCCACGCTAATGGTTAGGGTTAGGAATTGGGGATTGTAAACTGATCCTAGATCTGTGCCAGCTGCCTAAGGGCTTTACCTAACCTCTGGAAAGTCCTCCAGTGAGTGTCAGGCAGGGCAGCACGGCCAGTAACATGTCTCGGCAATTACTTTTTAGTTACCAAAGTAATTACAGAGCAATTACAGTACCACTCAAAGGTTTGGAAACACCTACTCATTTCAGACTCACATTAAGAATCTCCAATCCAAAATTAAATCTAGAATCGTCTTCCTATTTTGCAACAAGCCTCTTTGCCTCATGCTGCCAAACATACCCTCGTAAAGATGACTATCCTACCGATCCTTGACCTCGGCGATGTCATTTAGAAAATAACCTCCAACACTATACAAAGCAAACTGGATGTAGTCTATCACAGTGCCATCTGTTTTGTCACCAAAGCCCCATATACTACCTACCACTGTGACCTGTATGCTCATGTTGGCTGGCCCTCGCTACATATTCGTCTCCAAACCCACTGGCTCCAGGTCATCTATAAGTCTTTGCTAGGTAAATCCCCGCCTTATCTCAGCTCACTGGTCACCATAGCAACACCCACCCGTAGCACGCGCTCCAGCAGGTATTTTTCACTGGTCATCCCCAAAGCCAACACCTCTTTTGGCCGCCTTTCCTTCCAGTTCTCTGCTGCCAATGACTGGAACGAATTGCAAAAATCACTGAAGCTGGAGACTTATATCTCCCTTACTACCTTTAAGCATCAGCTGTCAGAGCAGCTTACCGATAACTGTACCTGTACACAGCCCATCTGTAAATAGCCGACCGAACTACCTCGTCCCCATATTGTTATTTGTGTTGTTGTTGCTCTTTTGCACCCCAGTATCTCTACTTGCACATCATCATCTGCACATCTATCACTCCCGTGTTTAATTGCTAAATTGTAATTACTTCGCCACTATGGCGTATTTATTGCCTTACCTCCCTAATCTTACTACATTTGCACACACTTTACATAGATTTTTCTATTGTGTTATTGACTGTACGTTTGTTTTATCCCATGTGTAACTCTGTGTTGTTGTTTTTGTCGCATTGCTTTGCTTTATCTTTGCCAGGTCGCAGTTGTAAAGACTGGCCTACCTGGTTAAATAAAAAAATTATGAACTTATTTTCTGAAGCAGAGGTAACTCTGGGTCTTCCTTTACTGTGGCAGTCCTCATGAGAGCCAGTTTCATCACAGCGCTTGATGGTTTTTACGACTGACAAAGATCTTAAAATTTACCGGATTGATTGACCTTCATGTCGTTTCTCTTTGCTTATTTGAGCTGTTCTTGCCATAAGATGTACTTGGTATTTGACCAAACAGGGCTATCTTCTGTATACCAACCCTACCTTTTCACAACAAACCTGATTGGCTCAAACGCATTAAGGAAGAAAGAAATTTAGAAAGGCAGGGCAGGATGCGTAGCCTAGTGGTTAGAGCGTCGGACTAGTAACCGGAAGGTTGCGAGTTCAATCCCCCGAGCTGACAAGGTACAAATCTGTCGTTCTGCCCCTGAACAGGCAGTTAACCCACTGTTCCCAGGCCGTCATTGAAAATAAGAATGTGTTCTTAACTGACTTGCCTGGTTAAATAAAGGTAAAATAAAAAATAAAAAAAATAAATATAGGTCTATAACAGTTTGGGTCTAGTGTGTCTCCCCCTTTGAAGAGGGGGATGACCGTGGCAGCTTTCCAATCTTTAGGGATCTCAGACGATAAGAAGGAAAGGTTTAACAGGCTAGTAATAGGGGTTGAAACAATTTCGGCGGATCATTTTAGAAAGAGAGGGTACAGCGCAGCTGATTTGTAGGGATCCAGATTTTGCAGCTATTTCAGAACATCAGCTATCTGGATTTGGGTGAAGGAGAAGCGGGGGGGGGGGGCTTGGGCAAGTTGCTACGGGGGGTGTAGAGCTGTTGGCCGGGGTAGGGGTAGTCAGGTGGAAAGCATGGCCAGTCGTAGAAAAATGCTTACTGAAATTCTCGATTATCGTAGATTTATCGGTGGTGACAGGGTGGTGACAGTATTTCCTAGCCTCAGTGCAGTGGGCAGCTGGGAGGAGGAGCTCTTATTCCCCATGGACTTTACGATGTCCCAAAACTTTTTGGAATTAGTGCGACAGGATGTAGATTTCTGTTTCAAAAAGCTAGCCTTAGCTTTCCTAAATGACTGTGTATATTCCTGATTTCTCTGAAAAGTTGCAGGGGCTATTCGATGCTAATGCAGTACGCCACAGGATGTTTTTGTCCTGGTCAAGGGCAGTCAAGTCTGGGGTGAACCAAGGGCTATATCTGTTCTACATTTTTTGAATGGGGCATGCTTATTTAAGATGGTGAGGAAAGCAGTTTTAAATTCCAACCAGGCATCCTTTACTGACGGGATGAGGTCAATATCCTTCCAGGATACAATTAGAAAGGCCTGCTCGCTGAAATGTTTTAGAGAGCATTTGACAGTGATGAGGGGTGGTTGTTTGACCGCGGGCCCATTACGGACGCAGGGAATGAGGTAGTGATCGCTGAGATCCTGGTTGAAGACAGCAGAGGTGTATTTAGAGGGCAAGTTGGTCAGGATGATATCTATGAGGGTGTCCATGTTAAGGGATTTAGGGTTGTACCTGGTAGGTTGAGATTGAGGGCATCTACCTTAGATTGTAGGACGGCTGGGGTACTAAACATAACCCAGTTTAGGTCACCTAACAGTACGAACTCTGAAGATAGATGGGGGGCAATCAATTCACATATGGTGTCCAGGGCACAGCTGGGGGCTGAGGGGGGTCTATAACAAATGGCAACAGTGAGAGACTTATTCCTGGAAAGGTGGATTTTTAAAGGTAGAAGCTTGAACTGTTTGGGCACAGACCTGGATAGTATGACAGAACTCTGCAGGCTATCTCTGCAGTAGATTGCAACTCCACCCTCTTTGGCAGTTCTATCTTGACGGAAAATGTTGGATAAGTTAGGGGTTGGACCGCAGAGTGAAGTAAAAGCAGCCAATAAGTGCTCAGCATATGTGGGAACTCCTTCAAGACTGTTGGAAAAGCATTCCAGGTGAAGGTGGTTGTGAAGAGTGTGCAAAGTTTTCCTCAAGGCAAAGGTTGGTTACTTTGAAGAATCTCAAATATAAAATATATTTAGATTTGTTTAACACTTTTTTGGTTACAACATGATTCCATAGGTGTTATTTCATAGTTATTATTCTACAATGTATTCTACAATGTAGAAAATAATAAAAATAAAGAAAAAACCTTGAATGAGTAGGTGTGTCCAAACTTTTGTCTGGAACTGAACATGTGAGGGTAACTTGGTGTTAAGTGCTGCCTCAATCCCTTTGTCTTTGAGTCGAGACAATACAACCGAATTAAAAACGGCCAGATCACCATTATTTTAGATTAGTGAATGAGGAAGTGAAGGGGTTACAGGTCAGGGTTCAACCCATGGCTGGCTGATCTGGCTGATCCCTATGGTGGAAGGGAGACCTGTTGATGTTAATTACCTTCAGCTCCACATAGCTCAGGTCTCAGGATCAAAAGACAGAGACCAGTGTGTTTGGCAGACCTGGGTTCAAATGATGTCTGTTCTTTTTCAAATACATTAGCTGAGTTTGATTGAGCTTGCGTGATGCAATGGAGCCAATGAAATAGTCTCAAAAGTGCAAACCCACCCATATGGCATCTCGCACTCCAGGCATACTCAATCCAACGCTCAAAAGAGTACTTGACGGAAAACCAATACTGTTGGAACCCAGGTAGGTCTGGTGGATGGTGGCTAATCTGGTATAGAAAGTGTTAAACCCCGTCCGTCAGAGTATAAAGCTACGCTTTAAGACAAATCCTCAACTAATGAGTCAGGCATAAGCTCGTAACATAGCCAGCTTTTTTCTCTTTTAATCCCTCCATACTGACACGTCACTACTGTTTATATCTCAATAACATCTTATAACAGGGTGGGAAGAGAATGGGATCTTTCTAGTGTTAGGTTCTAGTTTTCAGAGTACAAACTCAACAGACACTATGCAAGCTTTAAACCAAGTTTATTCTGCCCAGAGTGTCAATACAGCTGCATTAGACAAAGACATGGTTTCACCCGTGGTAGTGTACACATACCCACCTTGGGCGGAGTCTCCTCACCCGTGGTAGTGTACACATACCCCACCTTGGGCGGAGTCTCCTCACCCGTGGTAGTGTACACATACCCCACCTTGGGCGGAGTCTCCTCACCCGTGGTAGTGTATACATACCCCACCTTGGGCAGAGTCTCCTCCTCACCCGTGGTAGTGTATACATACCCCACCTTGGGCAGAGTCTCCTCACCCGTGGTAGTGTATACATACCCCACCTTGGGCGGAGTCTCCTCACCCGTGGTAGTGTATACATACCCCACCTTGGGCGGAGTCTCCTCCTCACCCGTGGTAGTATACACATACCCCACCTTGGGCGGAGTCTCCTCCTCACCCGTGTGGTAGTATACACATACCCCACCTTGGGCGGAGTCTCCTCCTCACCCGTGGTAGTGTATACATACCCCACCTTGGGCGGAGTCTCCTCACCCGTGGTAGTGTATACATACCCCACCTTGGGCGGAGTCTCCTCCTCACCCGTGGTAGTATACACATACCCCACCTTGGGCGGAGTCTCCTCCTCACCCGTGTGGTAGTATACACATACCCCACCTTGGGCGGAGTCTCCTCCTCACCCGTGGTAGTGTATACATAACCCACCTTGGGCGGAGTCTCCTCCTCACCCGTGGTAGTATACACATACCCCACCTTGGGCGGAGTCTCCTCCTCACCTGTGGTAGTGTACACATACCCCACCTTGGGCGGAGTCTCCTCCTCACCCGTGGTAGTATACACATACCCCACCTTAGGCAGAGTCTCCTCCTCACCCGTGGTAGTGTACACATACCCCACCTTGGGCAGAGTCTCCTCCTCACCCTTGGTAGTGTACACATACCCCACCTTGGGCAGAGTCTCCTCCTCACCCGTGGTAGTGTACACATACCCCACCTTGGGCAGAGTCTCCTCCTCACCCGTGGTAGTGTACACATAACCCACCTTGGGCGGTGTCTCCTCCTCACCCGTGGTAGTGTACACATACCCCACCTTGGGCAGAGTCTCCTCCTCACCTGTGGTAGTGTATACATACCCCACCTTGGGCGGAGTATCCTCCTCACCCATGGTAGTGTACACATACCCCACCTTGGGCGGAGTCTCCTCCTCACCCGTGGTAGTGTACACATACCCCACCTTGGGCCGAGTCTCCTCCTCACCCGTGGTAGTGTATACATACCCCACCCTGGGCGGAGTCTCCTCCTCACCCGTGGTAGTGTACACATACCCCACCTTGGGCGGAGTCTCCTCCTCACCCGTGGTAGTGTACACATACCCCACCTTGGGAAGAGTCTCCTTCTCATCCCTACACATTGCATCCTTATTGCTAGGCAGGGAGCTAAGAGATATGGGACTTAAACGGTTCCTCCCTTTATCAATACTGCCACGTGTGACCGTTTTCCCTGCACTCAGCCCCTCCCAAACTTCATTATGGCACCCCTCATGTCTCTTTTAGAACTAATGATTCATAATAGTTAAAGCTCAAAAACCAAAACTATCACTAGTATGCTATGATGTTGCCAAAAATTAATTTATTTAACTAGGCAAGTCAGTTAAGAACAAATTCTTATTTACAATGATGGCCTACCGGGGAACAGTGGGTTAACTGCCTTGTTCAGAGGCGGAACGATTTAAAAAAACTTCTCAGCTCGGGGATTCGATCCAGCAATCTTTCAGTTACTGGCCCAACACTCTAACAACTAGGCCACCTGCCACCCCTAATCAACTATGACTGTTGGCTTACCGGGAAGGCATAAATCAAATCAAATATTGAATGTATCAGTAACCTTGAGGACGTACCTGAGAAGTTGAAAGGCATTTACATACTTCATGTTGACATAGTTATATGAAATAGATAATGATGAAGAAAATAAATGTAAGTCGAGGCAAAGAGACCACACATACAATTACCACAGCATTTAACGCATGTTATTCAGTATTCACATTACAACATCCACATTGTTCAGCTAGTGACAATTTCTAATAATCTCAATATACTGTATATTTACTTTGTAATACATTATACCAAGAGGCACTTTCAGTAATTCTGGCCAAAAAGGAGCTACAGTATCGTGTCTAAATTACAAAAACAGTACAAATAAATAAAGTTTATCTAAAAGACGTTTGTTGTCGTTTTAATTTGTTATATCTGTACAGCATATATTTTGTACAAAGTGGAACAATAAACCAGTAATAAAACGAAATACTTCACAAATACTGGTGAATCACACGTCTGTTTTCCCCGTCCTATAGGTATTGCTACATGTGTTAAGTGCAAGATACAAGAGAGAAGAAACAGTAATAATTATTCCGTTTGTGAAGTGCCGCTAAAGATAAACACAGAAAACAAGTCTCATATGTCTCGTTTAAGAAGGTGTAAAGCTCGTTTGGTTCTCGTTGTGGCTCATATGTGAGCCGATGACGATTGTGGTAAATCAGACATATGCCCACAAAGAGAGAGACATTTTGTTCATTCCCAATGGCACCTTATTCGCTATACTGTATAGTGCACTACTTTTGACCAAAGCCATACGGGCCCTGGTCAATAGGGAGCCGTTTAGGACGTAGACAGAATCTGGTAATAGCCTGAAAAAAAAACAGCACACGGGACAGAGTTAAAACATGAAGCAAAGGCAAAGTCTGAGGAAGGATGTTGGGCTTCAAACCGTGCCTGCTGTTGTTTAAACCACGGGGGCTCAATGCTTTCAGTGCCCTATTGTCCATGTTTGGTGCCTATTGTACAGTTGCCGCTGCCCACTGATAGGGTGGAATCATGGTAATAGTAGTACTCTGAAAGAAATGTCAACACGAGCATGTGACCACTATCACGTCCTTGTCAATTACTAAATGCCAAGATGTTATTCTTAATCCAAGGTTCTGTTCTGAATAGGATGTATTATGACACACTTTGGAATTAAATGCAAGTGAGCTTCCACTAGACAATTGCACATGACTTTGTAATTGCACGAGGCAGTCTACAGTTGGTGTGTGTGTGCGCATGTGTGTGTATGTGTGTATGAGCCCCCCCCCCCCCCCCCCCCCAGCTCAGACAGATGGAATCGGAGCAAAAAGAGCTAACCTCTCATCTGATAGGTGGTTACATGAATAGCCGTGTTCTCACACACATATAACCGCGACACATACTGTAAAATCTCCATCACACACCAGTTACATAGCTGACTTTTGCAAATGAGGAATAAACACAGCCCTTCGATTATACCGCAAAACAAAAAATCCCCACATAACTAACCTTTACAGAAATGTGAAATCTGATCAAAACAACACAATGGAAACATAAGTTTAAAATATAAATCCTGGGTGTGTTTTGAACAACATGTATGTAGAAATAGAGGGATAAAAAAAGAAGAGAGAGATGAAGAAGGAAGAGATGCTCTGGAGGACAAACATTTGGAGGGTTTCTGTCTTTAGGCGCTCAGAGGACTGTCAGACCGTGCTGTCTAGCTGGCAAACACACACACATAGGGTGCCATTTGGAGGGGTTTTGTCTTTAGGCGCTCAGAGGACTGTCAGACCGTGCTGTCTATCTGGCAAACACACACACATAGGGTGCCATTTGGAGGGTTTTTGTCTTTAGGCGCTCAGAGGACTGTCAGACCGTGCTGTCTATCTGGCAAACACACACACATAGGGTGCCATTTGGAGGGTTTTTGTCTTTAGGCGCTCAGAGGACTGTCAGACCGTGCTGTCTAGCTGGCAAACACACACACATAGAGTGCCATTTGGAGGGTTTTTGTCTTTAGGCGCTCAGAGGACTGACAGACCGTGCTGTCTAGCTGGCAAACACACACACATAGGGTGCCATTTGGAGGGTTTTTGTCTTTAGGCGCTCAGAGGACTGTCAGACCGTGCTGTCTAGCTGGCAAACACACACACATAGGGTGCCATTTGGAGGGTTTTTGTCTTTAGGCGCTCAGAGGACTGTCAGACCGTGCTGTCTAGCTGGCAAACACACACACACAGGGTGCCATTTGGAGGGTTTTTGTCTTTAGGCGCTCAGAGGACTGTCAGACCGTGCAGTCTAGCTGGCAAACACACACACATAGGGTGCCATTTGGAGGGTTTCTGTCTTTAGGCGCTCAGAGGACTGTCAGACAGTGCTGTCTAGCTGGCAAACACACACACATAGGGTGCCATTTGGAGGGTTTTTGTCTTTAGGCGCTCAGAGGACTGTCAGACCGTGCTGTCTAGCTGGCAAACACACACACATAGGGTGCCATTTGGAGGGTTTTTGTCTTTAGGCGCTCAGAGGACTGTCAGACCGTGCTGTCTAGCTGGCAAACACACACACATAGGGTGCCATTTGGAGGGTTTTTGTCTTTGGGCGCTCAGAGGACTGTCATACCGTGCTGTCTAGCTGGCAAACACACACACATAGGGTGCCATTTGGAGGGTTTTTGTCTTTAGGAGCTCAGAGGACTGTCAGACCGTGCTGTCTAGCTGGCAAACACACACACATAGGGTGCCATTTGGAGGGTTTTTGTCTTTAGGCGCTCAGAGGACTGACAGACCGTGCTGTCTAGCTGGCAAACACACACACATAGGGTGCCATTTGGAGGGTTTTTGTCTTTAGGCGCTCAGAGGACTGTCAGACCGTGCTGTCTAGCTGGCAAACACACACACATAGGGTGCCATTTGGAGGGTTTTTGTCTTTAGGCGCTCAGAGGACTGTCAGACCGTGCTGTCTAGCTGGCAAACACACACACATAAGGTGCCATTTGGAGGGTTTTTGTCTTTAGGCGCTCAGAGGACTGTCAGACCGTGCTGTCTAGCTGGCAAACACACACACACAGGGTGCCATTTGGAGGGTTTTTGTCTCTAGGCGCTCAGAGGACTGTCAGACCGTGCTGTCTAGCTGGCAAACACACACACATAGGGTGCCATTCGGAGGGTTTTTGTCTTTAGGCGCTCAGAGGACTGTCAGACCGTGCTGTCTAGCTGGCAAACACACACACATAGGGTGCCATTTGGAGGGTTTTTGTCTTTAGGCGCTCAGAGGACTGTCAGACCGTGCTGTCTAGCTGGCAAACACACACACATAGGGTGCCATTTGGAGGGTTTTTGTCTTTAGGCGCTCAGAGGACTGTCAGACCGTGCTGTCTAGCTGGCAAACACACACACATAGGGTGCCATTTGGAGGGTTTTTGTCTTTAGGCGCTCAGAGGACTGTCAGACCGTGCTGTCTAGCTGGCAAACACACACACATAGGGTGCCATTTGAGACACAGCGAGTGTCACTTAAAGACAAACCAATTATCCGCTATGACACACAGCCCTCTCTCATCTCTCTCTCTCTCTCCTGCTGCTGTCCCTCCCTCCCCTCTCCCGCTGCCTCTCTACACTGTATCCGTGTGTCAGGCACGCACAGTGCTGTTGCCAAGGGTCATATCAATCCTGTGTTTACCGAAACAGAGGGAAGCTAGCATGCAACAATAGATGAGAAGGAGGGAGGTGGAGGGCAACGTGTAAAGGATGAATCATCGTTCCAAGACCCAGCATCTGAAAGGCCCCAACCCTATTTCCCAACACGTGGACTCCTTTTGTCCACAGTTCAATTAAGGAACAGTGTAGAATTCCCGACTCTTATCTCTCTCCATGTCCCATCCACCTCTGGTCTGCATGGAAACCAAACAGTGGAGGAACGGATGTTTCTAGAAATCCATGTTGAGATACATACCACTCCAAAAGCTATCTGAAATCACAGTTGGTGATGTAACTCATTGGCTAGGTGTTGTCAGACTTGAATAGGTACAGTGGAAGTGTGGTCACATCGAGGAATTAGCTATGGACTAGTCATACATATTAGGAAGAGCAATATATTGCTGTCCTCCCATAGTAGATTATTAACTTTGGCCACCAAATCACATTCACAATACCCCCCCAAATGCTCCCGCAGAACACGCACGCAGGCACACACACAGGTCATCATAGGCTGTGAATATTGCTTTTGCATTCACTCCATTGGGTCTGTTACTGTTCAGTTCCCCCTAGGTCACGCTGAAATCGTGAAAGGCCTTATTCAGATGAGGCAGTGACTCAGCAGATGTATAGGTCAGGGGTCGACTAGCAATGTCTGATTCTTCTTCTCTGTATCGGGCCAATATGGGCCAATAACTATTTGAATGATTCCCTCAACCACCTGCCCCCTAGCCCATCACAAGATGTTATGTCAGCTACAACACTAAATGCCACTGTTAAATAATGACCCATAACAGATCACACAACAAAGAGGTTGGTGTTTGAGAGAGAGAGAGAGAGAGAGAGAGAGAGAGAGAAAGGGAGAGGAGAGAGAGCGAGGGAGAGAAGAGAGAGCGAGAGAGAGTGAGAGAGAGCGAGCGAGCTAGAGAGAGAGCTAGAGAGAGCGAGAGCGAGAGCAAGAGAGAGAGAGAGAGAGAGAGAGAGAGAAGAGAGAGAGAGCGAGAGAGAGAGAGAAGAGAGAGAGAGAGAGGGAGAGAGAGAGAGGGAGAGAGAGCGAGAGCGAGAGCAAGAGAGAGAGAGAGAGAGAGAGAGAGGGAGAGAGGTCACGGAGTGCAACTCAAATGCTCCAGATACAGATTAAGTGTCAGTATTGCTTTAAACATTGTCACCCCACAAATACTTTTTCCTGATAATATTACTGGCTACAACAATCTGTTAAGGGTAGAATCTTCAAGGAGAACCAGACAGACAGAAAGACGGAGGGACAGACATTTTAATTGGCTCCTCATTCAAAGTGACGTTTTCACAGAGACCATCAGTGAACAGAAAAGAGACATCTGACCAACCTCAGAACCCCCCCCCCCCAAACGCTTCTCTTCCGCCCCTCTTCATCTCCCTTTCTCTCTCATCCCCTTCCTTCTCTTATACCATTCTCTCTTATCCACTTCTCTCTCTCATATCCTCTTCACTTCCCTCTCTCCTCTCCTGTTTCCTCTACCTTTCCCTCTCATCCTTCTGTCACCACCAATTTGTCTCTCTCTCTCTCTAGACATCAAATGGGGCTATGGACAGCCACGGGGAGCCCAGCACTGGTCCATGTGCTGACTGCAGCATGCTGCCTGGCTCAGGCTGGCTGGCTAGTCCACCAGCACTGTGTCCCAAATCGCACCCTTTTCCCTATATACTGCACTACTTTGACCAGGGTGCCTTTCCGGACACACACCTGCTTAGGCCTGATCTGCCTGGTCATGTCATGGGAGCTGCCCTGGGCTAGGAGCGGAATGGATAGGGAGAGATGGGATAGCTGCAGGTAGATGTATCATGTGATAGCTACAATGGGGTAGCTACAGTTCAACCATGTTAGACCTATGGCTGAAATGTTGAAACTATCAGGAAGTTAATAAATACATAACTTCTTTGTGGGAGTCAGCAAACACACACTAAGCAGACATCTGTCTTTCATGGTATGGATATTTTTACTGCATTCTCTTTCTTCACACTTTTGCTTGCTTTGCATTCAGCCCCATGCGTGATTCACCATGTTCTATAGAGCAGCACAGTCTGAGTGTATGTGGAGTATATCTGTAACCGTGTTCTCTTGGTTGAACCTCTGGGCTCCTCCACATCTCCTTCAAGGCTTTCCAAGGGCCACTCAGCAATTAGCTTTCTTTGATCACTTGACTAGCTGAAAGATATTGGAGCGCAGGGCCTGTTATCATTTCAGCCTGATGGAGAAATAGATGATTTCCCAAGAGTTCAAAAATGCCTGGTTACGACTGTAAGCTTGGTTCTCTGAAGGAACTGAGTGAGACTGCTCACTCGATGGGGAATCGCTGAAGATACTGAAAGAGAATCTGTGTACTTTCGACATTGGCTCTCTCGACTGAACTTCCTGTCAGGGTATTAGGTGGTAGATCCCATTGTGAGAGAGCACAGAAACACAGGCTAGAGGTCAGTGTACCATCAAAAGAGTTTTACGAGAGAGTTCTACAAAATAGTTTATCAATGAAGACGGCTGTAGAGAACCTTTGAAAAAGGCTAATCTCTTTTTCAGTGTCATGGTCAGATTGACATCCACAGATGAATCCAAATATGAATGCTTCTTCTCCACCAAGGTGGTACATGACCTCACCTACTGGGTCAAGGCTATGAAGAGAGAAAAGAATCTGCACTTATAAAACATCTTACATTGGAATACGTAACGGAGGCTTCCGCTAACTCTATAAGAAAAGGGTGTGATTCAGATTCAAAGTGATTCCCTTTGTAGTGTGCAGACAATCAAAATACAAGGTACGTAAAATAAGAGAGGCAACAAAATAAAAAGTCCCCACGCCATGTTTAAAAAAACACAAACGCCACTGAGAGTGAATATCTTACGGCCAGTGTGAAAAAAGAAGACAAAAAAGAAAGTAAAACTCCAAACCAATAACACAAAGGAAAGAACAATCACTTGTGTTGGTTGAAGCAATAATGACAAAGGGCACAAGGACACTGTGATGAGAGGTCTGCGTCGGGTCCCATTGGGCAGACGTCAATTCAATACCAATTTCACTGTGGTTCAACGTCATTTCATTGAAACGAAGTGGAAACACCATTGATTCAACCAGTCTGTGCCCAGTGGGGTGTGTCAGTGTTCCTGGGTCCTGTGGAACTGCGTAGGAGCGAGAGGGGGGGGGGGGGGGGGGGAGCCTGAATGACCGACACAAAAGTGGAGAGAGTGAAAGAAAGAAAGACAGACAGAAAGAAAGAGAGAAAACATGGTCAAATTGGGAACAAGGAGAGAGATGAAGAATGTGAAGAAACACTGTATTGTGGATTTTTTTTCCATGACTGAGTATAAAGCTTTTTTTCAGAGCTACAGGGTTCTATGTTAGACTTCCCATTCCCTCTTCCTGGGGTAGCTAGCAAATCTTCTGATGGATTTGTGTGTGTGTGTGTGTGTGTATGTTTGCCTCCATGCGTGTGTGTGAGCACACTCTGTATCAACACTGGCCCTCCTCTCCCTAGTCCTCAGTCCTCTCCTGAGAACCAACACAGAGCGGACACAGCTTTTTCCCGCACTTTCATCTCATTGTCCTCAGGAGCTAGTGTTTGTACTGTCTATTCAGTACAGTCCACGTTGTACACCCTGGTTCTGTGAGGGCGGTCAGGTGGATGCGGACCACTTGTATGGCCGGCTGCGTCTTGAGGCTGGCAGTGGGGTCAGTGTTCTGTGGGCCTGTATTGCGTTGCGGGCACCTGGTCAGGGAGAGGGATTCTGAAATGGAAACCTGATCCAATATAGTAGTAAAACAATAAATCCCACCTCATCCTCAGCTTCCGCTCCCTCCCTCCACCTTGTTTTCTTTAGGCACATGTTACTCCAAACTTCTACAGTGTTGTGTCTAAGTGATTTGCTGGCAACCAAATATCAGGGTCTGCGTCTCAAACAACACCCCAATCCCTGTATAGTGCACTATTTTTGGCCAGCTAGTGCACCACATGAGGAATAAGGTATAATTTCTGACATGAGTCAGAAAGTCTATTTGGGAGAGGGTATGAGTTTGGATAAACTGATCTTAGGGTCAACTATAATCCTCTCACTCCAACTCCTCCTCCCTTTTCTCTGCAGTCTCCGATTGCTCGACCACTTCCTCTTCCTCTTCAAGCCCCGTCTCTTCTCCTTCTGTCTCCTCTACCTGGCCATCTATTGGCTCCTCCTTACTGGCTGGCTCATCCTCCTCCTCGTGGATGGCTGTGATTGGCTCGGCGGGGTTGCTGAGGCAGTTAGGCGCCTCTCTGTCCGGTGTGTCCCGGGTTTCTGAGGCGATGACTCTTGTCCACATTTCGTGGTTGTCCAGAAGGTGCTGAGTGATGGGACAGAACACTCTCCTCCTGCTCTTCTTAAGCTTCACCACGTGCTTCTCTGTAGGGGGGGAAAAAAATCCCTCAGAACAAAACCTACTACATCTCTATCCCCTTATACTGTACACGCAAACAACAACAACCTCTGGACAGGGGTTACAAAGCAGGGTCTGATAACCTGGGAAGACCAAATACACTTAAGGCAGACCAGGTAGCCTTGTGTATTTGAGGCTTCTGTATCTACTGCTAATTATAAACCGGGTCGTTTGGGTCCTGGATGCTTATTGGCTGACTTGGTTTACTTGTTTACTGTTCTATTAATGTTGGTAATAGCATTAAGGCACCGCAGTGTTTGTGTAATATGGGCAATATACCTTATTGCTTAAATCCACCACATGCATTATTGATGGGCACTATATCAACAACTCAATACCTGGGCCATTTCAAGCTGAGCTTTGATTTCAACAGGTTTCTGTTAATGGAGTTCTTTCAACTCAAAGAAGTTCAACATGAACGTCAACATGCTCTTACGGGAACTCTCAGAGCTAGTCGACGTATCCTCCTCTGCTGTATCCTCCTCTTCCTCCTCTGTCTCTCGTTCCCCCACCTCCTCTCCCTCCGTCCTCCGTGCGTCGGCGGGGTCGACCCAGTTCCCAGGCATGAGGGCGGCAGAGTCGTAGGAGGAACAGAGCGGCCCCACGATGTGCGTGATGAAGGACTCCTGGAGCTTGGCAAGCTGAGGCGCAGAGCGGTCCATGAAGGGGCTGATGGGAAGGCCCAGACTCGACTCCTCATCGCCCTGAGGAGTGGTGCATTATGGGTAAACATGGCAGAATGTTAGATATAAGCATCTGAAAACCCACCTCTTCACATAGTATTTTGATCCATCCCACAGCACCCCCCTTTCAACCCCCCCCCCCCAAAATATAACCTTGATTTTATTAAACACTTGCACTTGTCTTTTCATACTAGCATGGACTTTTCTGATAGCTACTTTACTGGGACTAAATGTACTTACAATGACTGTGATATCTGGTTGTCTCACCTAGCTATCTTCAGATGAATGCAGTGCACTAAGTCGCTCTGGGTAAGCACTTCTGCTGAATGACTAATGTAAATATAATATGAATGACCTCTTTCCGTCACCCTTTGGCACTGAGGAAAGTGAGTCAATCAATCAATCAATCAATCAATCAATCAACCAACCAATGACATGAGTGAAATTAGAGTCAAATGCAGGGAGTCACAGCTAAGATCCTAATACACAGAGAGAGAAAATGACCTTCAGAAATGATGTAAAAACTGCATTCTAACTGATGGTAGAAAACACATCAACATTTGTAACTCTCTCATTTTGTTCACCAGCCCGTCTCAGTCTCTAAACTGGTAAACCAACAGCGCGCAGAGCCTGTGGGATTAGCAACTGAATAATCAAAGCTTCAAACTGGGTCAAGAACATATACAGCAAAAGGCACACGTCTATCTAGCTCGAGGAAGCCTTCATCTATAGGTCCAGTATTGGCTGACTGACAAGATCACGTCTATCTAGCTCGAGGAAGCCTACATCTATAGGTCCAGTATTGGCTGACTGACAAGATCACGTCTATCTAGCTCGAGGAAGCCTACATCTATAGGTCCAGTATTGGCTGACTGACAAGATCACGTCTATCTAGCTCGAGGAAGCCTACATCTATAGGTCCAGTATTGGCTGACTGACAAGATCACGTCTATCTAGCTCGAGGAAGCCTACATCTATAGGTCCAGTATTGGCTGACTGACAAGATCACGTCTATCTAGCTCGAGGAAGCCTACATCTATAGGTCCAGTATTGGCTGACTGACAAGATCACGTCTATCTAGCTCGAGGAAGCCTTCATCTATAGGTCCAGTATTGGCTGACTGACAAGATCACGTATATATAGCAAAGTAATACATAGCCGGATACATATATATGTGTCTGTTGACGTCAGGGGCTTTATACACTCGAAGTGGACCGCAGCAGGCAAGGTCTCTTGTTGCCATAGTAACCAGCGGAGCTTTCGTCAGTCAGTGCAGTGGACTGAAATGAGTGTCTGAAGTGAAGAGGGGGAGAGAGAGAGGGAAAAAGCGAAAGATGCGCTACTCTAGAGGGGCGTATTGAACCATTAAAACGTCTTCTAAAGACAGGTGTCAAGGAGAAGGTAAAGTTACAACTCAACCACTGATACAGGGTCAGATCTTTAAGATGTTTTCACTGTGTTAATGGTCAGTGTCAGGATTGTGGGTATGCTCCTACTGACCATAGTGTGTGTGTGTGTGTGTGTGTGTGTGTGTGTGTGTGTGTGTGTGTGTGTGTGTGTGTGTGTGTGTGTGTGTGTGTGTGTGTGTGTGTGTGTGTGTGTGTGTGTGTGTTATACCTGTGCATGCCTTGACGTATAGTGCAGTCAGTGCAGTTGAGTGCTCTGTGATCTGATGTGTTGCTGCATCTCCGTCTATGTGAATGAGGGCTGTCACTGATGACACAAGTAGGTCAGCAAAACTGCAGAACAACAACACTTCCTCTCTCTCTCTCCCTATCTTTTCCTCTCTCTCTCTTCCCAGTCTTTCCCCCTCTCCCTTTCACTTCCCTGTCTTTGTGTCTTTCACCTCCCTCCCCTTTATCTCTCTCTCTCTCTCTCTCTCCCTCCCTCCCTCTCCAAGGACAGAAGCAGATCTGACATTTGAACGAGGGTTTGGGTTTTATCATTGAGTGAGCTCAGGCTTTGAAGAGACAGACAGACTGCGCTGTCAATCACAGTAGCACTGATGAGAACCTACACCCTTTTGGTGCTCCGATCACTGTAGAGTGACATATTGTGCATTTTGTTTGTCAACACATCAACAACCTAATTGTCTCTCCATCAATGCCAGGGTTCCCATTTTGAATAGATGATGCATTATGCAGTACATTGCCTACATACAAGGACGGTATGTGTTACATCAACGTTAATGATGAAGACACAGAAGAACAAAAGTAGTTCAACATTTCACATTATTCCTCACAGTCAATGAATAAAACCTCTCATTGAGTTCCCCCAACCAGTCCACGTCTTACATGGTCAACTAATCATCAAGCCACTCATTAGTTAAAAGTGTTAGTTTTGAAATACGTCAAATAAGTGGACTGACTTGGGGTACCCAAGGATAGATTTGGGAAACACGGGCATAGAATATTCCAGAACTGGTAGACCCAGTATGGCCACGACTCCACATCAGAGAACTTTGATTTGAATGGGAGTATCCATTGGTTCTATCTATTCTGATGGGAATCGTATTAACGCCCATTGTTTACGTTGCCCATGCATCGTCAATGGGCCACGTGGTGCATTCTGGGCAATTCTGGGACAAGAAGAGCACTCCTTCAAGGAGTGAATGGGAGTCAATTGGGCGCTAGTTCAAAAACCCAACATAAGCATGAATTACGTGAACAATAAGTACAACATTACAAATCTTTCCGAGATGTGAGATAATTTACTTTGTCCCTGCAATATCGTATAGCTTTGGAATCGTGACATTTCGTACTTTTGAGGAAAATAGGCAGGTTTGTCGACTCATACCCCGACCAAGAAGGGATTGCATGATGATTAGCTTAGCAACCACGCGACACAGCATGACACGTGAACGCGACATCTTAGAGTCGCTCTTCCTGATCAGCGGTGTGGTTGCTAGGCACTCGTCCATCTCTGACCAATGAGCAGCATTGGGGCGGCAGGGTAGCCTAGTGGTTAGAGCGTTGGACTAGTAACCGGAAGGTTGCAAGTTCAAACCCCCGAGCTGACAAGGTACAAATCTGCCGTTCTGCCCCTGAACAGGCAGTTAACCCACTGTTCCTAGGCCGTCATTGAAAATAAGAATTTGTTCTTAACTGACTTGCCTAGTTAAATAAAGGTAAAATAAAAAAATGAATTGCTACTGGAGAGTGGGCTGTTTCCAGGCACCTGTACCTCTTCACACTGAGCAGTACTGTGATGGACTCATGAAGTGGCCTGCCTTCTATTTTATTCCCAAGTGGAACACATTTCAATGTCATTTGATGGAGAAATATAATTGACCCTCTACAACCTCTCAAGTCTGTCATAGCTATTTATGCAGAAGGTAGTGTAATGACAATTTTATGATCAGGCAGTTTCATGGGGGGGGGGGGGGGGTGCACATGGGTGCACAAGAAAGACAGCATCAACAAGGCAGCTGTATACATGTCGTCCCCCACAAATTATGCAGCGCCCCCCTTGGACCAATCATTGTAATTATGCAAATGTCGGATCTGCATGGCAAGATGCATCATTCACCCAATTTCCCCTCTGGGGATCAATGACGTTTATTTAATTCAATTCAGATCACCCTAGCGGTGGCTAATGCTAGCTAGCATGAGGACGAAAAGTGCAGTTTTCCGGGAAAACTAGCAGTATCTCAGGCTTCTCGATGGAGCAGTGTTGTGAGAGGTCAAATGTGGAGTACAGTGGCATATCCCATTCCTGCATTTGAGGTATGTTTTCTGATGCACATCTCGCGCCGGCTCCATGGTGTCTTAATGTAACCATGATTGCATTCTGACCCCAGTGCAGCTCAGTGTAAACAAGCGGAACGGTAGGGTCGGTATCTTCTGGCAAAACTTAGACCTAATAGATGTACCTGTTCATAGAACTCATTGACGATGCCCTCGGTCCACTGTAGATGCAAGTCCTTGTGTTTCAGTGGGCCGTTGATGTCCGCCAGTTTGATGCACATCTGACACACCAGCAACCGGTCATTCTCATTGGACCAGTCGATGCCCGAGCAGCCATCATCACCCACCTGGAGAGAAGCAAGGGTTAAATTAATCTCAAATGTCTTTCCTTGTGTCCTCACATCCTCTATCCCTACCTCCTTTCAACCTATCAGAGAGAAGCCAGGAGAGCGTAAGAGCAAACAAACCTCAGATCTTCTCCTACAGGCTTGCTACTGACATACTGTAAGTTGTCCATCGCCAGAGAAAATGACACAGCGCCTCAGTCCAATCAGCTGTAGATGCGAGAAATGTATAGATTAGAAGCTCATGACCATCGGTTCTGTTTACCTTGGCGTTGAACTCTGCCAGGAAGTCAAAGTGTTTCTTGAGGTCGGTGGCGAGGATGGCCTCGATGACCAGGAAGCGGAAGCGTTTGAACTCCACATGCTCCAGGTTGCCCAGGAAGTTGTACTCTGGCCGGGACATGAACAGGTTCCAGGCCGACGCAGCGTGGTGGTTCTCTAACACCGAGCGGTCGTTATATAGAACAGCCTACAGGGGGAGACAGAGAGCAACGCGTCACTCATTAGTTATCATTGGTGCATCTCAGTGGTCCCTTTGTCTTCCTCCATTTATCTCTTCAGTGATCTGAGAAGAACACAAGATAAGAAAGTATTATTGGTGGACATCTACCGGGGATGTTGCTTTCACCTTTCCAGTTCCTTTAGTTAGATCCATCCATCCATCCATCCTCTCCCTCTTCTTCCTCCCTCCTTCCCTCTCTCCCTTCCTACCTGAGGAGCGCTAGTCGCCACGAGGAAGGCGTTGGTCCGTCCAGGGTGGTCGTAGTCGTGCATGGCTGCAGCCACATACAGAGCCATGAGCTCCAGGGATGGGATGAGGCCAGACAGACATCCATAACCCTCCTCCATCACCGCAGACATCTTAGAGACCAGGAACCCTGTATGGCCTATATGGCTGGGGGTGAGGAGCCCACTGTCAGAGTCTGGGGGGACACACACACACACACAGGGATAGAAGGGTCAGAGAGATAAATGAGGGGGTGAGGGGTGACGGTCATTGTCGTAAACAAATCAGAAACCTTAGCACAAAACACTTGGGTCAATGGGTGTTGTGTCTGCGCGTTAGCGTGCTAATGTGTGGGCAAATGTGTATATGGGATGACATGAGCATCAGAAAACAACAAGAATGACAGACAGCCAGCCACCCTGCCCCTCAGCCATCAGAGTAGGCCATCTGCCAGACCAGTCAGACAGATTTTGTGAAGAACAAACAGATCAAGATCAGCGTGTTGACATTGGCGTCTGTTGTGTTCCTCTGGAAGAGATAGGCTTCTATGGAAACAGCTCTACATAGAGAGCGAGAGGTAAAAGAACTGTTGATGACTATGAACTAACGGTCATCTGATCTCACTGGAAACATTGTTCTGGGAACTTCCACAGCCTCCGGTCTGCAAACTGTAAGGCCATTTCACATAAGCTACTGATGTGGTTGGTGTGTATGAATTAATATACAGCAGCTAATTGAGCCCCAGAAGGATGCCATCAGCAACAAGCATACAACAGTAGGCTTATAGACATAGGATATTAGCCTCCGTCAGAACACAAAGGAACGGAGAGTGGAGGAAAGGAGTGTGCCCGCATGCGTGTGTGTGGTTGTGTGTGTCCGTGCATGTGTGTATGCTTGTATTTGCATATGCGCGTGTGTGTCCTCACCAGAGTCGGAGCTGTGGTCTGTGAGGAGGTTGGGCAAGCCTGGCACGGCCTGGGTGGTGAGGTACCACACGGCATGGAGCACGTCAGTGGCATGGATCCTGTTGTGGTCTGCATGGGGAGGGAGAGGAGATGCCAACTGTAGTACTAACTTAGTCCACTGGATGATAATGATGCCTCACAAACCATACAGAGACAGGTGGAGGTAGAGGGAACAGAACTAGTGCTGTGATTGCATTGAGAAAGCCAACCACTCCCTCTTGTGGATAGAATAGGCAGTGCTACCACCACAGCTGCACAAGAGTTTGGATTACGGTAGCTTCAATCAAATGTTTTTGATATTCTCGAGTACTTGATGTAACTGTGTGTGTATTTTCAAAGCATATTCACATCGAGGATTGATGGTAACGTTTGCTCACATGGGATGTCCCTGTATCCGTTCTCCAGAGCATGGAAATAGTTCATGAACTCCTTGACAGGAATCTTGAACGTCTCAAACAGTCCCGTGTCCTCAAACAGGCGGTAGGAAACCTGGAACACACATAGAGCAGCCTTATCCCATCCACCTAGTTGGCCTCTTCACCTGAAGCTGTGATCCTGCTCATGGGTCTTTCCCCGAAATGAGTCCCCTTTGTGTCCCTTTGATATTTTAAGTAGAAATCGTGCACCGATATTGAATTAAAAGCCCGTTATATTAAATGAAGTGCACTTTAATATAGACCAAGTGAAACATTCAATACATCTGATTGGTTTATATGATTAACGACTTTCAGAAAAATTCTGCATTTTGACATGTCCCTCTGTGTATAACCGTGTGAGAACTTTGGGTCGACAAGGGAGGGGTGGGTGGAGAAAGTTATATCAGGCCATATAGGTCCACTAATACATGACTCGTAAAGGCCCAGTGCACAACCCCAGCACCCCTACTCCCTGCGGCTATGCCTCTGTGCACAGTCTGTGACTTCTAGCAAGATTTGAACTCACTTAATCCCAAAATGTTCACCATCATTGTAAAACCGTAGTTACTTTGGCGCGTCGATAAAGTCATTTCTCAAGCGTATTATTTATTTCATGTGATTAAAGGTCAGCCCTGCCAAGTGAACCCGAATTCTCGTTGTAATGTGGTGAAACTATTTCTTTTAAATATTCGTTTCAAAAGAAAAATGTAACATTTAATAATCAAATCATAGTGTAAAAACAGTGAGCTGGTCCTACTCTTTCTGGCCATTTCTGGTGTTTTGTGGTAGGAAACTGGGTAACACATCAACTCTGTTACCCACAGATAGACAGACAGGCTAGACGTGTTTAAAAATAACTTTCCAGTGACATACTCACTTTTAAGTGTATAATCTGTTCCCTCATAACCAATTCATGTTGTCGACTCATCCTATACTCGTATTTGTGGCCAAAGCATAAATTGGAGAAGAAAAACACATCGTCAACCCTGTTACGGTCAACCCTGTTACGGTCAACCCTGTTACAGTCAACCCTGTTACTTTATTTGGCACTTAATAGGCACTGTTATTATCTATGCATAGTCACTTAAATAACTCTACCTACATGTACATATTACCTCAATTACTTTGACACCGGTGCCCCCGCACATTGGCTCTATCCGGTACCCCCTGTATATAGCCACATTATTGTTATTTACTGCTGCTCTTGAATTATTTACCTCTTATCTCTTACTTTTCTTTTAGGTATTTTATTAAAACTGCATTGTTGGTTAAGGGCTTGTAAGTAAGCCTTTCACTGTAAGGTCTACACCTGCTGTATTCGGCGCATGTGACAAATAAAATTTGATTTGATATTATAGTCATTTTTTATGAACTTCTTGAGATGAGAACATGTTTTTTTATTAAGTTGAACATGTGCTATTCATGACAGAATGTTACAATTAGGTGAAATAGAAAGTTGTTTTTCACCAAGATACACTTCCGAAATGGAACTCATTTCGTGGAACGACCCTACTGCCGTCTTGGTGTACAGTACACTGCAAATCCAATTACTTGTAACTCCTGTTTCAACCAGTAGATGGCAGTGTAATCCCACCCATATCTCACAGTGCTTTATTCACAGGCATCCCTCGATGGCCAAATCGGTGAGTGGATTCCTCTGTCTATCAAAGACCCTAAATTTTGGAATAGCTGTTCCTGTCAGGTAAGAGGGGCAGACACCATTGAGGCTTTTACATCACGTTTAAAACCCCACCTTTCTAGCTTGGCCTTTAATCAGTGACTGTTTAAACATCATATGTGTTTTATGCTCTTTTTATTCATACTCTTTACTGCTTCCTGTTTGCTTGAACTATTTTTCATTGCATTGTCGTAATGTATTTTCTTAATTGTGTTGCGATTTTAAATGCATTTTAAATACACTTTGGTTTAAAGTCTGAGCCATTCTCTCTTGATTCACGATAGACTGTTTTCACCACAGTATTCTGACTTGTTTACCTATCCTTACCTGGATGGGTCTGGGTTTTTCTCAATTGGCACTACAGTAGCTAACCTTACCTGGCTGAGGATGAAGCCTAATCTCCACGCGGTTAAAAACTATCCTCACCTCGCTAAGTCTCACCTGTTCTCACCTGACTAAGGCTGTATCTATCCTTACCTGGCTGAGGATGCAGTCAGACTGTCAGTGTGTCTTCTCCGCCAGGTTGAAGATGTGCTGTTCTCACCTGTACTCACTGGTTCTCACCTGGCTGAGGCCTGTTCTCACCTGACTGAGGCCTGTTCTCACCTGCCTGAGGCCTGTTCTCACCTGCCTGAGGCCTGTTCTCACCTGCCTGAGGCCTGTTCTCACCTGGCTGAGGCCTGTTCTCACCTGGCTGAGGCCTGTTCTCACCTGACTGAGGCCTGTTCTCACCTGCCTGAGGCCTGTTCTCACCTGCCTGAGGCCTGTTCTCACCTGCCTGAGGCCTGTTCTCACCTGGCTGAGGCCTGTTCTCACCTGGCTGAGGCCTGTTCTCACCTGCCTGAGGCCTGTTCTCACCTGCCTGAGGCCTGTTCTCACCTGGCTGAGGATGCATCCTGAGCGGCCATGTGTTTTCTCCACCAGATTGAAGATGGGGAAGTTCCAGCTGTTGAGTTGAGTCATCAGAGGATCCAACTCTGACATCACCAGAGGCTCTGGGTCCAGGATAGGCTGTGTGTCCTAGAGGTCAGGGGTCAGGATCAAGGGTAATTTCAAGTAGCTATGGGTAATAGTATGTTACAAGTAGGGTAGTGCACTTCATAGGGAAATAGCATGTTATTTGGTATTTGCTCTTCGAATCAAATAAATCATTTCATAATGTGTTGATTTATTGATATTGCAGCCATGAAATGTTTAGCATATTTGTAGACGCATTTTCATTCCACTCAATGCATTTCTATAGAGGAACCTACCTCTAGAGGTGGCATTAGGGGTTGCAGGACGATGCCCTCAGGCTGGTACGACCTGCATCCGTCCTGGGTGTCCGAGGGCTTCTTGGCCCCCTCCACGTCCTCCTCGTTCTGTGCAAAGTCACTGCTGTCACTGTGGTTGGTCTCGTAGGTGCTCTCACAGTCTGACGACGCCACTGCCGGGTCATCTTATAGGACAGAACAGATCAGGGGTCAGGGGTTAAGTCAGGTGGTTGACACGCTCACGACGTGGCAAATAGAAATGTAACACTAAGAGAGAAGTCATATATGGAGAAGTAGATAAGTGTCCTTTTACTACTTACCAGGGTGAGGTATTCTGTCCCCTTTGTCCATAGATCCCTCCCCATGGCTCAGCCTGCTGTACGGTCTACCACAGCTGAGAGAGAGACAAAGGACAGATAAACAAAAGATATTCAAAACATGTAAACAACTACGATATGAAAAAAGGCTCTACATTTATATCTAATGGGAGAGGAGAAAAGAGAACAAGAGGATAAGCGAAGAGTTAACCACATCAGTAGCGTTAGAGGAAACAAGGCCAGATAAAAGGCCAACGAGTCCAGGTCAGTGATCACTTCTCACATCATCAGACCAGCTGTTCTAGCTGAACCAGGATCAGCGACATTCTTCCTCTCAACACAGCCAGAGCCAAGGGTGTATATTTGTATTTATTAAGGATCCCCATTTGCTACTGCCAAGGCAGCAGTAGTCCAGGTGTGACAAAACTAGGGCCTGTAGAACCTGCCTTGTTGATAGTATTGTTAAGAAGGCAGAGCGCTTTATTATGGACAGACTTCTCCCCATTTTAGCTACTGTTGCATTAACATGTTTTGTCAATTACAGTTTACATTCCAGGGTTACTCCAAGCAGTTTAGTCACCTACATTTGCTCAATTTCCACATTTTTCATTACAAGATTTAGTTCAAGTTTAGGGTTTAGTGAATGATTTAACCCAAATACAATGCTTTTAATTTTTGAAATATTTAGAATTTATTTCTTGCCACCATTCTGAAACTGACTGCAGCTCTTTGTTAAGTGTTGCAGTAATTTTACTCCCCGTAGTAGCTGATGTGTATAGTGTTAAGTCATATGCATACATAGACTTTGCCCAAAGCCAGTGGCATGACATTAGTAAAGATTGAAAAAGGTAAGGGGCCCAGACAGCTGCCCTGGGGAATTCCTGATTCAACCTGGATTATGTTGGAGAGGCTGTCATTAAAGAACACCCTCTGTCTTCTGTTAGACATCTATAACGTCAAAAGCCACTCTGAGGTCTAACAAAACAGCTCCCACAATCTTTTTTTCGTCAAGTTCTCTCAGCCGATCATATCCACTCGTACAAACCATAACAAAACGTTTCACAATGGAAATGAGAGTTTCTATCGGACAGGTTCAGGTACAGTAGGTCCCTCCCTGTTTGTTTCCGTTTGGTTCCTAGTGAATACACCGCAGTACTCCCTTCCCATGTCAACAACACAGCCCTGGCCTCCATTACTTACTTTATCGTTTCCTTAATGTCCACCATCTCAACACTTATAACCCTCCCACATCCAGCCATTCATTATTGTCTTTATGTATTTCTTCTGTGGTGGACTTTTCTTCCTTAGATCACTCATCTTAATAACTGAACATCTTGTCGTCGCCATAAAGACAACCTATACTCCTTATCCACGTCCTCTTGTCTTAGAACATTGCAGCGGGACCT
The DNA here is from genome assembly GCF_002021735.2 of Oncorhynchus kisutch. Taxonomy (NCBI): domain Eukaryota; kingdom Metazoa; phylum Chordata; class Actinopteri; order Salmoniformes; family Salmonidae; genus Oncorhynchus; species Oncorhynchus kisutch. Next base: position 11,452,166 of record NC_034182.2, on the reverse strand, counting down.
TCTCTGTGACTCTCTGGCGTGAGTCCATATGCCTCAGAGAAAGTCTCTTTCTATCTATTTCTCTCTCCTTTGACTGTCTCATCTCTGGTGTGAGTCCATGTGCCTCGCTCCCCTCTCTCTCTTTCTTTGACTCTCTGACCCTCTCTTTCTTTGACTCTCTCACCCTCTCTTTCTTTGACCCTCTCCCCTCCCTCTCTCTCTTTGACTCTCTCCCCCTCCCTCGCTCTCTCTCTTTGACTCTCTCTCTTTCTTTGACTGTCTCATCTCTCTCTCTGGCGTGAGTCCATGTGCCTCATAGGAAGTCTCTTCCTCTCTCTCTTTGACCCTCTCCCCTCTCTCTCTCCCCTTGACCCTCTCTTTCTTTGACACTCACCCCTCCCTCCCTCTCGCTCTCTTTGACTCTCTCCCCTTCCCTCGCTCTGACTCTCTCCCCCTCCCTCGCTCTCTCTCTTTGACTGTCTCACTCATCTATCTCTGGCGTGAGTCCATGTGCCTCAGAGGATCTCTCTCTCTCTCTCTGGTTACTCATCTCTCACCCTTTGTAAGACACATGCACACGGAACAGAAACACACACAGGACGATGAAGCAGCATGAAGCCGTTAAACAACGTCTCTTCTCCGATTCAGCGAGGCTGAGCTTAAAGCTACATGCACGACTTCCTCAGTCTCTGCTTCAGTGTCTTCTAGACAGCGCTGCCAATGATCAGTGAAGTAACGGGCAAGAATGCGACATTCAAGCTTTTCTCTGTGTGTATGTTCTGTACCTCTTTGTGACAGCAGAAAGGGCAGTATCTGTTTTGTGTATATCTGTAAGTACGTGTATGCTACCTGATGCAGAGAGATGGTGGCCCCCAGTGCGGTGTGGTGGAGCTAGGTGCACTGATGCTGTGTGTTAATGCTCTGTGTGGGGCCTGGGGGTCCACAGGCCTCTCTCCCTGGCTGTCCACAGGGTCCGGTAGGTCCACAGAGCAGGACTTGGTGGTGGGGCTGGAGACAGGGGTCCCCTGGACCGGAGGGGAGTGGCAGGGAGAGGCCAGAGGAGATATATTGGAGGGGGGGTAACCTGGAGAGAGAACAGGGTTATTAGGAGGGAAGTCGCGTTCAACTAAATGTAACAAATCAGATCACGATTTAAAAAAAGACAAAATAGAAATTGCACATACTGCCCACACACATGCACCGACACAGGCACACACTGAATGGACAGAGAATGGGTTGACCTGTCTCTTGCATCTCTACATGGCCCCATAACATTAGAATCATTCTAAATGACCTGTTCTCTTCTGATGCACTAAAAATATCACTCTCTGTTTGTCACGCAAAGTGTCTACACACACACACTCACACACCTGGTCTGGTCATGCGTCTGTTGTAGAGGTGGTTGGAGGTGGCTGAAGCGGAGTAGGAGGCAGACATGGAGCGACTCTTCGAGATGGTGAGCATTACAGAGCTGTTCCACGACTCACTGTTCACCATGCTGGAAAACACACGGGATATCAAAACCTCAGTAAGTCACAATACTCTAACACACAGGATGCCACAACCACAGTCTGTCTGCACTGTCTGTTGAATGCTGTTATGGTGAACCGTGTTGCTTTTCGCAATTAAACAGAGCATCTATTCAACTTCCATTGTCCCTGAAGAGTGGCAGATCAGACACTACCATAACACCATCACCTCCACAATATGAACCCTCCACTCTTAGAAAGAAAAGTTGCTATCTAGAACATAAAGGGGTTCTTCCACTGTCCCCATAGGAGAACCCTTTGAATAACCCTTTTGTGTTCCATGTAGAACCATTTCCACAGAGGGTTCTACATTGAACCCAAACGGGTTCTACCTGGAACCAAGAAGGGTTCTCCTATGGGGACAGCCGAAGAACCCTTTAGGAACCCTTTTTCCTGAGATTGTACTGGGTGGTGACCCCAGCAGTATTTTAATCCTGCTCTGACATACAGGATAAAAATCTCCCTGGGACATTTATTCTAGAATGTTTTGTCTCCAGGAAGCCGCCAAAGAGCCAGACTGAAGTCTGCAGATACCGATCTGACTTCAGGATTAACTGTTACACTCTGAGCTTCAACCAATATCTCAAAAAGAGGAACAATTTAGATGATAAATAATAGCAGCAAAAGGGATGTTGTTTTGGCCCGAACAACACAGATTGGTCCCCGGAGAGTACAGCCAGTTCTGAGCCTGACACAGAGTGAAAATGGAATGAATCACAAAACTGGTGTGCATTATCATGTGTATGTCTCAAACAATCCTATCATCTCCGGTTAGGTGGTTATTCTGCATATTTCTTACCCATATCCAAACCTTTAGGATCTACAAAGTGCTATGAGGTAGGGGTTAGAAGGTATAGGGTAGGAAGTAGAGGACTAGGGTCAGTTTAGGATTGGGCAACAGACTGCTGGATGCTAAAACGCAGTCTCTGTACAGATGAAGGCCAGCTGCCTTGGAGGAGCACTCCACAGGACTGGAGCCACAAACAGTCTCCTTCAAAGACAGGCATACACATAGAACATCCTACGTTCTCCAGTTCAAACTCCCACATGACCCATCCATCATTCACCACTTAAGAAAATATATCAGTGTTGCACGTGCATTATAGGTCTAATATTTCACTATTGTGACGGGCCATAAAGGAGGAGGGTTTACAGCTGGGGAGGGCCTTGTGCTGGCTCAGGATGACCCCTACGGGAAGTTACTCGAGCAGCAGGAAGCAAGTCGGACGTCTGGATGTGGAAAGAAATAAAGACGAGCAGAGAGAGAGAGAGAGAGAGAGAGATAGAGGGAGTCTATCGAGCAGGAGAGGGGCTGCTACCTGCATGGCGGTTGACTAAGAGTGAGATAGGGAGAAAAAGAGGGAAAGACGAAGGAATATGAGAGAGAGAGGGAGAGAGATGGCGAGAGGGAGATGGAGAGAAGGAGAGAGAGAGATGGAGAGAAAAGGGTAGTAGAGGATAGTGCATGATACCTGCATGGTGGACTGTCGTGGAGGGGTTTGATGCTGGCAGAGCGGTCTCTGCGTACAGGTCCTGGTTCTATGGTGGGAAGACCTGTAGCTGAGGTGGTGGTGGTCCATGTAGAGGAGATCCTTCTCAGCAGGCCTGGAGGCAGGCTCCGTCGCAGACGCTACACACACACAACGTTGTGGGTTCGGTCCAGCTCTCTGAAACAGCTAATCAAATCAAATGGTATTGGTCACATACACACATTTAGCAGATGTATTTTGCTACACCCGCAATAAACATCTACTTGTAAACATTTGATTCTCTACTCTGCACCGACAACATCCTGGACGGGAGACCAGAGGTCAACCACTACCAGTACAGACATTATGAAAGGAGAAGAACATTGAGGTAGGCAGATGATGGTTTCTGGTTGATAAGGGAAAGTGACAGATGAAAGACCTGGAGGAATGTCCTCAGAATCATTTGGTCGGAAAAGTGTTACTTTTTAACCACAGTAAAATGTGGCAAAACAAATCTGTGCCAGGTCAAATCTTCCAATGACTGCATGATTCATTATTATCAGTTCAAATAACATAACACATGCTTGAGAGATTAGTTTGAATTCATTTATTTTGTGATGATACAAAGCATACTGTATAGTATAGTATTAACTTAATCTTAATGAAACTAGTTTTATCCATATTTTGGTAGATATGTTTTAAAGTAGTGGATAAAAGCACCATTGTTCATTGACTAAAGAGAGAGAGAACAGAACCAGAGAAAAGCCTTGCTGACAGGAACATTAATATTTC